>NC_052032.1:4877375-5229971 GCF_015832195.1 Motacilla alba alba | reverse complement strand
TGGAGCAGGTGATGCTGTGACTGCAGCCACGGGCTCTGGGTGGGGGCTCTCGCTGCCTTCGGCTGCTTTCACTTGACACACCTCCTGTCAAAACAACAAAAACAGGGTAAGTGAATCTGCCAAGGTGCCAGCAACAGAGAATTTACTCAAGAAAGAAGTATTTTCCTCTCCCCTTTTAGCTGATTATGTCTAAGAGGCTTCCCTGTGCTGGCCCAGGCACTCAGCTCCTGCTGGTGGCGTTTTCCATGCCTGTGCTGGAAAGAGGCAAAAGTTTCTGGGGCAAAGTTGGGCTATGTGTGCTCTGAAGGAAAGGGGAAACTCAGACTTCGGGGGAAATAAGTGAAAAGCTTGTGCTGCTCAGGCTCTCAGCATAGGTTAAGTTCTGTTAATGCCTGCAGCTGACACGGGGCTTTGTGAGTGTGCTCCTGTGCTCTGCTCACATCCTCCTTCAGCCTGATGACAAAGGGCCCCAAAATGTTTTCTGTGTTTGTTTAGCTGGTTTTTTACTCCTCAGGTGCCGTGGCTTACTTTGGCCAGTAACTGCCAACCCCAATTGCACCAGAGCTTGTAAGCACAGACATTTTGCCCAAATTTAAATATGATCCAGAGACTGCAACTCCCCAGTCCACAGCTGTGTGCAGTTAATGTAGAGGAGCTGGGCTCTGCCTCCCAGGTGCTGCTTGTTTGCTAAACTGGAGAGGAGACCTGCCCCAGGTGCATCCCCATTCTCAGGGTTTCACCCTCTGTCTCTGTCATCCGTTCCCCTGAACCGGTGGGGCAGTTTTAAAGGCAGCCTCCTGAGGCTGGAGAAGTGCTGGGGACAATGTTGGATCCAGCCTGGTGGCTTGGAGTGGGGTTTTGGGCACCTCTGAAAACTCAGAGCTTGTGGATGAGCAGGTGACCAGGACAGAGCAGCAAAGGTAAGATGTTTTTCCCCTTCACTTCGTGAACAGGAGTCCCTGTCAAGCTGACTCAGGGTCTGGGTCACTTGCAGGATAAAATGTCTTAAATCTGGTGGCAGAGGTGAGCACTGGACCTGGTTAATGTTTTGGTGGAAAACCTGAAGGGAAAAAAATCCCTGGAGTCTCCTGCCTTTTCTGCAGCTTCCTGGGATGGCTGGTCCTTGCCCGGGGGTAAAATCAGAGCTTTTAAGGCAAAATCAGTAACTTCAGGGCAAAAATCCCTTGCCTAGTTCCCCCCTGGGGGGCAAAGGCAGGCTGTTACCAGGGCTCCCACTGGAGATGCTCAGGTGCAGGCATTTGCTTTAGGGGTGCTATTTTAGACCTCAGTTGAAGCAAGCCTGTGATTGTTTAACCCTCTAAATAATTTCCAGCACCTTGAAAAGGCATCTCCAAGAGCCCATTTTGGCGGCTGGAGGTGCAGCCTGGGTTTTGCCCCTGCCTGGAGGGGCTCTGGTGGCCCGGGGTGCTCAGTACCGTTTTCCATGGCGCGTACACGATCTGCTCTGCCCTCAGCCCCAGGCCCGCGGCGTGCTGCTCAAACTCCTCCCGCTCTGCTGTGCTTATGCTCCGGTTCCTGGCTGGAGAAGGATTGGTCAGGTGTTAAGAGATGGTCCGGTGGCCTCAGCACAGCCCTTGGTGCCACATCCCTGTCCTTGCTGCCCCCTTCCCCACCAGTGCTTGCAGTGGATGTGGTCTGCAGGGGGGGTTTCTCACCCCCACAGTGAACACACCTGAACAAAACCAGCCCTGGGCATCACTTGTTTAACCCTCCCCCAAAAAAACTCTGGTCCTGTATGCCTAAAGGGGTTGCAGAATGGTTCGAAACTCCTGGGGTGTCAGGAGGGACCAAGGTGGAATATGGAGGCAGTTTTCTTTATGTGTCTTCAAAACCTCATAAGCAACTGCTTTGCAGCCTGGCAAGATGATTACAAGACTCCAAGCAGTTATAGAAATGATAACAAATAAAGCTGCTCAAGCACTGGAATTGATATCGAGTCAGCAAAGCCAAACAAAAACTGTAGTGGATCAGAATAGGGTGGCTTTTGACTGTTTATTGGCTAAAGAAGGGGGTGTTTGTGGAAAACTTAATATATCAGATTGTTGAAAATTGATGGCCACAGAAAAGTCATTCTAGAAAAAGCAAAAGATATAGATTTAAAAAAAAAAAAAACAACCCAGATACCAGTCCAAAAATTAGAAAACAATGTTAAAACCTAGCTGGTGGGGTAATGTATTAGAAGGAATTAAGATTTTTCCATTTATGTGTTACAGCTGTTTTGATATTTCTTTTCTTTTGATATTTCTTCCTTGTGTTCCCTGTTTTATTTTGCCAGCATAGTCCATAAGATGCAAGTAGACAAGAAATATTGCTCAAGCCAAATGATTTACAAAGAGGTGGGATTGTGAAAAATGCCTATTTTATGATTGGCTTCTTGCAATTATTAGGATGAATATTATATGTGTTATGTTAGAAAGTTATGCTGTATTATTTGCTGTATATATGCCTTATCAGGGTCAAACCTGCTGCTTTATGGGTTTGTGGTTAAATCTGATCAGCTTTAGCACTGCAAAGCCACTGTGCTCTGCCCTGGGAGGTAAGTACTGAAACATCATGGTTGGCTTGAAAATGTTGAGATTTTTACAATGATATCGATGCTGAATTGTGTTTGCTTCCTGTTCTTTGAATATTTATGCTGTAAGTGGGTTTGGTCTTTGACTTGCTTTTCCTGCTCTGCCAAGAGATGTGGGGTTTAATGGGGTTTGCAAATCCCATGACCCCGGGAGTGTTGGTCTCAGGAAAGCCACTGACTGTTGGTGAAACCAAGCGGCTGTATGGTTTTAGTTGATCACTTTGTGTGTGGGTGTGCCCTGATAGCTTTAAATTACTTTAGGATGGAGTTTCATACCGTAGAGATACTGCCCCAAATATGTCCTTTCCCTCTGCATTTGGTACTGGACGAGTAAAAGGTTTTCAGAGCTCGTGTTCATCAGCATCCCCTCAGTTTGCTGGGTCTTGGCTTGGGGAGAACAGATATGGAGAGAACACAATAACTCACGTTTGCAGTGCTGCAGCAGCAATAAACCCCAGCCCAGGTGTCAATGTCAGCAGTCCCTGGGATGCTACTGGGTTCCCAGATTCCCTGGGATTCAACCTTCAGTAGCAGGTGAGGAAAAATGTCCTGAAATAGGGTGGGTTTTTTTGCTTTTGGTTTAAATAAATTGTTTTTCTTAAAAATGGGGCAAGGGTGTGAAAGAACTGAAGTCCCCCAGCTGCTGTCCTGCTGTTGGGATGTGCTGAATGGTGTGGTGTGTTGGGACTCAGGGTGTGAGGGGTCAGTGCAAACTGAGTCCCAGGGGCTGCAATTCCCACCCCAGACTGGATCACCCCGCTTCCTCAGCAAGGAGGAAGAACTCGGAGCGAGAGGCTTCATTGATTCCTGAAACCTGCCCGGAGTGTTCCCTCCTGCCCCCAAGGGATTGTGAAATAACTTCACAAACAGGATTCTCCATCCTGCAGGGATGGAGCAGGCTGGCTCCTGGCACAGCCTTGCTCTGTGGGGTTAGTGTGGCTGGAGAGCCGGGCTGTGACCCCCGGGGTGCCCCAGGAGCAGGAATGACCGGGGTGCCCCTGGGTTTGGGGAGCTGTTTGGAGCCCACCAAGGCTTCAAACAGGCAGAGACTCTGGAATAAAATACATCAGATAATGCAAAACAGGGACGTGGTATATTGTGTGTCTCAATCCACCGTGGGCTGGGTGTTAACCCCATCGGTGCCGCTCACCGTGCTTCACCAGCGTGCCGTTACCCGCAGTGACCTCCAGGTAGGTCAGGTTGTTGGTAAAACATTGGTCCCCCCTGGAGAGAGAGGGGAAAGGAGTGATGCCGGTGTCTGGAAGGACCAGCAAAGCCCCAGCCCTGCACCGGGCGCCTGCCACCTCCTCCTCAGGGTTAATTTCTCTCGCTGTTAAAACCGAGGCGTTTCTCTCGTGCCTTTGCCTGACCTCCAGTGGCAGCTCATGGTCTCATCCCTTGGTGGTCAGACGTTTTCCTCCCTGAAATTACTGAAACCTCAAAGTGCTGCCTGTGTTGGCACAGAAAAATTCATCCCCTGAAATTCTGACCCTGTGGGGGAAACAGCTTTTGGTGCCTGGCAGAGTCAGCAGCCATGGCACAGGGACTTCTGGAAAGTTCTCCCCTGCAGTGGTCTTCTCCTTGCCTGCATGGCTTGCTGCCTGTGAGACCTCTGTGCCCTACAAAGCTTGTCTAAACCTGCGGTCTGTTGAAATAAATGAGTAAATAAAGGGGACGAGGGAGAGGGTGCACAGGGCAGGCAGGAGAGACTCCTTTTGGAGAAACCAGTCTGGAACCGTGCTCGCACCTTGTGCTGAGAGATTTTAGGGCTGCAGCAGGGAGGGGATGGGTTGAGGGCACAGGCACCGCATCTTACACGGCCACGTAGTGGCTGATGAGCAGCTCCTGCCCGCCGGCAGCGGGCTCCAGGCGCAGGAAGGCGTGATCGATGAGCAGCATCTCCACTTGGTGCTGGGGGAACTGGGCAGCCCCTGCCACGTACAGCCAGGTCCCCAGGAGCTGTGGAGCGGGAGGGGACAGGTGGTGACAGCTGCTGGGTTTGCAGGAGAAACCCTGACATTTCCACCCTCCCCGTGGCAAAATTGATAGCGCTGCTAGTTCTCTGACATTCTGCTAGGGTTCTTGCGTTGGCAGCGACAAGGTGAAATATTTGCCAATGAACCGAGGGGGAAAAAAATATAGCTGGGTGTGGGGGTTGGGAAGGGGGCTGGTGGTAGGGCAGGGACAGGACAGCCCGGGGGATTTGCACCAAGAAATACCCAGCCCGCCCGCCTTGTTCCGAGGTCGCTACTGGGAGCCCGAGAGGACGGGGCAATTCCGGGCGTTTTGCTCCGCAAGATTTCCCGTTTGCTGCGGGTGTTTCACCGACAGCACCTCGTGCTGGGGGAGCGGAGGGGACACGGTGGCGTTTTGCCCTTTCCCAGGGGACAGCCAGGCTCAGCAGGGCCCCCCGGAGCTGGCAGCAGCGTGGGGCAGCCCGAGCCCCGTGTGTCCTACCTTGGCGGCCGAGGAGCTGTCCGGGCGCTGCGCTCCGCAGGGCACCGCGCCCGCGGGCAGCAGCGCTGCCAGCCCCAGCGCCACTGCGAGCCCCGCCGGGCCCATGGCTGCCCCGGCTCAGCACGGACAGACAGACAGACAGGCGCTGCTGGCTCCCGCAGCTCTGCTGGGAGGGGCAGGATGTGCCCGGCGCTGCCGGATCTGCCCCTGTGTCGCAAGCGGAGCTTTGGGGGCGATGCCCGGGGAAGAGCCGCGTGCTTGGCGCTTGCCCCGGCCTCGGATGCGGCTGCTGGCGGCAAGTGCCGGTAGGAGTAACTGCTGCTGCTGCAGTTACTGCCTCTAAAACTTCAAACTGCCCTAAATCTGCCCATTTTTTCCCTGTGAGCAGCTGCTGTAGTCGCCTCTTGCTCTTGTGCAGCACCCCCAGTGCTGGTTTGGCTGCAGACCCCTCTCCCCAGTCTCAGGCAAAGCACAAGGGGGCTTTGAAGAGAAGGTGCTTTTGCTGTCCTTGCCAAAACTGGCCTTCAACGTGGTGTTTATGGGCCTCAGAGGTCACCCCTGTCCTGTTGGACACATCCCCAGTGCAGCTCCCTGACCCTCCCTGTCCTGCTGCTGTCCCTGTGTGGTCAGACAGGCAGGTCTTGTTTCTCTGGCATTTTGTGTGCCTCTTCCTCTCTGGCAGCACAGCCTCCCTGAACACTTTGGTCTGGCTCTGGGAGATGGTTTTTCCCGTCCTCTCCCCTTTCCCCTCCTCAGAGACACCTGGGGAAGGTGCAGTGTCACCTCTTGTCGCCCCACCCTGCAGTGACCCCTGCACAAGCCTGTGGTGTAGATGGAGCCTTGTGGGATTTGGTTTGAAAATTGAGGGTGGGGATGTTCAGGTGCTGAGAGTGTTGTGGTGGGGGAGACTCGCGGGGGCTGGGTTTTGTCTGGAGCATTTCACCTCTCTGGGTGGGTTTGGAGATGCAGCACCATGGGCAGGGCAGGCAGGAGGGGGTCCCAGAGAAGCTGGAGCAGGAGCAGCCAGTGGGTGAAACACAGGAGTTTATTTTGGGCTCAGTTGAGAACAGCGAAACTGGGTGTTCAGTCCAGAAGGAAAAACCAAAACATGGATAGGATAAGAGGTTCTGAGGCTGTGCTGAGCCTGGCTGGGGCTGGACGAGGATGAGGATGGAGCAGCTGACGTGGTCCATGGGGGTCACCCCAGCTGAGGATCTGCATTGTCTTCACCCCCGGGCAGGGGACAGGCGTGCTGTGGGAGAGAGGAGATCAGCTCTTGGGACTCCCTCACCCCAGAACCACCAGGAATGGCTGGGGTAGGAGGCTCGAGGGGGAGTGGGGATGCACAGCAGGGAAGCTGTGCTGGGGGACTAAACTCATTCCCCCCAGAGCTCCATCCCAGATGGGAACAGAACCTGGCCTGGGGCTCATCCACCCCGGGGAAGGGTTTGTACCTCTGTGGAAGTGTAGAACACTTCCTCCTCAGTGAAGCCCAGGCACTGCAGGTGGGCTTGGAACTCCTCCATGTGCTCCTTGCTCACATTGGGTGTCCGTGCTGTCAGAGACACGGAGAAGGGAGGGAAAGAAATGGAGTTTTAGGGCTGCTTTGCTCCTGGGTGATCCCTGTAGTGCAGATGGGGAGCTCACTGCCTGTCCTCATCTTTCTCCTCTCTGTACCAGGGGAAAAGGGGCTTTTTGCCCTGCTTGTGAGGACTGGAGATGTCCATGCCCCTTGACCTGTCCCTGGGGAAGCATCTGCTCACCTGAGAGACTCAGATTTGGGAAGTCAATGTTGATGTGGTTCAGGATCAGCAGGTCTTTGTCACTTTGGATCAGTCTGGCCATGGAAATCACCCCGTTATCAGCAACTGGAAGGTATGGAGAGAGTGAGATTTGCCCACTGGTGAGGATCCACCCCATGCTGAGGCTCATCACCTTCTGGTTCCACAGTGCTGCCACAGATGTGCTGTGCGGTGGAAGAAATTTTTTTCCTCCACCTCCAGACACTATTTTAGGTGTAAAAGGCTCAGGGTGCCACACACTGGGGGCAGAAGCAGGAGGATTCAAGGGCTGGCTGAGTCCCCCATCCCCATCCCATCCCCTATCCCATCCAGTGGAGCTTTACCATGCACCAGGGTGGAGTTCTGCTGAAAGACCTGGGTCTTGCTGGAGTTCCTCACCACACATGTCCCATTCCTGTGGGGCAGAGAGGTCAGAGGGAGCAAATACCCCCAATCTTGCCCCAACCAAACCTGAGGGATTTGGAACATGAGCAGGACTGCAGAACTTAAATAAATGTGGCATAGCTGCTTTCCAGCCCCGAATTTGTGGGGCGTGTCAGCCCAGAGAATGACACCAGAGGGTGGAAATGCCCCTGGGGATAGGGGGGCCAGAGCAGGGCATGAATCCCTGTCCTTACATTCTTATGATTTCAGTGATGTTGAGCTCGTCCTCATGGCTGCCAGGAGAGAAGGAGAAAGCCTCAAATGTCTGCTCTCAGCTCTGCCAGGTGAGGGGGATAGCTGGAAGCACCAGCGATGTAGAACCACTGTCCCAGGAGCTGCAGAGGGGAGCAGAGTGGGGAAGGTTGGAGGGGCTGTGCCAAGTTCACCCTCAGGCACCCTGTGAGTGGAAGCTGAGGCTGTGTCTGCTGTCCCTTGGCCAGGAGCAGGTGTAGGTGACAGCCCTGGGCAGGGTCCAGGCTGGGTGAGGGGCTCTGGTTTTGTCCCCTTTCTGTTAAGGCACTGCTCCAGCTCCTAGGATGGCCAGTTCTTTCTGCAATGGTGTTTCTCTTGCTCTGGGCCAGGCTGTCATTGCTTTCCTCCCATTAAAACCTCCCGAGGGATTAAATTCTGTTTATGCAGTGAAGGGTTTGCGGATGGAGACTCATGACCTAAGCCACCACCACTTGAAGGACTTAAAATAGAGTGGTGAGGCATTGGGATGGTGCTGCCCAGCCTGGTTTGCTGGGAGATGGAAGCAGGAACCCCCAGAGAGCCTGCTTTTGAGATTATGGGTGCAGAGCTGCAAGGCTTCACCCCTTCCCTGTGCAGCAGTCTGGATCTTTTTTAGGAAAACAAGCATGGACAGGCAGTGAGATAAACACTGAGCTGCCAATGGTTCTCCACGACCTCCTCCTGTGTCCGTAAGGGCTGGGGGTGCTGACAGGAGGCTGGTGCCTTGGCTGAGGGCAGGGCTTACCTGAGGGATGGTGGTGCTGTTGAAGGTGACCGGGACGAGCGGGGCGCAGCTTGGGGGCTCGGTGGCCAGGGCCAGGGGCAGCCCCAGGAAGAGGGTGAGGGTGCCCAACATCGCCCGGCTGTCCAGGAGGATGCTCCTGCTCTGCCAGGCTGTTGCACAGCGCTGTCCCTTATATAGGGCTGCCAGCAATGCTGGACACCCCCAGCACCAACGTCCCTGTTCCGCTGCTGGGCTGTTTGCTCAGGCATGAAGCAACAGCAGGTGGGGGAAATTCAACTTGCAAAATCTTGGATTTCTCCAGCACAAAAGGAGGAAACACTCCCCCTTGCCCCAGCCTAATGCTTGCCCAGTGCAGGCTTTTGTTCTCAGAAACTGCAATTAATTTTGTGGGTGCCTGGCAAAGTGCTCGGCAGCTTCAGGTGTGTTTGGAGACCTTGGGGACACCGAGGGCAGCAGGACATGGCATTCCTCCGCAGGGCAAGGAAACCCTCATGGAGGCGGCTGGCTGGCAGCTCCAAGAGCTTTGGTCCACACTCACCCGGCTTCCCCTCGGGACACGGGGTTGCACAAGGGCTCAGGTGTGCTCCTGGGAGGGCAGGTGCCATGGGGGATTCCACGGGCTGGGGGCCTTGGCTGTGAGGCAGGGAACCCATCAGTGCAGTGGGCTCAGACCTTTTAAAAACGATCAATCACAACTTCTTCAAATGCAGCACCTCCCTGTCTAACAGCGCCGTCCAGCTCCTATAATGCTGGCATCGTAATTAAGTGTGGTGATTAATTAATTAATCACCCTGCCCTCAGCAGGAGGCTCAGGAGGCTCAGGAGGGACAGTCACCCCGGGCAGCCAGGCTCTGGTGCCAGCCCCGGCCGTGCCGGGAAGGGGCAGAGCGGGGCTGGGCAAACACGGCTCTGCCCCTTCCCGCTGCTCCTGTCGCAACCGGCGCCGCCCAAGGCAGCTCCTCTGCTTTTTGTGCCCCAAACCCCAGGATTTTTCCCCTTTGCTTCCTTCTTTCCATTTGCTGCCCTCTTTTTTTTTGCCCCATCCCCTGCTGTTGCCGTCGTCTTTCCCCTTTTCTCCCCCTTAGTTTCCCCCCTCCTCCTTTCCCCCCACCCCAATTTCACCCTACTTCTTTCCCCCTTTTCTTCTTCTCCTTTTCCCCCCTTTCCTTCTTCTCTTTCCCCCCCTTTCCTTCTTCTCTTTCCCCCCCTTTCCTTCTTCTCTTTCCCCCCCTTTTCTTCTTCTCTTCCCCCCTTTTCTTTTCTTTCCCCACCCCTTGCTCCCCAGCACGGTGGCAGGATGGGGACAGGGATGTGTCACAGCAGCTGGGAGCCAGGGTGATCCCAATCTTCCTGTGCCTTTGGCATCATAGGGAGGTTTGGGGTGTGGGTTTGGCTCCTCAGATCACTTGGGGGAACCCCTGGGAAATGGGGTGTTTCTGCACCTCTTGCCCACCTAGTTTCTTATGAAGAAGAAAAAAACCAAACCATTCCAGTCCTGTTCTGTTGCCTCAGTTTTAAATATTTATTTAAAGTTAAAAAAAAAAAAAAAAGGAAAAAGAAATGGAGAGAAAAAAAAAAAAGCTTTAAGGAGAACAAATGGTAACTGCAGCCTTGAGAAAACACAAAACCAATGGCATGGTTTGAGAAATGGAGAGATCTGGAGCATGGGGGGTTGCAGGGGGGCAGTGAGTGATGGGTGGTGGTGATTTTGGTCTGGGGATGAGGTATTTCTGGCAGGGGCGGCGTGGAGGGTGAGGTATTAGGGACAGATCCTGTTAACCTTTTCTGATGGTGATTGGGAACCAACCAGCAGGCAGTAGTGACAAAAAAACAAACAAAAAAATACACAAAGAGAGACTCACAGATAATTTTTTTCCCCTCAAAAAAATAAAATCCATAGTCCATATGAGACATGAAAACTCCAAACAGGCACTGAAGAGTTTGATACAGTACAGCTCTGATTACATCAATATTATTCCTTATATAGAATTAAAGATTACCATAATTATCCTCTTTAAAAAAAATCCTCCAAATTTACATATAGAGACTAAATTTCTACAAAACTTAACAGAACAAAACCCTTGCAAGCTTGGCTGGGTTCTGAAACAAGGTACCATCATGTCAGTCTTAACAGAGGGGCTGAGGGAAGAGTTGCAGAGCTGGGTTTAAACGTGAGCTTAGTCCAGGGAGTCTTGTGGGCAGCTCAGTACAGCCCAACTCAACCAACTCCAAAGGAGCTCTCTGAGGCTCAACACTTCTAGATGAGCTGTGTCCCTCACTCCCCTCCCAAAGCAGTGAAGTGCTGATGAATGAAAAAACCAAAAAAAGCAAATTTGCTTGTAAATTATCCCGTGAGTGATGGTGGCTGTGGTGTGAGTTGTGTTATTGACACCCATGGCCACTGAAGGACCCCTTTTAAGGTGGCTGTTTCTCTGATTTAACTGTAGAACATGATCTCCTCTCTTCCCAGAGAGATGATTCTATGGGACGTCATTTTTGGGTCTGTGGCAAGACATTGTAGCACCTTCACAACCTTAAATAAAGTCATATATATAAAATAACACACTTTTTTAAGAGCACCAGAGATTTCACAGTGAGAGGTAGAAACAAATCAGATGAGCCCATTCCCTCTCTCTATTTTAGCACCAATCTCTTCCCCTCTCCTCTTTCCATTCCCCCTTCTTTGCTTTGTGACTCTCCCCTACTCCAACACCACACCTTGAGAGGGAGTGTTGATTAAACTCATGGAAGGAGGAACTTGGCTTTTTTTTCTTTTCTTTTTTTTTCCTTTTTCTTTTTGCTTTAAATAATATAATATATATATTTTGTTTCTTCTAATATTGCACATCAAAATGCTTCCTATACACAGAGCAGCCAGATCCAACTTGCAGCTCCGCCTGGGAGACCTGATGCAGCACGTGGCTGTCCAGAAGGTGACAAGCTCTGAGAGGGAAGCTCTATTTTTTTTAATCTTTTTTTTTTTTTTTTTCAATGGAAAGAACATTTGGTAACTCAGGAACCAGACAAAAATGGGTGGGTGGGTGGATGGAGGGGGGATAAGAACAAAAAAAACCCACACGCTGCAAGTCGCTTGAGGTTTCTCTCAATGTTTTCTTTGGTCATGGAAAAAGCTTTGTGTGTGGAACCACAACACCCAGTCCCCTGATCCCTTTTCACTGCTCACATCCTGACTGATGCCTGCTTCCCCCACGTCCTTGTTCCTCCTCCTTTCAACAACTGGCTGAGTTCAGTAGATCGTGGGCTCTTGGAGACCTTGAGCCAAAGGCTGGAGCAAGAGTTGGCCCAAAAGATACAGCCCAGCTGTCTTTGCTGCAGAGAGGGGGAGAGCCCCCGTAAGGACAGGCCAACGGTGGGGTTGGAGCCTCAGAGCCTGGGTCCCACAGCTTGGTTCAGAGGAAGCAGACAGGGCCGACCTCGAGGTGATACTGCTGTCCTGGCTCGGAGGGGGGCAGGTTCTGGATGCTGACAATCGGCAGCTGCTGAGGGTCCTGCGTCCGGAAGGAAAAGAGGGTCCGGTGCCAGCGCCCGTCCTTGACCTGCGTGGGGAGGGGGGACACAGGGAAGGCTGTGAAGCAGGGGTCAGCTCCGCTGGGTTTCGGGGTGTCCCAGCGGGCTGCGCTGAGCCCGGCTGGCTCGGCCTGTCCGGGCTCCCGGGCAGCTCCCAGCCGCACGCTCCCTGAGCAAGCCTAAGGGATATCAGCTCTCAGTGATTATCAGCTCAGTGTGTGATTCCAGCTCTTTGGCTTGCTAGGTGCTGCAGGCGGACACAGGGGGAGAGAGGAGGAGCGCTCCATGAAGTTCCACAGGATTGTCTTCGCTGGCAGCCTCGGCGAAGGTCTCAGGGACAGCGTATTCCAACAAACTGGGCAAAAGCAGCTCTTTACATAGGGTACCGGGGTTTTAGGAATTGTCCAATAGTAAGGTTCAAAGGAAAGTGACCTGTAGTCTTACAGAGAGATAAGCAGGGGTCTGAAGGCAGAAAAAGGGGCTTCTAAGGTCCAGTCATCGTGACTGGGCATTTCCTACCTCAGGCTGCTGAACGCCAGGGAAGCCCTGCAGCCCTGGGCCTGCTACAGCTCAGTCCTGCTGGAAGGGAATGTGTTCCATGAGGTGTAAGCCTGAAAATCCCTCTGTGTGAGACAAGGGACTGTCCCTTGGGCTGAGCAGGGCTGGCGTGGGTTTAGAGGGCATTTTGGGGAGCCCTTTATCATGCTGGTGAAAACTGAGCTTGAGCGGTACCACCAAGACAAAGTCCTAGTGCTGTGAGGCTGAATGCAGCCCTGTGTCTCCAGACTCTGTGTGGCACCAGACAAGAGCCAGGGTCACCACCCATGGGGAGCCATTCCCCCTTTGCCATTTAACTGCTGCTATCCATGACAAGTAACTTCAGAAATTCATCTTTTGCTTTCTGTTTGAAGGCCGTCTGCTCCTCAGGAGCTGTACAGCAGCCTGAACTGGAAAATTAGTGGAGAACTGGTAAACCCAACCCTTCTCCCTTGTAGGATGAGCAGCACGGGTGTTACTGGAGCCCCAGAGCGGGCTCTGGCATTTTTCTCCACTTATTCCTCCCTCTTTCACAGTAACATACCTTGCAATCATCCGCTGCCACTTCTGGCCTGAGCTGCCCGCTGGCCTCGAACACCTGCCCGTTCCAGGCCCTGAAGCGCACGGCGTTTTCCGAGGGGCTCTCCGAGGAGCCCTCCCGCCACACAGAGGTGTTCAGGCAGTGGATGGTGATGTGCTGCACCACCTCCGAGCTCAGCAGCCGCAGGAAGTTCATCTGGACTCGCCCGATGTCAAAATCCAGCTGTAAGGTGACAGAGAGGTCACAGGGACACCCTGCAGAGGGGCTGAGGGGAGCAGGGTTAGTGCAGGGTGGGGGAGCAAAGGTCCCTGTCCTCTGCTTCGTTCTGTGCCCGTGTCCAGAGCTGCGTCTGATGTCATGAGGACAAGATGCCAACTCATTTTTTAAAGTTTTGGTGGGGACAGAGCAGGTCCTTTGCTTTGCAGAACAAACTGGAAGGTCATTAGGCAGGAGGAAAAGAAATGTAAACTTCAAACTCAATACACTTGCAAAGCAGGTTCCAGTTCATCTGCTCTGCCCAGATATTGCTATTCGTATTTTTAGTACAGGTACTTCCTCCACAAAAATCCAACAACTTCACTGGAAACTTGTGTATTTAGGCTGACCTCACTTCTCCAGGCGGCAGAAAACAAAATGCAAGAGTGACCCAAACAAAAGTCAAGTCAAATAAAGGATTTGGGAGCAGCATGTTTGTGAAATTACTGGTCACGTTAAGACTATGGCTTCCTTAAACATCACTGGAACACGGGGCTTTGTCTTGAGCCTTAGGTGTATTTTTTAACTCCTGAGAGCAGTTCTGAGTGTCACCCTAATGCTCCCCGAACCGGTGTGCTGTGTCCTTGTGGTCACTGTCCAGTGTCCTGGGACAACCCAAGCTGTGTAAATATTTGGCAGTGGGAAATGCTCTGGGGCTGGGCTGTGCCTACCTTGGAGACAGTGACAGGGCTGAGACACGTCTGGCCACCGTTGGTGAAGTTACAGATGACCTGGATGGTGTCTGAGGAGCAGCCAAGGTTTGGGTCAATCCAGTAGGTACCTGAGGAAATGCAGGATTTGGGGATTAACAAGGACGCTTCACCTTTTCTGAGAATGACAAAAGGACAGTTTTGCTTTCTTGGTGACTGGTCCCGGGGAAGGAGACCACGTGAATCAGCCCTGTGGAGGAGGCAGCCTTTGCACATCTGGGGCTTCCTACCATCGGTCATCTTCTGTTCACAGTTCATGAGGTCCCGGCAGATGCGTGCAGGGTTTTCCTTGGTTCCCAGGGGTCTTTTGATGCTCTGAATGAGGTTGCTGAGGTAGTGTAGAGTCTTAAAGATCTCTCCTCCATGGTCCAGCATGAGAAGGTCTGGGTGTTGGTAACCCTGGAGAGAAAAAAGGGTAAGTCAGGGGTGCCTTGGGGGCACTGAGTGCTGTGACCACGAGAGTTTCTACATCATTTTGAGAAAAATCAGTGGTCAAAGACAGACTGTGGTGGCTTGGGGCCAGTGAGCCACAGGCCTTGTATTGTCCCAAACAGGACATTGCTGAAATGCTGGCAAAGTCACAATGGCAAAGTCAGGAGGTCTGAAGCTTCACAAATCAGTGACACAACAGAACAGGACCTTTGCCCGCATAAATTCCAGATATTCCACTAGAACAGTGACAAATCAGGGCTTTGTATAAACCTTGTGCACACAGAAAGCACTGATAAGACCATTCCCAGTCTCCAGCTCAAGCAAAGACCAGGGAGTTAAAAAATGCCCTCGTACCTCTCTCTTGAGCGCGGTGTTGGAGTCGATCAGTGTCTGGAAAGCTGCCCCAAAGCCATCCTGTTGCTGGTGGGTGTGAAAAAAAAGGAAACTGAGATTGTTACAAGTTGAGCATGCCCTGATGCAAGAAAACCCTTCTCAATCTAAGGCTGCAGTTCAAGCACTGCTCTGCCAACAGAGCCTCCCCTGCTGGACCTGAGCGTGTGTCTTCGAGGTCCCAGCAGCACCTTGGCTCTGCAGCACTGGTGATCATCATTACAAACAAACAGAGAATGGCAACTTACAAATGAGGCTGGAACTCCTGGCGGTCCCTGGAAATCAGAGGGAAAAAGGAAGCTGGTCAGTCACTGGTGCGCAGATATTCAGCCATGGCCTTTGAAATCCCTGCTCCCGTGGAGCCCCTCAGTGCAGAGAAGTGAGAGAAGCAACAATGCTGTCTCTATAAAACTCTTGGGGATGGTTTGGACTAAAGCACAAGAAACACTGGTCCATTCACACACATGGTTTTGCATATGAGGAGGAAGGCTAAGGCAGAATTTCCACTGAGGGAACAGTCCCTCTGGAGAGTGTCATGGCAATCATTTCAGCTTGTTTCAATCATGAACTCTTCCCACAGATACATACCGGAGGGCCAGGGTGTCCTCGTGGGCCTGGAGGACCCTAAAGACAGAGTGGCATCAGTTAGTGAAGTAACTCCAGTTTTTGTTTCCATTTCTCATGTTTTTTTACCAGCAGGAATCTGTTCCCAGCTGGACTTTTGGCATCTCACAGCAGCCTGTCCCTCAGAACCTTCAAAAGAGAGGGGGTGGCCCTATTTTTCCCTGCTCTGGGTACATCTGTCTACACCTGGGCTATTCCTGCTGCATCCCTTGTTCCCAGCCCTTTCAGCTCCTCAGTTGTCACTAATGCCATGTGCCCAGGTACTCATCACATTCCAGTGTGCAATTACCCACCCTGCAGCTTTACACTTGCTAAAAGCAACTGTTTTATTTAAATACAAGATATCAATCAGAAAAAGGGATGCCAGGTACTTACCCTTGGACCTTGAAGACCCTGCAGGGAAAAAAAAAAAAAAGAGCAGAAGCTGTCAGAAAATGCTCATTACTGACCCAAAATCTCCCTGTACACCCATGTGCTGTTCCCAAGGCAAGGGCTGGGTGCTGCATGGAGATACCACAGCTGAGGACAACATGGTGAAGCGTTGCTGGGTTAAGGCAATGGAAATTTTACCAGCAGAGTGGTGTGGATGTGTGTACACATCTGTAAGCAGTGTCATGCCCTCGTGGGAGCCTGATGCACCCTGTGGTCACAGCAGAGCCCAGAGTGACTCTTGATTGTTCAGGGGCGGGTGGGACCAGCACTTACCATCTCCCCACGGCTGCCTTTGTCTCCCTTGGGGCCCTGCAAAGCACAGGAGGTGGCTGTCACTGACCAAGCACAAGCTGCCCTGCTGGCTGCTGCCCCCACAAGCTCCTTGCAAGGACTCATCTCTAACTCACCAGCTCAGGCTGTCATATTGGCCTCCCCATCCCAAAGCAAAAAGTGCCATTACTGGCTGTTCTGGCAATGTCTGAGCTCATCCTACTGGTTTTTATCTCTGCAGCCTCGGGACCAAGCTCTGAGTGGTGCCATGTCTGTGTTTTCACAAAGCACTGACCTGATCTTTCATCTGTGTTCAGGGCCTTTGGCATTTTAGGGCAGGCAGAGATTTTCAACACTTCCCAAAATCAAGTGGTTCCCAGTTTAATACATAAAAAAATATATGTTTAAATGTGTTTCCCCTCACCCCAGGCCAGGTTCTTTAGAAAATCTGGCTTTCAAAAATCTGCAATAACATTCTTGTCTTCCAGTCTATTGAAAACCTTGCAACTTCTGTGTTGCTGCTCCTCACTTCTCAGCCAATAATCTCCCAGCAACTGTCTGTACAGCCAGAGACTAAGATTTTCTGAAGCTGCTGATCTTAAAACCCATTTTGTTTTCCTGGTTACAGCAGGATTTGGGGGTTACTTGTGCTGGCCTCGAACATCTTGGATGTCATGCATTTAAACTCTTCTAAAAAATACAGGCAAGAAAGAAGTGTGGATACTTACAGGGCTTCCCGTGGGACCCTGGATGCCCAGAGGACCAATAATTCCTTCTTTTCCCTAGGAAAGAAAAGACTTGTGAGCCACCACATGGGACCTGACAGTCATTTTCACTAGGGCAGACTCAGTGAAGACTCTGAATCTTTCCTGCTTTTTTTTTTTCTTGGCGGTGGTATTTGCTGTATCTGGAATAAAAAACCATTTCCAAAGAGACAAGTCCTCACAGTGTGGTTGTCATGAGCCTTGTCAAACCTCAGAAATTCCACAAATAGAAGGATTTCAGTGTAGCTGGAGTGCTCTGAGCAGGGTGGCTGTCTCCAAGCCACCTACTGCTGCTGGGCTCAGAGGTGGTGCCATGGCCTTGAGCACTGTGCTCCTCACAGCCCCTGGAGCCTCACAGAAATGGGGGTGAAGGCAGAAAATCCTCCCAAACCCACAAACTGGAAAACCACTCACCATGAGACCCGGTGGCCCACGTGGTCCCTGAATGCCTTTGAACCCAAGGTCTCCTGGGGGGCCCTGTGAGCAAAAAATGAGATGTGAGGTCACTAAATAACCAAACCCTCTGTTTGTGCCCTTGCTTAGAGCTCTGCTTTAAGGACAGGGGTGCTGCCCTTGTCCGTGGGACAGGGAAGATCCAATTTGTTGTAAATTCTTTTCCCACTCCTGTTTTGCGAGGCTTTTACTTTTGACAGAAAACAATTTCCTCTTCACCATAGAAATTATATGGTGATAAAATGAGTCTGAATTTCAAGTCAAGGCTCTCAGGGATGCACATCAGTGTCTCAGGTGCAGATTGATGGTTGATGTTGGAAATACAAATGTCAGAAAGGGGGAAAGCAGCCACAGAATCTCTAGGGCAGCCCTTTTCCTCCAACAAAGCATATGTAAGCACACACTCATTTAACAAATGAAGATTCATAAGCTAAAGAAAGTTGGGATCAAAATTCAATTTGCACAGTTTCTGCAGAGCTGCTAGCAGTGCAACAAGTGTGGCATTACCTGTCCCCAGTAAAGTGAGAGCAGAAACCAACTGGTCCCCAGCAGCCTCTTACCTTTGGCCCAAACAGCCCTGCCATCCCTGGGAATCCTGCCTCACCGAAGTCCCCCTGCACGTGACAGCCAAGACAAACACAAGAACAAAGGACAGCAGTAAATTCACACTGACGGCTGCAGATGTCACTCAGAGATGCACCAAGAGTTCAGCAGCTCCAGAGACAGAGAAATCTGTGAGTATCCCCCAGTCTAAGCAGGACTGATGAGAAAGAAGAATGAAAATCACCTGGAGGAGGAGCTACACAAATGTCAGGCTAGAAGCAACTCACCTGATCCCTTAGATCTCACCAATGCCACCTTTTTGGCCCCAAAATGGGAGGCAAACCTAGACTATTCCTAGCAGATGCTTCTCTGGCTTGGCCCAGCAGAAGCAGGATGCAGAGCATCTACTCTGAGATTAACCTGGGAGTTTCATACTGCAAAATAACAGCCTCAAAGTTCTTTAAAACAAGCTCCTCTTTTATTTATAATACAAACTGGACTGACCTACTAATTCAAACTGTAATTTTAAACCGTGCTCATTCAAGCTGTTAAAAAAGTGCATGTTCTTACAACATAACCTCCCACTCAAGCCCAGGAAAACCATGCATGTCCCTAATTTTTTTCTATTCAACTCTGCGGGGATTTTCACTCAATTTTGAAAGAAAAATAATAATAAAATAGTTGAAAGACCATCCAGCTTGAATCAGCACATAGCATGTACTCTGAAAATAAAAAACCCACCCTGGGTAGCATGTCCTTATGTAAACATCCTCCTTTCACTATGTTGGAGATGGTCATCCTTTGATATTTTTGGGCTTCTCAGATGTCAAAATTCAAGATGATTCAACGTTTAAAAAAAAGAAAGGGGTCAAAAACCTTCACCAGATGATTCTTCTCCAGTGTTAGGAACATCAGAGACAGATAAGGCTTGTTTGGCCTTTTGGCAGGACTGTCTCACCCACCCTGACTGTGCTTTTTGGGGTGTAATACAATGGTTTGTTCACTCAGTTGTGAATGACTCAAGTGATGGGGCTTCCACCCCCTTTACTGCACAGCTGTTCCAGCGTCAGCCTAGAAACCTCACTGGTGGGAAGTTTTCCCTTGCAAAAGGCCATGAGAGTGAGAAACTGCTTGGCAAGAAAGGGCTTGGTTGGACTTGGTGGAGTGCAAGAAACTTTCCAAGGATACAGATTGATTTAACTGCCCATTTCTGGGTCCTGGAAAGGAAAATTGCCACTAACAGGGGACTAAGGTCTTTCCTGCATGAGGGGAATCAACCAAGCCTTCTTTCTAGAGGAATTTCAGGCAAAAGCACATGGGAGGTCAGAGGGGTTTAAATGCTGTGGAGTCATCTCAGCCAAAGGGACACTGCAGCAAATCAGGCAGTGACAATATGGGGCAAAGGAATGTGTCACTTGTGTCACAGAGACAAAATAATCTGTGAGACTGATCTGTGACCAATGGCAAAATGACATATGGTAGTGTTGGTCACCGCCTTTCAGCTTGAAAACTGTTAGCACAAGCTTTTATATAAAACAGCCAATCAAGTGCATTTTATTTGAGGTAGTTTGGATTCATCCTGTGCCTTGTTTCATATCAGTCCTAATCCTAACCCTCTCCTAGAATCATGCTCCAGCTGGATATGGGCTCCCCTGCACAGCCCCTCCCCGGGATGTCCACGGCTGGATCCGCACCCTCTCCTGCAGGAGAAGCCTGGGCTCAGCTCTGCTCAGCTCCACCACCACTAACCCGCTGTCCTTTGGCTCCTGGGTCACCAGGGCTCCCTGGAAGGCCCGTTCCTCCCGGTGATCCTCGCTTCCCTGGCTGGCCAGTCTGTCCAGGCAATCCTCTTTCACCCTGAAAAGAACAGGATTCAAGTCATTCCAAAGGAGGGGAGTTGAATATAACAGCACTCAGCTGAAACAGCCGTAGATGGAAGGCTGGCAGGGATGGCTCGTTGGGATAAGGAATGTGGTTCCATCAGGGGATGCCCCACATCTGCTAGGGCACACACATGGTGAGACCAAGGTGGGCATGGCTGTGTTCCCTCCTGGGCTGCCCCCAGAGCGGGAGCCTCAGCAGAGCTGTCCCACCTGCATGGGGTGGGGAGAGAAAGGGGAGCAAATGTCTTCTCTTTGCACTTCCTACGTTCTCTGTCTGCCCTGCAGCTTCCCACAATCTCTTCCCCCAGCAGGCTGGCAATTGATGATTAATTCATGGAAAATGCTGAAGGCATGCCAAGAGCAGGACTTCAATCCAGAGGCTGCAAAGCCAACATTTCCCCTGTGTTAACCCTACAACTTCAATCCAGAGAGGGCTTTCTGCCACCCAGCACCTTGCTTTGCTCCCCACCCCTTCCCCTTGCCAAGTGCCAGGAGCAGCACAAACTCCAGCTACTCAATCTGGGGCAGACTGGGAGAGAGGAGCAAAGGCGGGGAGAGCCCAGGATGGTGGAACAGCCGGAAAAGGGGCAACAAATTCCCCTGGAGGCAGGGTGTGAGAGTGTGACAAGGACACGGAGTTCTCAGTCACCTCCTGTTGTACTGCCCAAGGCAGCTGGAGGGCAGCAAGTGACAGATCAAGGGCGATGTGCTATGGAGCCCTAATTTAAATCAGATCCCAGAGCCTCTCCAAACCCAGCTGGAGTCTTCCTATTTACAGAATCCTCCTATTTACAGAGTCTTTCTACAAACGACTGAATTGTTGTGGGTCCAGTTTAGATCCTGTGGTGAGCCTGGATCAGGGCAAGGACCAGGAAGAAACCCCAAGGTCACAAAAGCAGCTTGTCCCTGCTTCCACCCAGAGTGATGTCCAAGCCCATACTGGCTCCAGTTGTTCTAACCAGCAAATATGCTAAAAACCAAGCAGCACAAATTTCCCTCCAGCAGTTCAGGTCTTGCAGAGCAGCAGAACACCTGAATCTCCTACGGAGTTGCACATTCTGGACATCCTACAGCTGGCTGTAGCAGCTCCTCTGCAACTTCTCCATGTTTTTTCTAGACAGGTTTCTCATGATGAAACACTCAAGTGTTTGTAATGTGTCTGCAGGCTCCTGAGCTCCTTTGGTAAGGGAGGAAAGGCCTCTGGGACATTCAGCTGCTGTGTACATCAGGAAAATAGATGGAGGGATGGAGGGATGGATGGAGGGATGGATGGAGGGATGGATGAGAAAAAAGATCCACAGAGCCTCCAGCTAAGTGAGAGATGGTAGCAGGAGCTGAGACTATATTAGACCTTGGAGAGCTCAAGCTCAGAGGCATCAGGCTCACAGACTGGATCACTCACAGCAGCATCTCAGGGAGCCAGAAACTCACCTTGAATCCTGGTGGTCCCTGGGCCCCTGGGAGTCCTGGCACGCCGGGGTTCCCTCTCTTGCCTGACATCCCGGTCACACCTTCTTCCCCATCATCTCCCTGCTCTCCCTAGGAAAGAAACACACAAGAGGTTATGAAAGAAAGCCCTTTCCCCTTCTGCACAGCTTCTGGGGGGCCAGGAGAGTGGTGGGATTCTGTCCTCGGCAAGAGGGGACAGGTTTGCAGGGGTGGGTTTGCAGATGTGGACAGAGTTATGTGCACGTGAGTGTCTGTCAGGCTACAACCCCACTTCATTCACAGATGTGGTCATGCAAAGGCAGCTGCTGCCTCTGTGTGCAAGTGATATGTGAAGATCTGCTCTGGGTACACGAAAACTGGAATATCCTTAGCTGGATCACATAATTTCTCCTGTGCTACCTTCCAGTTTTCCAGCTCCAAGGCTGTGTTTGCTGTCCGTGCCACAAGGCTGCAGCTGACGCTTACCAGCACCCCAGGCACGCCGTCCTTCCCGGGCACTCCGTCCACTCCAGGGGCACCCTCTTGTCCCTGCCGTCCCACCACTCCTCGAGGGCCTGGTAGCCCAAGGATGCCCTAAAATCACAAAGGTATTAGAGAAGGAGCTCCCAGACAGCATTTCCTGGCGCAGAATACTGAATTGTCACCTACCGGTGAGCCCCTGCTCCCCGCACTGCCCTGTGCTCCTTGCTTTCCTTTTTGACCCTGCAAGTAAAAATAGAGAGACATCTAAAATTGCAGCAGTTCTAGCACAGCTCCACTTGGGACTGTGACTTCAGGGTGTGCTTTTGGATAATGATTGGAAAGAGTCATATAAAAGGGACGTTTATAAAGTCAGTTGCTCCAGTGCTGGGGAATGAACTGCTATTTGGTTTTATTACAAGTGATTCTTCGTATGTCTTGAGAGTTCTAGGGCAGGAATGAATAGCTAGAAGGCAAGGACCTGCATTTTTCCTAATACAGAGCAGATGAGGACAAAAAAAGCAGGATGGACTCAAGGGAGGATTTGGTACACTGGCAAACATTAGAACAAGATGCTAAAAACCAGAGTCCTCCATCAATTCACTGACAGCAAACCCAGGACCCAGAGAATCTTCTGAGGGGGGTCAGGGGGAACTTCTCTCTGAGAAGTTACTCTGTTTTGGAAAGCTAATGGAAATTAGAAAAGGGTGTCTTCTGTCTGAAATTTGCAATGCTGCTTTGTGAATAAAGGCAGAAAATAAAAACTCCTGAGGTTTATTAGCTGTGAAAAGAATTAATTTGTGCAGAATGAACGGAAAACTCAGCCTCATCACCTTCACTAGGGCTCTCAGTGAGGTCATGTACTAAAGCACTTTTAAATTGAAGAACTCATTTTCTGTGCATTGTTTCTCCATCTGCAGAGGACCAGGCTGGCCAGCTACATAAAAGAAATATTCCTGGGGGTGCTTCCCCTCTATTCATTAGACCCAAAGGCAGTTCCAGATTGTCCATCGATAGGCAGAATTTATTTGTCTTATCACCTGGTACACTTCTTGCCAAGAAGACCTAAAACTATCTTCTGGCATTACCCCCAGTAGGGTCAGATTAAAAATGCTGACATCTGCCAAGAGAGAGCAGGAATTTGCTGAGTCTTGAGGTCACATACTTATGTTTTAGCAAATAAAGTCCCTGGTCTGTGAGAATAATTAGCAAGCTGTCATAACAGCCAGATGTGGAGGTAGGAGTAGGTGTGAAGTGCCCCAATGAACCCTGAAGGACCCATGTGTCCTGGGTTTTCTTGCTCAATAAGGACAAGAAGTTAGAGGGATTGTTCCAAGAAACAACTCCATGGATAAATGGACTCCAAACCCAGAAGGTCTCAAGCCAGAAAAGTTTATGGTTCAAGTGAAAGGGAGAGACTGTTGCCTGGCTCAGCCCTCCTTGGGGATGGATGAGCCAACTGTGGCTGGAGACAGCACAAACAGGGCACAGGAAAGAGACACAGCCCATGGCAGGGACTAAAGGCCTGCCCAAGAGTCACCCATCATGCTGGAGCTGGAACTGATCTTGATCTTCTTCAGCTCCACAAAGCCAACAAACCACTGGGCTTGGACACCCGAATGTTTACAGCCCTCCCACAAGGATCACCCCAGCCTTTCAAGGCACAGACCATAGGCAAAAATCCCACATGCTGGGCAAAACCATGAGAGTCCTCTTAATTAGATTTCCTTACAACTTGGAACACTGTAAATCCACCCTGCTGAAACCTACCACATCACCTTTGGATCCCTTTGCTCCTGGCTTGCCTGGTGATCCAGGATCCCCCTACAAAACACAAACAAGAAAAATCTGCTTAAAATTCTCTTCTGGCAGTATCTTACATGAAGTACAAAGAACAGCATTTTTTGTGCCCTAAGAACACTGACTGTATGGAATCAATTCAGGGAAACTGCCTGTACTCAGACAGGCCCCAGGGGAAAAAGGAGCAAGGAACTGTCTCCAGAGAGCATTTAACAGGGTGTCAATTGGAGAAGAAGCAACTCTGCCCCTCGCTTGGGTGGTGCCTGTATTTGTGGAAATCATTCACCACATTCCAGATGGCGCCTGGAGAGCAGTGCTGGGAGGTGGGCAGGAAGGAGCCTGTGTGCAGAAACTGTGTGCACAACGAGCAGTTTACACAGTGACTGCTGGTGCCACCTCCCTCCTGAGCACTGCAGCCCTTGCCTTGCTTTCACCTGGGGGTCAGGTGTTACCTGAGCTGCCTATGGAGTAAAGCAGAGAGGGTATTTCACTGCTCTCTTCCCCATCACATCCCTCTCAGTCTTCTCCTGGCCAGCCAGGTTGGGTTTTTTTGGTATTGGTGTCAGTGGCAATTTTGGACTAACATCAAATAAATGGTAAGGAAGGACTCCCTGCAGAGCTCTCCTTTTTCAGCTGGTTTTTGAGCCACGTTTCTAATGGACCTTTACTAAAGACAATCCAAAGTTCCTGCTTCCATCTGAATCATCTGAGGGGCTACCAACCCCCAAATAAACTACATCCACTGGGGAATGCAGCAGCTCTACTCATTTCTGGGCCATGTAACAGAGCACTACCATTTGAAACCCAAAACAGAATCTGTTGTTCTTCCCAACATCCTTACAAAGAGTGGGAATTGATTCAACTTTATTTCCCAATACAACTACATTTAATGTGCTGCTGCACTCACAGTTGCAGTAGTCACATATAAAGATCAGATGCTACTGTATATAACAAGGGAATAAAAGTCCTTCCCTTGAGTTTGGATTTAATTTAGTCTTTCACAAAATCCTTCAGTAGTTTGAGAGGAAACAACTGGCAAGAAGAATAATATGGTTTCACCTCACACTGGACCAGCAGCACATCAAATGGATCATTTCCAAGCAGACCCTTCCACTGTAACCTCCCACCACCCATCTCCTAAGATTTCCAGTCCCTCACAGACCATTCAGAAAGGATGGTTTTGGAAACAGGCACTGGGAGTGCTCCCTGTTTTGCCACCCATTTATTAGTCTCAAACATGGCTCAAAATGCCCATTCCATAAGCCTGGCTGATGGAAATGGCCACATTTCACAGCTCACCACGCACTCCTACTGCAGCCCTTCCCACCTCCCTGATTTTCCTGTGCCTGGGGCATTGGGCACCTTACAATAAAGCAGCATCTCTTACCGGTAAGCCTTGCTGCCCAGGTTTTCCTCTTTCTCCGTCAAGCCCTTCCTGACCCTTAAATAAAAAACAGAGAGGGAACATGCCTTTGTTCTTTTGTGGCAATGAGAAAGAAAAATGAATGTAATGTGATTTAAGGGGCAGAGGAAGACACATGTGTCTGTGTTCTGCTGATACAGAAATGGTGAAGTTGGTGGTGGTGCCCAAATCCTGTGGATATGCTTTGGAAAGAGGAACTGCTCATCAGCAGCTAAGCAGCAAAGAAGGTGTTCTAATGCATCCCAAAATATACACAGTACTAATGGAAGTGTACAGTTGGAGACAGCTGCCCTAGAAAATAAAGCAGCAGCACTGCTACTCTGATTAATTTAAAATCTGCTAATTACTATAATGGGTCACTCTGACCAGGTGCTTTTGAATGGAGGTAACAATTCATGGAGCCTTTGCAGATCAGCCCCAGTCAGCTGAAAATGTCCTGCAAAGAGGGAATAAGGAGCATGACATGATATTTCATAGCCCTGGTTTTGCTTTTGAGAGAAATCTTGCAAAGATTTTGGAAGTCTCCAAATCTTAAAGTCCACAGATCTCCCCATGGAAGAATCTACAGCCACGGGCACATCAGTCTTGGAATTTGTTCAGCACATGCACACATCTCTAGGATGTCTCCTTGACAATCACAGAGACCTGTGCTCAAATGGTCCTGCTCATTCTTTTAGCCTCACTCAGCAGGTGCAGTGCTGGGTGAGGTGCTGACTTTCTTGCCTTCAGCAATGTTTTTATGCTTTAGGTAAAGAAAACTGAATTGTTCCTTGTCTGAATCACAGCCACGTGCAGCAGCTGACCAGGGACAGCAGCAGGTTATGAACTGGGACTGCAGTTCTGTGGGCTGATGTGGACTGGGAGCACTTCCCCAAGGCAAACATTTTTCAATCATGCACTTGGAATAAGACTCACAGGATAACCAGTGTCTCCAGGCTCCCCTCGGTCACCTCTGTCACCAACGGGGCCCTAGAACAGCACAACAAAGACTTGAGGTGGATGTAAACAAGCTGTCACCAGCAATATCTCAATGGCTTGTGCATGTTCTATAAGTAAGGCAGCAACCCAACTAATCCACCCCTAAAAATCACTCCAGGACTGATTAGAGAAGGGATTTAACATCTTACTCTGTCTCCAGGTGGTCCTTGTGGGCCTTCTACCTTCCCATCATCACCTTGTTGTCCCTGTGAGTAAAATGTTAGTATTAATATAAACAGCAGATTTTAGAGCAGATGTGTCTGTACAGACCCAACCCAGTCCTTCTATTTCATGGGAAGTCAAAGCCTCTGTTGAATTTACTCCCTCTTCATCCAAAGAAAGACTAAACAATTTTTTTTTGCTGTTTGTTTCACTGACTCTTCACGTTGCTTTCCTGATTCTGGTGGTTGTTTTTCCCTGGTCTAACTCTCCTCCTTAAGTAACCAGGTGCAAAGGGTTATTTTCAACAACTCCTAAAACTAAGCAAGCAGGATGTAATTACAACAGTATGGGAAATAGCTCTCTGCCTCTGAGTTTTATTGCTGACAGTTCAACCAAACTCTTTAATCAAGCATTTCCCCGCCCTCGTTGAGTGCTGCCTGGGCTGTTTGGGAGCACGGGTGGTCTGGATGGGCTCCTGGGTTGTGTGCCACCATTGTGAGCTTGTTTTACAGTCAGCCAGGTGAGACAGCCTCTTACACACCCCTCTCCTTGCTGGGATGCTCCGCAGCACGAGCTCAGAGCTCATGGTTTGGCTGGTAGATAACATCACCCGGCTTATTTATGACTGAGGTCTCTCCAAAACATCCACAGAGAGATCCCTTAAGACTTAACAGAGACACTATCCTTTTAAATTCTGTTGTGAAAGTCACTCAGGGTCACGATGTCCTGTTTTCTCTGGAGCCCAGCTCAGAGATGGCTGTTTCTCAGCTCCCCATGGAAGACTGCAACATTCCAGCTCCTCCAGTTTTTGACTACTCCATAGCAGACTCTGGCACTTTGGCTCCTTAGGATGAACATGCCTCAGAGCTCCTTTGGTGCAGTTTGGGGGGTTCTGGCACAGTGGAGCTGCTGTATTGGAGGTGCTTGGGTCCAAGAAACCTTGAACATCCAAATCTCCACAGATTGCAGAGCCAAGTTTTTCACAGGCTTGTGTAATTCTCAGTGGTTGCACCAGCCATTTCTGGTGTATTTACAATTCTCTTTGACCTTCTCTCTGGGCTACTCTCCTGCTGGAGTTGCAGCTGCTGGTAGTAAGGACACTTGGGAAGTTTCTTGGTGAGCCTGCCTGCCTCTGAGAGAAACTTGGGTGGCAGAGAGGAGAGGAGGGGAAGCAAACCCTCACAGGCTCTGCCAACATTTTCCAGCGCTACTGAACTTGCTGCTGGAAGCCAGCAGCAAAATACCTGGCAACTGGTTTGCCTTCCAGCCACTATCTAAGGAATGTTGCCTAGAAGGGAAACAAAGCCACCATTTCTCAACTCTCAGGGAAAAAAATCATCCCAGTGAGTCTGTTACTATGCAGAAGTCTTGGCACTGATTGCTTCTTCCTAAGCAGGATGTGCACACCTTCGCCTTTTGGGACCTGAGATGAGTGTGATGAACTCAGAGAAAGCTCCTAATTGTGGGGACCTTTGAAGAACATCAAGACTCACAGACTTTCTCCCCATTGTGGCTTTGTTTCCCCTTGAGGCTGATCCCCACCTTGTTCTCTCTCTCCTGCCTGAGAAAATCCTGCAGCCTGGTCAGCTCTAGGACTGTGAAACCGAGCTCCTCCAGAGCTTCCTGGTGCCTCAGCTGCTTGAGAGAGAGATGAAAGGTCTGTGCTAATTCTTCAGAAAGTTGCAGTGAAAAAAGTTAGAGTAAAGGGCAGCAAAGTAAACATGTTAGGATACAAATGGAAAATGCATGGAGAAGAAGGGAAGGCTTGTTGTTGTTGGCTCCTGTCCCAAAGTGAGATACACCAGTTTGTAATTTTTAAAAGGATCCCATCTGGACTGCTTTAAGCAGCTGCCAAGAGCAGGCGTCTGCTCTGAGCAAGGCCTCTTTGAGGAGCTGCAAATGTATGAAATGTGGTGGAGTGGCTGGCTGGGATGGCACAAGGGAGCAGGATTCCACAGCAGTGCCTCTCACCAAACTGCTTTCTTCTCTGAAAAAGGGGAGACCTTCCCCACCATTATATCCTCCTCCTTCAGCACGGCTCCATTCACCGTGTCACTTAAAGCTCACAGTGCTCATGGTCCCATTTCCATTTTCTCTTTACTTCTCACTTTCGGGCTTCCATTTTTGTGTTCACACTCTTGTGAGAGGTTACAGATGTCTGGAGGGAAGGAATCTGTCTGTCTTTAGGCTGGGATCCAGGCAACTCTTAGGAGAGGAGGGAGGGTGGATAGGAAAACTTAGATGCAAGTTTTTTTCCAGGGGAGCGCCTGGATGCTGCAGGAAGGGGTGCTGGAGGCTCAGTACGTGATTTTGTGCTTTCCTGGTTCAGCATCTTCTCCTTCTGCTCCCCAGCAAGGTGTCAGCAGACACTGGCTTTCCAGGAGAACATGAGTGAGGAGATCCAGCTGTCGGTGGTCATCAACAGAGCTGACTGCTCTTAGCAGGGTGCATTGAATGCTTTGGTGGCTTTATCAGGCCTCAGCTTGGATACTTGCATGTAGAATTCATTTTTCATAACACCGCTGTGCTCTTTTGACACCAGATCCACTCAGGGAGTGCTTTTCTAGTGTCCTTTTGCAGAGCAACGTCTTGTTGATGAAGGGCAAAATGCTCCACTGAGCACTTCAGATGAATAATTTGGGGGTCATTTGCTACTGAAATTACAGGAGTTTTCAAGATGGCAACTTTAAATGTTTTCAAATAAAACTACAGCTGCAATTGAAGCAATAGACATACATATCTGCACATCTCAATGGCTGCAGGGTCAATGACCGACCTTGCTTTTGCTAGTCATGACTCACAACTTTCTGCTAGGATGCTCAAGATTCGACAGTGGAATTGTAAGGAACCTCTGGGGCAGGTTCTGAGCTGACAATGTGCCTGGTCATGAGCTCTCACATCATCCTGGGCTGGTTGTGCTTGTCTAACACTTGCCAGGAAGTTCAGCAAGGAAGCAATGGAGATAGGGAGCAGCAGGAACATCAGCAGCTGCTCCTCCATGGATGTGTTTCAGCAGCAGGAAATGGGAGACAAAGCTCCATGGCCATTGTTCACCCCCAAAGCAAAATTTAAAATTTCTGAGGTGTGGAATGTCTTAGTGGAACACAACAGCTTGCCCTGCCCCAGTGACTCCTGGCTGCACGGGGAATCTCCAGGCAGAGCATGGTGTGAACAGGGTATCCTGACTCCAGGAGCCTGAAGGATCATTCAAAGCCCCAGCAAGGGCAAGTCCTTATAAACTCATTTTATAGGCAATGAAGCTCCTGTCTGCACTACAGCTGCCCTCCCACCCGTGTGCAGAGGCAAAGCTGAATGCTCTCTTGGTGATGGGGAGCAGAAAATGAGCAGAAAGAGTTCATGCATCTCTCCTCTTCATGGGGACCTCACACTGACCAGTGCCCATCACCATCACTTCCCTTCCCACACCAAGGGAGAATCACAGAATGGTTTGGGTGGAAAGGGACCTTAAAACCCATCTCGTTCCACTCCTTGCCGTGGGCAGGGACACCTTCCACCAGACCAGGGTACTCCGAGCTCCATCCAACCTGGCCTTGGACACTTCCAGGGACAGAGCAGCCCAGACCTGTGCCAGTGCTTTACCATCCTCTGAGTAGAGAGCTTCCTGACATCAAACCAAAATCCACTTCTGTTTTTTGTTGGAAGCTGCTCCCCTCTTTTAGACAGCCCCATTTAAGTACTGGAAGGCCACAAGGAGCTCTCCCCAGAGCCTTGTGCAGAGAGGTCTCAGGAGGGAGGGAGCATGGCTGCAGAAGGCATGTGAAGGACACCATCAGCCCTGGGAGAGCCAAGCAGCCCTGGAGCCGACAGGAAACCACTAAAGCGTGAGTCACTGCTCCAGCCTGAACTGGTTATGGCTGTGCTGACTCAGCAAAAGGGGGAAACTCCCGGGGAAAGCCACTGTGGAAAGAGGGCTCTGAGTCAGGGCAGCTGCAGCCAGGGGGCTGTCGGAAGGTGGGGCACAAGGAACATGGAGCAAGGGCCATGGAGAGGAGAAACGCCAGCAGCTGAAGATCAGCTCCTTTGTGCAGGGAGGTACTGTGACCTGATCACAGAAAGCCACGAGTCTGATTCCTTTTGGCTTGGGGATTGAGCTGAATTCCTGTGGATGCAGGCAAAGCACATCCTCAGGGCTCATGCTGGCTGGCTCAGCCTCTGGCTCAGGGCACGTGGTGTCTGGGAGGCACGTGCTGGTGGCACTGGTGTCCCTGCACGGACTGGCAGAGGCAAGGCTGTAGCTTTGAGGGGTTATGTGAGTAGCTGTGTGGTCGAGGAGGCACCTCTCCTCAGCCACAGGGTGAGGAGAATGCAGATGCATGGGACTTACAGCAGCGGGACAATTGTCTCATTCAAGGGGAAACGAGATGGCCAAACCCCCTGAACTTACCTTTTCCCCCTTTGGCCCTGGTGGTCCAATTGGCCCTGGTGGTCCTGCATGTCCCTGTGGAGAGCAGACAGCACGTGAGGAGGCAGGAAAGAGCTGTGGGACTGAAAGTCCTCCCTGGTTGCCTGCCAGATCTCACAAGCCCTGGGTGGTGCATGCCAGCTTTGGAGGGACATGTGGGTCAGATGAACCAAATGCAGGAGGTGCAAATGGAGACTTGACAGAGAACTAAACTCGAGGTCAGAAATAAATCATGGTTTAAGAACAATTTGCATCCTGGAGTGGCAGTTCTGCTGCATTTAAGGACAGAAAAAAGCTGGGAGGTGAAAATAAAACCCTTACCTGGTAACCCTTTAAGCCTGGGTCCCCTTGAGCACCCATTCTTCCTGGAGCTCCCTGGAGAGGCAAAGACAGAGGGACTGAGAGAGCAGCCCATGGTGTTAGCACGAGGGGAGGAGGCAGTGGGCTGTGCAAAGCAAAGCTCTGCACACGTAGGAGCGTGGCCAGTCCTTCTCCTGCCCACCAGTGAGCTCTGCTGCAGCCACCTGGTGGCTTTTCCTTGGCTTTAACCTTTTACACATGGAGAAGGGTGTGCCAGGAGGCCTTTCCATGCCTTTGCCTGCCTGCAGCAATAGATTCCCCACCTCACTGAGATTTGCTATCAGAAATGGCTGCATTTCTGTGCTCTTCGTCTGCCCTCCTGCACGCCTCTATATCCAAATTAGTGTTGTGCTAGGAAGTCCACCAGACTTCCACAGACCAGAATCACACCCTTAGCACAGTGAACAAAGGGGTTTAAATCAGATCATCAGATTAAAGTGAGTCACAAAATTTCCATATAATCCCATTTAGCATGGAATACAGCCCTTTCCACAAGACAAAGACATGTCCACTCCAATAGACTGTTGCTCAGATATTGCTTTGCTTCCTTGTGAAATAATCCATGGAGGCTTTGCCAAAGACTATTAAGGGAGGATATGTGGTGAGGCCACAATTTTTAGTGCAGGAGAACACTATCAGCAAAACCATCACTCCATCACTCATTTGCTACTGTTCTGAAGTATCACCACTATTCCTAGCTCATAAATAACTCCTGATTTTGCACTAAGTTCTATCAAATAGAGTGCAAGAAGTTTCCTAACCAGCCTGCAATGCACGAGACACACTTTTATGTACCACTGGTGTCCTGATGCATTTATCTCTTGTGACAAAAGCAAATGAAATATCTCCCCTCTCTGCCATACTATGGCTGTTCTCTCTGGAAGCCTCACCTTCAGTACCCAGTTCAAACCCTTTCCCATGCTATATTTCTTCTTGCTCCAAGTGTTTTAGATAAGTAGATCAAGAGTGGGTGTAGAAACAGGGCAGAAATCCAAGGCAGAGTTCCTTATAACAACACAGCTTGACTTGGAAGCAGCTCTTGCCATGAGTGTGCAGTCTCAAAGGGGAAGATCTTAGCAAAAAATAGCTTATCAGCTCACTCAGCTGAGGAAAAATCCCCAATATTTCAGCAATTTCAGCCTATCTGGGGAGTTGTGAAGGACGGCCTCGATGCAACGTGAGCTGGGCTCACGGGGCACCAACCCAACCACGCCAATGGACTCTCTCCTGTGCTGCTTGGAACAAGGGTTAAGATGTTTTTGGCCCATTAAGCCCATCTAACAGCATTTCTCAGTGCCCTGAAGCCTCTGCTGGGCTCTGTGCTCCAGTCAGGCCCGTGCCCACCAGTGCCAGTCAGGTTTCTCAGTTGTGTTCCGCCGTTTGCAGAGCTCTTCTCACCATCGGTCCCAGGGTACCTCGGGATCCTTTAGGGCCTTGGTTCCCCTTCGGCCCCTGCTTCCCTGGGGATCCCATCTCGCCGAGCTGCCCCTGGTAGCCTTTGCTGCCCTGCAGAGCAAAGGCACTGACATCAGTGTGGGACAAAACTCCTTCTGCAGGAGAACATCAGAGACGAGTAACGGAAGGGAGAGCCGCAGGCTGTGATGTTATCAAAGAGAGATGTTCCTACCTTCTGGCCAGGCTTGCCCTTTTCCCCCTGTTTTCCTGGTTTCCCTTCTGGTCCCTGGAAGGGAAAAAAAAAAAAAAGGCTGTTGGAATGGGAAAGCAAAGGAGTCGCATCCCAACCTGGCACTCCCAAGCCATTTCCCTAGCACACGCAAACCTGAGAGCATCCTCACCCACACATGGGCCCAACAAGGAGGCCAGGAAGTTGTCAGATCACAATCCACAGGTGCTACAACTGGGCTACGGCTGAGTTTGGTCTTTAGCTGCTCCAACACATGGAGGAAAACTCATTGCTTAAAGGTGGAAAGATCTTTGTGCTCAGGTGGCTATTGGGCAACACAGCTGAAAGGTGATACTGTGACAATTTTGATGATGATGACTTTAAAATGACATCTTGAAGATAGGTGGGTCATGGAAAACTGTGTCCATCTGTCTCCAAGGGTGCAAAAGAAGGATCTTCAGAAGTGCACCTCCCCAGCCTCTGCTACAGAATGGGCTGAAATGTGGAAAACACATTTACCCTGGTTCCCATAAAAGGCTGCTTCTGGCTTGCTCCTGAGCTGCCATCTCTGCACCACTACTCTACCAACAGTTGTAGCCTTCATCAGCTTTGGCACTAAATTAGATATCAACACTTTTTATATAGTTTTAGGACCCTACCAATAGAACCATTGATTCCACAGCACTTCTCCTTATTTTTTACCTGGTAAAAAAAGGCAATGGTTTCATTCTCTGCGGACCTACCCCACACAACCTCCTGCTCACAGGGAAAAGCCCCTCCCTCTATTTGTGTTATTACTGCCACACGCAGAAACCACAATCTACTGATCAGGCTTCTAGAAATGCAGTGGGATGCAAAATTGAGGTGGGAGCCATGGCAAGCAGAGACAGGAATGCTGAACTGCTTTCAGAACCCAGTGTGGGTGCAGAACCTGCTGCCCCTCCTCGCACCCACACCACAGGCATGTGCTACGATGGGCAGCTAAATACAGCAGCATCTCCCTAGGGACCTCAGGGAGCTCATTTTTTCCAGTGTTTGACCCTGTTGTCTGCAAGGGAGACAGAATATTTTGAATTTGACAGAAAGAAGCAAAAAGTATAACTGAAGAAAATAATTCATGCTTTTTGGCAATTGCGACAAACTTTTCAACAGCATCTCCACACCAGCACCACATCTCTCCCTCTGCTCCCCTCCTCCCAGCTAAGAAGGTATAATTTTCACCATGGTTGGTGTTGCAGTCTCAGCTGAATAAAAGCAACTTCTAAAGAGAGACATATCGGGGGGTTTTCACTCTGATCTGAAACATGGGCCTCAGAAGTGCCTGCTCTGAACACAAAGGAGCAATTCAGACTCATTCCAACCCTGAAGGATTGTGCCAGTTCACTTCCCCAGAGGGAATAGCTCCATTTTACCTAAGTCAAACATTTCAGGAGTCCACCTTGCCAACACCATTAGGCTTCACAAAGCACAGGTCCCTGCAGAGGAGCACATGAGCCTTGCTCTGTGTCTCTTCCATGCTGCTCAGGGGTTTTTTTTTGTGTGCTATTTTTTGCTGCCACTTTCCAAGAGATCACTTTTGGAACTGCTTTCCCACAGATGCTGAGCAGCCACAGTAGATGGTGGGTGCCAAGCCTCCAGCATCACCAACTTGATTTACACTTTTGACAGGAGTGCAGAGAAGTCCTCACTAATGAAAGCATCAGAAATGGCCAGACCCTTCCAGCTCCACAGCAGCTCACTGTGGGACCTGCTACTCAACACCTGGAGCACAGTAACTCCCACAGCCCCTGCTCTGCAGCAGTGCTCTGGCACAAGAGGGCTTAAAATTTGGAGAGGGAATAGTGGAATCAGTCATAAAGCTTTGCTGTCAAAACAAGATGTGACTGAATAACGAGACAACTGGGGTTGTTAATCAGTTGCATAGTGTTTTTCCATCAGTCTCCCTGGACTGTTCTTTAAGAGCTTGTGGAAGCACAAACAGTAGATGCTCCCTGCAGATGAGAGAAAGCCCATTTTAATTTAGATCTGTTTCTAACCCAGTGATGGCCAAGGCCTTGGTCTTCTGCAGCAGAGTAGTTTTGCACACTCAGATGTGCTCCTGGAATTGCAGTGCTGTGGCAGCTTATGGAATAAAGATTTCCATGTAAAGGTTCCATCCCCAGGCTGAGAAAATGTTATATTGTCTGTAAAAAAGGCAGATACCAGTACATTGGTGAGACAAACTCTTTATCATTGGGCAGAGCAGGTGGACCCTGTTCATGGGGAGGTCACGAGGATCTCACAGCTACTTCAGAAGAGTCTGAAGTACAGCCTGGCTCCCTCCACCAGGATATATCTCCCATGGAAGTTTCATGAGTGAAACTTGATTCTACCTTGCATTGGAAAATGTCTTTGTTTTTAGAGAAGATAAGTTTAGGCTTTAAATTTTCCCATCTGAGAAACAAAATTTCCACACTGCTCCTAAAATCTGCCAGCATTCAAGTTCCTGCTGCACTCACCATCATGGAGTACAAATAGAGGGACTAGAGTCATCTGGGAGAGGGTAAACAACAAAAACAAAACCAAACTTTGACAGCCCAAGTCCTGCTCACAAAATTGAGCTCAATCCACAGTGAGACTGTGCCACGGATGAACAGCTTCTCAGACTTTCTCAGGGCTCCTTCAGCTTGTCTTTTCCCTTGGTGGTGGGTGTGAACAGAGATATACTCCAATAAACTCCTTGTACCATCTTCCCCTTATGACGCATCGGCCTCAGGGAGCAGGGATGTTCATCTGCTCCAGAAGGTTCTCCTGGGTCCTCCAGCTGGGGTGCAGCTCTTTCTCCATTGCTGAATTAAAAAAAAAACATTGGCAGCATCACCAGTTCCTGTCAGTGTCAGGGAGATGAGCTGTCACTCACAGGAAGCCATGGAGACCTTGTTCCAAGCCTCCCTTGCTGTTCTTGACTCTCATCCACTGGTTAAAAGCTTGGCTGGCATAAAAAATGGGTCAAACCACGCTGGTGACGCCACGGGCAGAGACGTGGCTCAGATTTTGACTTACTGAGTCACCTCCTCGAGAGGAATAAGCTCTATCAGTCAGGGATATTTCCCTGCTCTCCCAGCACGCTTTCTAGGACTTTGGCCAGCAAGCTCTGCTGGTGAGTGGGAAGCCTACCATGTGTCTGATTTTCCTGGATATGCTTTCTCCAACTGCGCAGGAATTCTGCCCAGATGAGTTTAGAGGCAGTTCAGCACTTGTCTGGGGTTCCCAGATATGTGATATCTCTCCTTGTGATAATCCAGATGTGGTTGCTGTTGCAATCCCAGATGTTCCCAGGGCACATATGCAGGGGTTTGCACAGTTCCCAGAAATCCCTGCACTGCCCCACTCCACACACTGCACAGGGAGGGAAAAGCCCAGCAAGAGTCTTTGGTAGCCCTCAAAAATAGTCCCATCCTTTTTCTCTCCATTCTTCTGACTCATCTGTCCAGGGATAAAAAAAATCAGGGCCAGAAAAGGAATTAAAAAAAGAAAATATAAAAATAAAATTCAATGAGATGGCATCTTCATCCAGGCTCTCCCCAAAGTACATTGGGAATGTAGCACCTTTTGGTACCTCTTTTACTGCAGCGTGAAGTTCCTAAGGTTCCTAAGATTTCTTCTCTCTTTAGCAGAGGTAGGAGTGAGGGCAGAAGATGTACAAAAGCCTGCACATCAAAATAATTAAATCCAAGTTCCCTTTGCTGGACTCACATCAGCTGGGTCACTGTGCCAAGGCACTGAACACTCGGTGCTTTTGTTCCCGGGGTTTGTACACATTTTGTTGTGTGCCTTGGGTTACTGGTTTGCTGAGAAAATATATCTTCTTTCCAAGCCTCTCCTGACAGTGGGACTATTTTTAAATGGTGATTTCTCTTTATATGCTGCATTCTTCACTAGAGAAGCATATCAGTACCTTCAGATGATGATGATATTTGTGACCAAATAAAAAAGCAGCGGTTTTATTAAGTCACATGCCTTCAGCTATGCCAAAATATCAAGGAAAGAAAAAAAAAAAATAGTCTTAGGTCTAGCATGTTTAAAATTTCCTTGTCATCTTCAGTAAGGACACAGATTTACAAGGATTTTTTTTAGTATAGCCTTAGATATTCCCCTAAGGGAAAGAAGAATGGTTTATTTTCCAATGCAAATTGGTTAATTTTTAAAGAAAAAGAGACTTCCAGCTGCTGATGGCCTTGACAGAAAAGTCAGATCTATTGCCCAGCACAACAGCAACGTTTAGTGGGAGCAAATAGATGAGCAGCTCAGCTTTAAATTCTCCAGACATCAACAGTTGAAATCTATGTTCCGACAACAGCATCCAGAAAAACAAAACAAGGAAGTTGAATGAACTGCAGAGAGATATGCCCTGAACAGAGCCAAACAACAAACAGGGCTAAAATCCTGACCCAAACTTCCCCACACCCAGTGATGCTCTTGCTGCAGGCAATGGGTCGGGGAAGTGGTAACAGAGATGTGACTCACCATCCTGCTTTGGCTCATGGCATTCCAGAGGGCAAATATGTTCCTGCCTTCCTTGCAGAACAGCCCAGCACAGGAAGGAAGGTCTCAGGGCACAGAACTGCTGGGAGAGCTTCCCAAAGCTGGCCTCAGGTTGCTTCAGGATTGCTCAGGACTGTTGTGGAGCAGGAACATATTTTCAAACTATTTTTTCTTTTTTTTTTTTTTTGTGTGTGTGTCAGTAAGTGAAAGTCTGAGGTCCCTCCTCCCTCCCAAAAATAAGGCAGGAAGAAACAGAACCACCAGAATACAGCTACTGAGCAAAGGAAAAAAGAGACATGGTGACAGGGGAAAAAAAAGTGATAGTTCGAGGCACTGGATGTAAAAAGGGCAGGAAAACTAAAAGCAGCTATAAAGGTAGGAAGCATGAACCATAGGATGACCATGCCCATATTGTCCAGGCCCAGCCAGCGAGCTCATTTAAAGGGAAATGAAAAAGCCCCATATAATTTCCTACTGCTCAGCAATGTCTCCATATGAGAACCTCTACTTAATAAACTTTGATCGAGAGAAGCCTCCCCCCATGGAGGACAGTTCACAAGCACTCAGGAAATTAGTGGGATTATTTAGGCCGGGCATTTGAAGACATAAATGTTTTGGATTTATAAGAAACACATTTCATAATCACTCTGCCTAGCAGTAGTCTGGAAGGGGAGGAGACAGGGCAGCAGCTCCTGAATGAGTATGGGGAAAGAAGAAAGACTCAACTGTTCTCGAGAAGAAAGACCTGATTGTGTGTGAGGTTCAGAGGGTTTCACTGGGAGCACTGGGAAGTAATGGGCTCTTGGCCTGCCTGTGGAAACCCGAGTGGGGAGTGCAGGTAGAGCGGGCTGGCTGTGCTCAAAGAAACAGCAAATTGGGGAAATCCTATAAAAAGGTCTTGGATGGCAAGGCTACAGCCAGAGTCGCTGCGACTTTCCTTTCAGCTGAGCTCCTCAGCTTAAAATGGGAATCCAACCCAAAATTGTGCATCCTGAACTCTCTGCTTAAGAGCAAACTCTTATCTGCATGCAGCTGTTGCTCTGAAACTTGCTGCTTTCAGTTTTGTGGAGGAGGAGAACACTTTAACTTGATTTTTCTGAGCAGCCACAGTGTAAGGCAGCAAAGAGTCATGCACAGAGCAGTGCTGTGTGCTCTGAGCTGCTCTGGTTCAGTCCAAAAGCCCTGAACTGCCACTAATTTGTTGTTTCTAGGATAATCCTTTTTTTTTCCCCCACTCTCTTTGCTTTTACTTCCTCATCTCTAAGAAAGCATGGGAGACAAAGGTGCCACTAAAATGCTTGACAGATAAGTGGGAAGTGTAGGAGAAGTGCAAGGTCCCATCCCCACTGAGCTGTGAAGCTTTCCTACACAATAAACCAAAAGGCTCCAAAAAATTAGTGTTGGAATCTGACAATGGAAAGAAAAGAACAGTCAGAGCACCTGGGCAGCACAACTCTGACAGACACTCCCCCAAACACTAAGGGTTAATATCTTCCTCTTGAAGGACACAGCTGCCCTGGGGTTGTGGAAGAGGAGGGGAATGAAATCCTCTCTTGCAATAAGGAGGGGAATCTTGGAGCAACTGCCCAAAAAGTGTGTCTCCTTCGTCTGAGTCAGGAAAGAAACCGTGCCAAGTCAATGGGATTTATTTCAAGTTCTGGCTCATTTTGACTCCTATTAACTCTAAACGAAGACCAGCTGGGATCAGCCTGCCTTCCCCAGCAGCAGAGCCTGCGAGGGCCAAAGGCCCCTCAGCTGCTGGAGAGCAGCCTCAGTTGCTGCAAGCAGCAGTTCCCGAGGGATTGGGAAAGCTCTGTGATTCCCTGTAGGATGCACAGGGCTCACAGAGCCTGCTCTGCTCCAAAGGTGTCAATGGATTTGGTGGGCTGAGTCACAGAGAGCAGAATAGTAAAAAAAGGGGGGAAAAGTCCCACACAATAATATCACCCAAACAACAAAATCCAGCATGCACCTCTCCTTTAAGTGGGATGTTCAGGAAAGGCTGACCCTGCAGCCACCAGCACTGATTGTCAAAGCAGGAGGAGAAGCTGATTGCAGCTGTGGGCAGAGGCGCCCAGGGATGCTCACCTGGCTCTAGGAGGGGAAGCAGAGAGACCCAGGCCTGCAGCCCCACAGAGAGGAATTGCCCTGACTCTTGGTCTCAAACTCCTCAAAGCAGAGGTTTTCAGCATATTTGACTGCATTTCTCAGCAACTTTATTCCCCTTTGGTTTTTGATGCAGGACGAATACCTGCTTATGGCTTTCCTGGGTATTGGTCTGCATGAGCAATGATACTCCAGGGCTGTAACTCAAGGACACACACCATGGCCAAGTGCAAACACCTTCAGCCCTGGAAACTGGGCTCCAGAATAGGAGCTGGCCCCCTGCTGTAGCAGCTACTGGAAAGGACATGCTGCATGGCAGGGGGATGGCCTGTTGTGACCTCCCGGGCCCCCTCTGCCACCTCCTGCATGACCCTGGGCAAACCACTTTCCTGTCCTGTGCATCTGCTCCTAACACATTATTCAAGGGCAGGATTTGGAGTAACAGCACTCATTTCCTAAGATTAAGGGTGTGAGGACCTCACTGACACTCTGCCCTCCCCTGCACACCGAGCCTGGTGTTCTCCATTCCGTCCTCTTAGTCAGAGGGTGACCCCACACTCTCTAGCTGGGGGATTTTAGGAAATTTCATTCAAGTAATTACTCCACAGACAGCCCATGGTCCAAGGCACAAACCCCAGCTTTTCCAGGAAAAAACAGCTCAGTACATTATCAAAAAAACCCCATAAAATTTCTGCATGGAGAGCAGAGATTAAAACCAGGGGTGACTCCAGGATTGTCCTTCGGCAACCTCAGTGTTTTCAGGGAGCTGAATGCCATGGATTGGTGCTGCCAGCTGTGGCTGAGCTCATGTGTATGCAGAGAATGGCTGGATTCAGCAGCAGCAGAGCGAGGCGCTTTATTGCAGAAAACCTTTGAATCATGTTTTCAGTGGCAGGAAACAGAAAAGAACAAAGAGCAAAACCCACTCTGGGACAAATTCTGCTGCAAGTGATGTTTGGACAACATTCTACAAGAGCAGTGTGTCAGATGAGAAGATGCTCCTGCTCTGCCCTGGCACTGCAGAGCCCAGGGAGCAGCCTGGCATTGCAGGAGCAGCTCTGCCAGCTCAGAGCAGAAGGTCCATCCTGGCCAGCAAGTCATCCTTCCACTTCAGGATTCTAGCCTGTAGATGAGAGAGGGACAGAAATGTGATGGGAAGGATCCTCAGAACACCATCCAGAGCTGTGTGTGGGGTTGCTGCTGCTCTGGGGAGCGACCACAGCACTGGAGCCAAGAGCCACGAGTTCACTCCACGCTCTGTACTGGGCTGGAGAGCGGCTTGATCTTGTGAGTTCCCTCAAAAAATCTTCTCAGCTCTGCAGCCCAGCCCAGCTCTGTCAGTCTACCCTCCTGAAGAGCAAATGAAAGGACTTTGGATCTTGTTGCACCAGAGCAAAGGGATTTACAGCCCTTCACGCTCTTCTGGGCTGATGGTGCACATCTGCATGCCACAACAGGGCCGGCAAATGCAGCAAGATCTTCTCTGATGTAATTGTTTATGGCAATTCAGACCATTGGAGTGTCTGGCTCGAAGCTTTCTGAGTCCTGACATGGCTCAAATGACACTGCAGATAGGATTTCAGGTTAAAATTGAAGTGGAAAGAACTTGACTCCCAGTTTTGCTGAACAATGAGGGAATTTCTTGTTTCAGAGCATGTTGTATTTCAGTACTTCCAGGCTCTCCAATTGCTTTCCTGGAACTGTAAACCCCTTGCTATCAGATGTCTGCCGTGTATGGCAACAGCACATTACACAAACCACAGTGCAGAGCCACAGAGCACAGCTGGAACTCCATCACCTCCCTCCTCCAACTGGCCTGGGCCTTCCTCAGCCACTGCTGGGTCTGTCATCCTCCCAGGGAAGGGCTGAACTGGCGCATTTGCTATCACTGCAGAGGAGAAGCAGCAGAGGGAAGCACTTTTTGGGAGAAGAAAAGTGGGCCCTGTTGCTCTCAGGGCCCACTCATCTGTGACCAGATTGTTGGTGGCACACCAGTGACTTCATCCTCTGGCTTTTAGCATGCTCTGATGCAATGAGCAGCTCTGATGGGCAGTCAGATCCTTTGTGAGTGCAGGTTACTCTCCAGGGATGTTCTCTGGGTGTTTCAGGCTCTGTGGCACTATTCCCTCACAGCCTTACAGAAGAGCAGATAAATGATATTTTTATTTTGGCAAACCACACCATGACACTTGCACTGCTGATGGATGCCTTGCCAGAGTTCACCAGGCTCTTGTACTTTCCAGTGTCCCCACACAGTGAGGAGAATATCCTATACAAAAGGTCTGGATTTCCAGCCAGTCTCTCTGAATGCAGGTGCCCAAACAGTCCCTGGTGCTCCGCAAGGGGAAAGGATTTTCAGCCTTTTGTTGCTCAAACCAGAGGGCAAATGGCCATGTTCAGAAGAGAGTCAAGCTCAAGTGAAGGCAAGGAGTTCGTGTTAGAAGACAGAAACCACTGGGAGGAGATAATACGTGGGCAAGCAGCTCAGGAAAGGTACACGTCTGGAAATTCCAACTGGATCTTGCCCTGGTGCTCTGATTTCTCTCTTATGGCCAGGGGGACAACTGGCCCATTCCTCCACTGAGCAGGAACTGGGGCTGAAAGGAGCAGTGTGAACTTGGACAAAGTGACCAAAAGATAGAGGATACTCATTTATCTCAGCTCCAGCTGCCTCGAGCCCTGCCAGCCACAGCTGTGAAGCTCATGGACCATCTCAGCTGCCAGGTTTGTTTGCTAAAATCCACTGGCGTTGAAACACGTACAAGCTACCCCTGGAGACTCGACTGGGGCCTCCCTGCTGCTTTTTGTTTGAGATTCAAAACCACAGTGGAAACCGGTTTTCAGATATGTTAATGCTGGAAATGGCTGAGCCAAGTGAAAGCTAAAGATCTCTGAAAAACGTTTCCTGAGCACAGAGGGAAGTTTGGTTGTGCTCAGGCAGTCATGTGCTATCAGCATCAGGATGAGCCTCTGGAAAATGAAGCCTTGCTCAGGAAAGCCAGATGTGCCTGTGCTGACCCCATCGATCACCAGGTGAGTGTCTCTCTTCTGCAGGACCCAAAAGGGCAGCACAGACCCTCCGTGCTTCCTCCAGCTTTCAAAGTTGCTCTGGGGTACATCCCTTCATCTGCCATCTCCAGGGAGCTCCAAGGCTGTAGAGCCTCTAATCTCCTACCATCCTTCATGCTGGCCTGTTGCCACATTCAGTGTGAGCTGGTGGTGCCAAATTCTCCAGCTCCTATACCTGCTCTGCCAGCACCAGCCTCTGCTCCAGCCAGGATACACAAAACAGGCTGAAAATGTACCAGCAGTGAAGTCAGATCCTTTCAGAGCAATCTGGCACCTCATTTCCTACATCTGTTACGAGGACACTTGATAGTGAAGTGTCACATTCCTGTAGACGTAAGCAAAATAAAGATTAAGACTAAACATTTCCTTGGCATTAAGGACAAACCTTCGAGACATGGTGTGGCTGCAGAACCCTGTGATGAAAAGGGTTTTTCCAGAGGTTGTTGCTGTCCATGGAGGGCATGTCCCTGTGGGTCCTCCCTCTGGAGTTACCCAGGGACAAGCCAAGGTTTAGGAGAACCTTTTATGTGTCCACAATTGCAGATGGGCATCAGCTTCCTCAAACTAGCACCAACCTCTTCCAGAAGCAGAAGATGAGCTTCACAACCCCAAATGGAGCCCAGCTGGTTGGCACAGGTAACTGCACAGATCCTTGTGTGTGCATCTCTCCTACTAAGGGCACAGAAACATCAACACCTTCCCTTTGTAGCTGAGCAGGATATCCCAACAAATGCTGGAGCTGAGGAAAAGCCCAGGAAAGCATCACTGAATCCAGGCAGGAATGTGGTGAAGCACAGATGTAAGAACTTGGGGGTGTCATGCCAGGAGAGGCCAAATGGAGATGCAATAGCTAAAGATGAAGTTCTTAAAACCATCTAAACTGATTATTGGATAAGTGATATTGGATTATTGGATAAGCATGACACCGTCACATCAGAAGTGTTAAAACCATTCACAACAGGGGGGTGTGGAATCACTGCACACCCAAACCCAACATGCTCCCTCTCCCTGCAATCCAAGCACCTCCAACACCTTCCCCAACCAATCTCCATGCCACCACACAAATCCTGGACAGGAGTTTGTCACCTTGATATCTGCCCTTGGGTGAACAACCTTCACGACCTCCCCATGACAAAATTTTTGTTATCTTAGTCCAGCAGCCTTAAAGACTTCTGTGCATGGTGCAGTTTGTGGTGGCTTTTGCAGCATGTCCTCCAGAGGATGGCTTGGCTGGATATTCCAGCTTCTAACCCTCAGCTGGAAAGGAGGGGCTTGCAGTTATCTGAGCTGTAAACCTTATCTTGACAGAAATCTAAGGAAGATCCCACTGATATTTCTACTCTCCATGGGAATGTAGAATGAAATTTTCAGTAATGGGAAGAGGAAAATAATTTGTGCTTCTGTCAGAGGACTCCCATATTTAAATGACCTCAGTGAGCACAGGAACACCAGCCTGTGTATTAGGTAACAGAGTCTGGCAGGGCAGGCAGCACTATCTGGAGACTGTGCAGGTCTGAAAGTCTGCCTGAGCTTAGGCACAAGGAAATACAAAGAAGTATATTAAAATAGTAGATGGAAATATAGCACTTTGCAGTAAAAAAACCCCAACAAACTGAAAGGGAGTGATTATGAGCAGGAATCTTGGCTCTATTGACTGCTTTTTTTTTTTTTTAAATAAAACAGAAAACACCATCATGTTCCCAGGGACATGCTGGCAAACAGCAGGGACAGAGTCTGAGAGAATCAGTATTTTATACTTTATAACTTAATATGGCTTTTGCATGATTTTAGTACTTTTATTGGTTCTTAAAACATATACAATATAAACACGTGAACGAGCCAGAAGTACAGCACATGGAGGGCAACTGTCCAGCTGTGCCAGCCTGCAGCTGGGAAGGAGCTGGGGTGTTGGGGACCACCCTTGCCTGTGGTATGATCCCAATCCTGAAAGGGCTCCCTGTTGGGGACAGGGGCCTGTGGCCAAGGGTGGCCTTATTTGGGGCAGGACTACAGGCTCATTCTGCACATTTATGGTGCTGCGCTACAGTATTAAGCCAATGTTTCCACTTTCTAGTTGAGTCAGTGCTCAAATCCCAACCTCAGCCCAAAAATAACATAAATCCATCTCTATTGCTGCTTCCATCTCCTCACACCCTTCTCCCTGCCCTCCTTTTAGCCAGCCACAACAGCACCAAAAGGAAAATCAACGTTTCACCATGGAGCATCCACCCAGGGCTCGGCAGTACCTGCTGGCCCTGCTGCTTCCCACCCAGCCCAGGCTGGGATTTCAGAGCTGCTTTCACACTTGGGCTTCTTGTTCCCTTTCCACAGATGTGTGGAGTTGGAGCTGGTGAGTTCCCCTGCTGCATGAGGGGTAAGGCACGTGCCACAGGGGAGCAGGGCATCCCACTGAGCTGGGCTGCCCCTCTGCTGTGTGAGCCTTGCTGCTGATAACTCTGATCCAAGACAACAATCACACTGAATACCCCATGTCAGCAACCCGATAAACTCCACATTTCAAGCAGAAAGGCCTGACTTGCAGAGCAGCCCACTGGGGCACTGGGCAGAGCCTTCTTCCACCTGACACTGCCCTGCTTCCTCTCATCTCAGAGCCAGAATCAAACCTTTTCTTTCTACAGCACCAAGATCTGAGCTCCAAGTGACCCAGACTTGCCCAGCATATTCATTGAGGATTCAGGAGTCATATCCTGCTGATTTCTTCTAGCTGTTTTCTATATTTAATGGGGAAATCCTAGAAGGGAAGACCAGAAGCAAGCAAGTAATTATCAAAGAAGGCACAAGGTGGCCAATTCCAAGCTCCAGGCACAAGCCAGCTGTGGCAACCAGGGAAAAATCAGCCTCTCTCAGTCCTCTGGACCTCCCCCTCTAACACATCTTACAGATGTGTGGGAGGGAGGCACCATTTCTCAAAGCCTGTGGCAGATCAGATTCCCATTCTCAAGTGTGAATCCTAGTTGAAAGAGCAAACCATCTCCTGGACATAGTTTGTCATGAAAAACAACACACTTTACCATAATGTTTAGGACAAGTTACATTTCAGGTGAGCTCCTGCCCTGAGCAGTGGCCTGGTTCACAAACTCATCACAGCAGGAGCCAGGGGTCACCAAGGGCTGGTCTCACAGACTCACTCTGACACCTGGGATGCCGGGATCTCCAGGAGCTCCTTCCTTTCCCTTCAGCCCTTCACTGCCTTTTTCTCCTTTCTCTCCTTCTGGGCCTTGCTCTCCTTTGTCTCCCTGTGGAAGAGAGGAGGGTGGGAGGTTTTCATACCCACACAACACGTGGGTCACCGTGCAAAGCTCTTACAAGGGAGAACCCACCACATAATTAGTATTTCAGGAGTCTGAGAGGAAAAGAGCCTGCAAGAAAAGGGATGAATGAGGATGAGTCACAATACACTTGACATTTAAAAAAAGGAGCAAACCCAGGTTTCTTTTCTTTCAAATCTCTTGGCTGAAGGAGAAAGAACGCCCCCATTACACAGAGTAACCTGAACCCCTTTGCTTCGAACCTCCCACGTGAATGAGGCAGGCAGACAAGATCTGAAAGTCTCCCTTGCCTCATCCAGAAGCCATGAGCTTGGGATTCTGAAAGACTTTTAATAGAATGGGTTTGTCTGGAACAGCTGCTCAGCTCCTGCTGCCAAACAGAAATCAGCCCAGGGCTCCAATAAACGCTCTGTGAAACTGTGTCACTGTGCCCTGTAAAGCATCTATGGCCTGAGCAGTGGGTATGCTGTCAAATCACTGCCCTGACAATTACAGAATCATAGAACCAAAGAATCATTTGGGTTGGAAAAGATGTTTTAGACGAATTAATCCAAACTTCAACCCAGCACTGACAAGCCCCCCACTAACCATGTCCCCAAGTGTCACTTGTAGGGATAGTGACTCCTCCACTTCCTGATATAATGCCTGGCCACACTTTCAGTGAAGAAATTTTTCAAATATCCATTTAAAGCTCCCCTGGTGAAACCAGTCATTGAAATTTATGAAAAAAATCTGGCAGATAATAAAATTTCTGTATTTGGCAAGATCAACCAACTGGAACACAGACCAGAAATATAATCATAGAAGTGTAAGAAGTAAATTTATAGCTGCTTTTCTTTTATCAAAATAAATACAATATTGTAAATATTTTGTATTATTCAGTATACCACTCAAAATTATATGGAGACAATGATAAAGGCCAGTTTTATACTGAGAGCAACATGTGCAGCCAAGCAGCCTTGAACTGAACCATTTTCCTCTTGCACCTGTGTTGGGAGAGCTCAACAAGATCCCATCTGGTTAAAGAGCACAGACACATCTGGTTAAGTGTCCAGAGACACATTTGAGGTGGGAAGAGCTGGTTTGGTTCAAGAGCTCAGCAGTGCAAGAGAATACAGAAGCCTTGATTGTCCTTAAGGATGAGATTTTTGGTCCAACATTCAGAGATAAGCAGGAGTGGAGACACATGGCAAATAGTTTAACTAGAAAGAAGCAATAAACTGCATTGTTGTGGGATGGGCTGCTCTTTCTTTCCATGGAACAAAATTGTTGGCCTGTTTGGAAAGGCTGGCTGTGCAGGGACAGGAATCAGAGCCCTGTTCCAAAGGCAAGGTAGCAAACTCACAGCAGTGAGAGACAGAGCAGACCCTGAGTGAGATCCTGGGGCTCAGCCAAGGGAAGGGGATCTGGTTTCTTTACTCTCTAACATTGTTCTGGTCAGTGGTGCAGGGGAGAGTGATGGACAATCCTTGATTTCCCTTGCCAGGCCCAGGAATTCCTGATTAGTTGGAAATTTGATCTGTAAAGACTCAAGTAAAACAGACAAATTGTTGGAAACCAGATTTTGAAGAACTTGACCTTTTTGGAGATCTGATCAGATGCCAAAAAACGTGGGTAGAGGAGTGAAACAGGAGGGGTTTGTTATGTGTGCTTGCAGAAAAAAAGTCTTTAGAGATTGCAGGGCAAAGGTTTATTCCACAGAGGACCCAATAATCCCCTCAGCCTCATCCTGGCTCTGGGAATCACAGGGACCTGGGTGCACAGAGATGTGTGTGAGAGCTGGAACTGCATGGGAGTGAGGCTTACCTTGATCCCATCTGGCCCCAGCTGCCCACTGTCCCCTTCCAGCCCGGGTTCTCCCTGGGGACAGAAGCAAACACCATCAGGCTGTGCCTAAATGTGCTTTTCCCAGCCAGCCTGCAGCGATGGGAGCCCAGCCCTGCACTCTAACACATGTCCTATCTCATACCCCAATGCTGAACAAGCTCTTCCTGGAGCAAGAGCAGGAATTCAGCCTCCTGCTCTATGCTGAGCCACAGCTCCTCCTCCACGGACCCGCTGTGGGAAGCCCTCCTTCCCTGTGGGAAAAGGAGCTCAGTCTGAATTCATTTCACCTGGGCCTTCCTCATTCTGCTCCAACAACTGACCTCAGTGCTGGGAAGGGACACAGCCCCTGGCAGCCTCAATCCCTGCATTCATCCCCTCCCCTGCTGCACAGAGTGTGCAGTGTTTCCCTGCTGGAGCTGCCTGGGCATGGCCACGGCCTCTGGCACACAGGAGGGGTCTGTTCCCCCCTCTGCTCCCACACTGCCCCTTTCACACTCCCTGTGGCATCTGAGAGGCTCAGAGACACTGGTGGGCTCGGGTGAGGGGCTCTGTGGGGAAGGGGCTGCCCCCACCCAGGGCAGGGATGCAGAGAACAGGGTCAGCCTGCCCAAGGACAGAACCTCTGAGGAGCTGAGGAGGTACAGAAGGTGGCCATACTCACTCTTTGGCCAATGAGACCTTGCTCTCCAGGGATTCCTAGCTGGCCAGGATCACCCTAAAAGGAAGGAAGCACATACAGGGAGAGCAGCTGTTTACTGACACCGAGGGAGAGTGAAGTACTTCCCACTGCACTCCTAATTTTGTCCATTTCTTTCCTTCTCCCACACAAACACCTTCAAAGTTTTCAAAGGGGTTTTAAAGGTCCAGCACAGGGGCAGCAAAGGAGGACACATCTCAAAGGCTCTGTGGCAATGATGCAAAGGTGGACAGGACAGGGGTCACAGAGGGTCTGAGCTGCCTCAAGCTGCAGATCCAGAAGAAGGAATTCTCTGGCATGGCCCTTCACAGACAAGCAGCAGGCTGGGTGCAATGTGGTGTGGTGGCAGACATGACCAGAGTGAGGGAGGAAAAAACCCAACAGCTCTTTTCAGCCCAGTTCCAGATGAACCTGAATCTTTGATGGCAGTTAAATGAGTGAACAGAAGGAGCTGGCAAACAAATGGATCTTGCCAACGTGGCACTGGGGGTAGGATGGCCATAGGGCAGTTCTCTCCCAGGTGTGCCCATCCAAGCAACCTGCTCTGCGTGGAAGAGAGCTCAGGAAATGCAGAGCATTCAAGGGGAAAAGGTTTGAGATATCCATAAACCTCATTCCCCAGCAAACTGCACTGCGCAGACCAGTCTTGGTCCAGCTCCTTCCAGCTTGGAGAAGAAGCAGGACAGAATTCTCACTCCACAATTTCCCAGCAAGGCCAGCAAGTCAAGGGGTGTCTGTGCAAATCATCATGTCCTGCTCCAAGGAGGGCCAGCCAGGAGCACTGGAGCTGAAACACTCCTGCAGAATCAGGATGCCAAAGACACGGTAGCTCCAGTGAAGTGTCAGAAGATTTGCCAAGGAAAACATGGCAAAGGGTGGGCTGGGGGGTGGGAGGGAAGAGCAGCACAGAGGAAATTGCATTTAATCCCCACACAGAGTTTGTTCAAAAGCTCTGCTCACAAGAGCAAATGTTCAGACCAAGTGGGTTAGGATTAAATAAAACCCCCTCTGAGCTGCCCAGCATTGGGATTTTACTCAAACAAAGAGATGGCTTTCATGTGGACAAGAAGGTGCATTCATGGTCTGCAGCAGGGCTCCCTTCCCCCTTAACCATCAGAGGAGTTCAGTCCCCAGAGAGCTGAGCCTTGGAAACTGTGGCAGGACCTTGTCTGAGGGTATTTTTAAGTCTGAGACCTTCCCAAGACTCTTCTGGTTTTGAATTAGAAGCTGCCTGGATCTCTGAGTCTCAAGGACTCCTCTCTCTGTTGAGATTTTGGATCTGCAAAGAGCTGAGCTTTATTTCCAAGGCCTCTCACAGCTCTTGAGGCACAAGATCCCTGGGATAGGGATTCTCCCCAGCACTGACAGCCTCTCCCTCAGGATGGGGCTCAGAAATTTGTAAAAAATGGCTAAAATTAACCCAGTTTTAGTTTTTTTAAACTTTGTCTTTTATTGAATGCACTGTCTGCTTTGGTTGCTGGAGGGTAAACCTGCAATGCCACTTAGTCCTTCAGGAACACAAGTTACCATTTATCTCCCCAGTCTGACAGAGAAACTGCACTCAGGGTTTTTCTTACCTTCATGCCAGGTTCACCTGCAAGACCAGGTTGTCCCATTGAGCCTGGCGGTCCCTGGGAAAAAAAAAAAACCCAACAAAATAATGAAAAAACCCATTGTAACAAAGCAGAAAGCAAGATCAAAGACATAACTCCTTTAGCAGAGCTCTCCTGGGACAGCCAAGCCCTGGTTGCAATGCAATTACCTCCCTGGAGCTGGCTCGGGGTCCACAGCATCAAAGAGGCCCCTGGTGCCTGGGTTCTGGGAGGGCTCTGATCAGCTCTCACACCTCCCCTCTCCCCAGCCTCCTCTGCCAAGCACCTTTCTCTGCTCCTTCCAACCCCTCTGCTTCCTAAGGTTAGTAACCCCAGCAGGGAGCAGCACTGGAAGCAGCTGGGATGGAAGGGAAAAGGTCCAGAATTAGACTTGGAAGCTGTTTGCGAGGGTCCAGCAGGCTGGGCTGGTACAGTGGGTAACAGAAATGTCTGGGTGTGCTCTTGCTCTTGCTCCCTGCAGCCCCAGCTCTCCATTCCCACTGGTGTGAGCACATCCTCTGCACCAACAGGCTCCTTCTGAAGAGGGGCAAGCTGCCCCACACCTTCCAGCTGAGCCTTTGCCCCCATTCCCAGAGAGGCAGGGGCACGATGGTGCTGCCAGCGAAAGGGAGCTGAGGGCAGCAAGGTGACACTGAGCCCTCCAGCACAAATTTTGGCCAGATTAGCCTTGACATCCATCAGCCAGCTGTCTCTGGCTGTACAGGGCCAGCTAATCTCCAAAGACCAATGCCTGGGCTCAGACCAGAAATCCACAGCCCAGGCCGGACTGGCTGAGAGAGTTTCTCCCTCTCATGTGAGCACAGACTCTGGTGGAGGGGTTTGGCATCCCTCAAAGAGCCAAAAATGAGTGCTTGATCTGGAAAAAGATAGGAATTAAGATAGAAAGGTGGAAGATGTGAGAATGACCTTGCAAACTGTTCTCACTCAGTCCAGCTCCATGTGCAGCCCCTGACAGAGGGGTCACAGTCATTCACTATCTTTAGCACCAAGATCTGTTGGGAGCTTTCATCCTTGTACATTTGCTCCTACCTCTGAGAAGCGTGGGGAATGAGAGTCTGTAAAACAAGCCCAAAGATGGGACAGTAAAGCTTCTCTTTAAAGGATTTGAGTGGTTTATTTACTTATGATATTTGCATTCCAGACAACAATCTCCCTTCTCTTTACAGTTGGGAATAAAGGAAAAAAGAGCACATAGTCAAGGGAGCTACCCAGGGAATAAAGCCAGTTCCTGGCTTGCTGAACGGGATTCAAGCAGAGGAGGGAGCAGGGTGTGTGTTGGGTTTGTGAACAAACTCCCATGTCACGCAATGAGAAAATTCAAGCTCCAATGAAAGCAAAAATCCTGCTTTGGTTTCTCCAGAGGTGCCAGTGCAGAGAAAGGCTCCTGGAAGAGTTACAGATTTGAATGAAGGTCTGTACTTTTTTGGTTGGCAGCATCCAGAGTGGCTCAGGAGCAGCTTTCCAGCTCCCCAGTGTGGTTTACCATGCTGAGAGCTCACTCCATCCAGTCCAGCAGCCATGAGAATGGAAACTTTCATGACTCACACACTTTGCATAGACTGCATTCAAAGCCACCTTCACGTCTGTGCTACAGCTCAGGACCTACAGAAAGGAGCTGTGCAAGGGGCACTGGCACATGTGATAGAAAAGCCAAGACTGTATTATTTTAAGAGTAAAATGAAGCCAAAAGTGCAGGGGAGTTGGGGGAAACCATGAAGGCATTCCCTGCACTCCACTGGGCAGTGTTTGGCAGCTGCTGGTTGGTTTTGGTGTGTTTGTGTCACTGCTTCATGGCAACCACAGCCCAGCAGCACCGTCAGCAGCAAAGGCGTCTCTGAGCTTCCTGCACTGGCTGCCTTGGCCTCTGCTGGGGCTGCCTTGGCCATCTGGGCGGGCTGGCAAACCTGTGTGTGTCAGCAACAGCACCAGGGAAAGACTGGCACTCAGTCTGAATTGTGCTTGTCTTGGCTCCCTGACTCTGCACCTTGGTGCAAAAAGTTGGTCCCTGCCGTGGTCACCTTTGAAATGTACCTTCTGTGGAGAAGATGGGTCTGCCCTTCCACCTGGTGTCTGTGGCCTGTGAGGGAAAGGGTGCTCAAATTTCTGATTTTCGCTATCTGTTTTGGAAGCTGACTGTCAGACTTCAGGGAAATCCTTCCTGCTCGTTCCACACTGCAAGGTGTGGAGGGATGTCCCCCTGCATGTTCACTGCTCCCTCAGTCCTGCACTCCTGATGGAAGGGGAAAGCAAACAGCAAAGGTCAGACCTACCTTATGTCCCATTTCTCCCAAAGGCCCGGGTGGCCCCTGTGGTCCTTGGGGACCCTGCAAAATAGAGACACAGGGCTCTTTTCACACAACTGTTTTCATTTCTGAAGGGCCATCACTTCCATGGTCTGTAAGGTAAAACTCCAGTTCCCTCCCACATCTCAGAGGCGTTCTCACTGTGCAAGATTTGGCTAGTGGGATGGAGAGGCCAGCAGTGGGTGTGCTGAGGCACCTTAACAGGCAAAGAGCTCAGAGGATCATCCTCTTCCTGGCTCCCATCTAAAACAACTGCACTGGCTAATCTGAAAGTGTCTGGTTTACTCTCTCCCTTCAGAGTCCAGCACTGCTGGCCCTCCTTGAGGTCTGTCTTTCCCCAGTGACTCCCCCAAAGCTGTGGGCTCAGTTCTGACACCATCAGCCTCTCTCCTGCTCCTGTTTCCTACTCCACCTACACTCCAGCTCCTCCTGTTACATCTGACCCTGTCCCAGACCCAACCTTGCCCTTCTTTCCTACCTTCCCTTCCAAAACCCACCCCAGGCTGTATCCTACACTCTCCCTGGTAGATCCATGGATCCCTTTGGCTTTCCAGGGTCTGACCTTGTCTTTCCTTATGGCTCCTGGGACTCTAGCCAAGTCTTTCACATCTCTGACCATGCTGGAGTTGGCAAGGACAGAGAAGCTGGGAATGGGGTAAGTGGTGGGACGAGGAAGACAGAGAAAGAAATGAAGTGTCTGTGTAAGGAAAGACAGATGGAGAGAGAGTGATAAGAGACTTGCCGGGTCTCCTGGAGCCCCTTTTGCTCCTGGAGGTCCAGAAGGTCCTTGGATACCCTAGAAAAATTAAAAACACCAGGTCAGCTCCAACCCAGCAGCAATCCTTCACATTTCTCAGCAGAAATGTGCACCTGAAAAGCACTCCAGTGACAGGAGAGGAGAGGTGGCCCTGCAAGTATGAGATAGGGTCCAGATTCTTCCACCTGGACCAGGACTCAAAACTTAAGGACTTGAGGTTATGAAAGGAAGCAGAAGGGATAGACACTTACTGGGAAGCCACGTGCTCCGGTCTCCCCAGTCTCCCCCATCTTGCCCTGTGAACACACAGTTACAGCAATTACCACCTGGGGATGTGCTGACACACCTGTGGTGCTCTGAGGACATGTGGGTGTCCCCAGGGCTGGCAGCTCTGGCTCTCACAGAGGACATACCTGCAGCCCATCTGGGCCCACCCTGCCTGGCTCCCCTGGTCGGCCCTGCAAAACAAAAAGACAAAGACACATCCAGCAGGAGCACAAGCTGTTGGTGATGCTCTTCTGCCCCAGCCCATCTGCTCTTGCATTTTTATGCATCAAATTTCCCTTCAAGTTCCCTGCAGCTTTTGAGAAGCCAAAAACCTGGGATCATGCCCCAAGGAACACCCAACCAGCTGGGAGTGTGGGCAAGGGCCCCGATACTGATGCTGGATAGATTTTACTCTGGTTCTAAGACAGACTCATCCCTGCTGGTTGATCCTCATGGAGCAATTGAACATTCCTGTTCCTGGGGGAGGATGTGACCTTAATCCTGCCCAGAGCACTTCACAACAGAGCTGAGAGCAGCCTTGGCACTCACCTTGACACCTCGTGCCCCTGGCTCGCCCACGGGTCCATCAGGCCCTCTGGCACCCTAGAAGGAGGCAAAAGAGAGGTAAAAATAAGAACACAGAGGATATGGCTCACTGGAAAATCCAGCTGTCACTTTAGCCTTGGCCACCAGGACAGTCCATGAGATCAATCCTGGCTTAGCCAACTTATACCTGCTTGGGTTGAGCACAGCAGCTCAGAGCCCAGGACTAAAAGGATTCTTTCTGTGTTTTGTTGCTTCATTTCTCACCGTTACCAGCACACAGCGCTTTTTATTCCTGTTAAACCAACTACCAGCCACTAACCCAAGCCAGAGGAGAAAAGCAGGCCAGGAACAGCCTTATTTTCAGACAATGGTTACATGACAACAGTTTTGCAATGCACAGGCAAACTTGCAGTTCCAGCCTTACTGACAGCAAACCTTTTCCTTCCTAGAAGCCTTGCTTTTCCAACACCTTTGCCCTTAACCCTTGCCACACCACACTGTCACATGGTCACTGTGGTGGTAGAGAGGTGCACAACCCCCACTGTGCAGAACCTTCACATTGGGTGTGAAAATTCCTTCCAGATTCCTCCCAAAGAGAAAGGTGTATTTGCTGGCAGCTGAACTCCAAGCCTCAGCTACAGCTGAGTGATATTTAAAGATATCACTCAGCTTTAAGGACCAGGCAGGTGCTTGTGCATATGGAGGTGGGGAGGGTCTGGTGCCATGCCGGGCTCTGCTCCTGGATGTGTGAGTGTGAGGTGGCCACAGGGGCCTCAGGAGGTGTGTGGGGCACACACCCTGCTGCAAACGAGCAGGTGTGAGTAGCTAAAATTAAACAAACAGTTCATGGTACAGCTTGGGCGCCACTGAGGAGGGGCATCCTTGCTCTTTTAGAAGGTTCCAATGAGGAGAGCCCTAGGAAGAGGGTAAGGATATGATCAGAGAATCAACAAAAAAAAATGGTTTGGGTTGAAAGGGACTTTAAAGACCATCTATCTTTCAAGAGAAGCTGAACACACAACCCTCTACACCATTTGACCCCTGGAGACCAGGGTGTCACACGGACAGAGAATAAAGAGCCACAGTAAAAGAAAATAAAAGAGTTAAAAAAGGGCATATGAAGAGACTATCAACAGACATCATGTTCATAATCAGTTCATGAGCTCAGTTAGGACTCTTAGGCACTTCTGCAGTATAAATAATAAATAAAAACACAGAGCGGTGCTAGAATGTAGTGGTAAGAGGAATTCTGAGAGCTGGCCAGTGCAGAAAGGGAAAACAGGAGCCAATGTGCTTAATCGGGATGCAAAGCCAGTGCCAAAAGTAATAACAGGGCTAGGGAGCCAGTGTGTTAGAAAAGCAACTCCAGGATGACAGGCAAAGAGAGAGACTCACAAAGAAAAGCAGTGTACAGCAGAAATGTATAGGAACCCCAGCCAAATTATTACAGCAGACAAACATTGTCAATATAAAATAATGCAAAAACTCCTACTGAGCTTGGCAAAGCCCTGTGCTGCTCAGAGGAGCAGAGACTGAATAACCAAGAGCCTGTATTGCACTGCCAGTATGGCACAGCTCTGAAGAATGCTCAGCCTGGCCTCCAGGACAGACAGACAGACAGAGAGCTGTGCCCCAGATGGGGTCCCCACAACCAAAGGGGTGTTTCACAGCTGGGGCTGTGCTGCACAAATGTCACAGCACCTCTCACCAGCCCAACACCCAAGTGCTGTGGCTCATGCTGGCCTCTAGATCAGAGAGCAGTAAAGACCAAAAGTTTTATTAATCCATGTCCCTGTAAACCTCAAAGCACAATGATGAAGACCAGAAGGTCACTTAAAAGCTGGGCTACTGACAGCTCAAGTCAGACAGCTCTGTTACTGGGGGTGTTGGAAGAGCAGGGCCTGGAGGCATCTTGGAGGCTGCCTGGGGTGACTGGGACACCCAGCAAATACCCAGACCTGCACTGGGAAGGGAGGTGGCAGCCTGGGTATGATGTTGGCACTCTGGGAATGCATCCTCAACAACCAAATGCTCATCCTCCCTGGAAAACAAACTGTTCCCCTCTTCTCTGAGCAGCCACTTGGACATTTTGTGTGGTTACATCTTTACTGTGTGAGATGATGTGGTGAGCTGCTAGTGAAGCAGGGGAAGGATTGCAGAAGGCAAGGATTCCTTAGCTCAGGCTCAAAGAGGGAACAGGGATCAGAAGCAAGTGGGACATGGAAATTACAGTGATGATCCAGGTTACAGTTGGGAAGAAAACTGGAATGAGTCAGGCCCCTCCAGACCCATCCTCTGTAGCCTGTCCAGCCCCTTTGCCCGTGCAGGGGCTGCTGTGAGCCTGGTGGAGCTTGTTGGGTGCCATCAGTGATGGCTGTGGCTCTCACCAGGGCTGGCTGGCTGGGGAGGTGTCTATAGTATCCTCATCTCTTCCAGCAGAGCCCTGTCACCAGCATGGCAGGATCTGCCAGGGCAATCTCCCTTCACAGCAGTCACATACCTAATCCCACCACAGCCCATCTCCTTGGCATCTGACCTGAAGAAGGAGAAAGTGGCACTCTATACTCAAATGCATGTGGCAAGCTTCATCTTCTCTGGCCTCCTGGGCTGAAACCTGGGATAAAGGCTTCCCCTAACCCACCCTGACAGGAAAAGCTACATTTAGTCAATTAGTTAAAATTTTAAAACTCTCTTTTACTGACAACACTGGTTCGAGATGAGTGAGTGAGGTCCTGGCAGCTCTCCAGGGAGCATCCCAAAGCCAAGAGCCTCAAGGCTCCTCAAAGGTGCCTTCCCCCTGCAGGCCTGGCAGCCTGGCCTTGCAGGCAGGGCTGAGCACAGCCCCTGGGCTCCCCTTGGGCTCTCAGAGCCCTCTGGGCAGTGCAGGCCAGGACAGCCTTTCTTTGTGCTGAGCCACAGCAAGCAGCGCTGTCAGAAACCCCAGGCCAAACAAGGGGATCCCATAGTGGCTGGAGGTGACAGCTCCCAAAGGCAGGGGAACCCGGCTCCAGGCTTTGCCAGTCCAGGTGAGGCAATAGGGATATATCCTGCTGCTGAAGCAGACAATGCTCCTGCAGAACTGTGTACTCAGCAAGGTGTTTCTGCAGAGCAGCGCTGCTGTTCCTGCTGTACTCAGAGCTCAGACAGTGACCAGCCTCTCAACAGCAGCACGAAGCAGCAGTCAGTAGCTCCTTTCCAGAAACCCAAAGCTCCTTCCTTACCCAGTTATCCAAATATTGATATTTTGCTATCACTGCCTGGCCAAACAAAAAAGCAAGCAGATGCCTTGAGTGAAGCCAAAGGGAGACATCCCTGGCCGTGGATCTGGAAAGAGCTTTTCCTCAAACACTTCTAAGGCTTTCTCAGTCAGCTAGAAAGATCCCTGGAAGCAGAACAATACCCTCCACTTCTCCATGAACAACAACTCAGCTAGGCTTGGAAAGGCAAATATTTTCAGGTTTGCTTAGATAACACCACTTTACAAATCCCTGGCATTTATAAATTCCTGCAGTTGGTGATGCTGGAAGTCATTGGGTCCATGTGGCAGAGGCGGCAATTCCTTCCCTCTGGCATGGAGCAGCAAAGGGCCTGGAGTGCAGGTGTGCTCCCCTTATCTTGCATTTACAGGCTTCACCTGGGCAGCAGCTGAAGCAGGAACTGGGTGAATGAATGGCACAGTGGAAAAGAGAAATGTGCTTTGGGATTTGAAAAGCTCCCCTGTGTCACCTGAGCCAGAACCCAGCAGTGAGAAGATAAAATTCTAGAAATATTGGCAGGCACCTTGGCCAGGAGAATTGAGCAAGGTAAGGCACTTTACAGCAGGATTTCAGGTGCAGCTTTATAATGTGAGTTACAAAATCATGGCTCTGCTTGAATTCAGCCTTTCATAGAGACTACTCCCAGTCTTTTTGATGACATTATCCTTAGGAGACCACAACCACACATTTTCCTGCTGTGAGGAGCAGATTAACAGAAATGTGCTTTGGGATTTATGTGATATAGGGTGAGGGGCTTGCTGGACCAACTGCCTCCTTGATTTGGTTAAATAATTAGGTTTAAGCATGTACATAGCTGTCACTAGCTGGATGTTAAGCACATGTGCAAGTGCTACACTGAGCACAGATGAAGGGAAACAAGCCTGGGCTCACATATCCAAGTTTCTTCTCCTTAGGGAAGACTAGAAAGGAAATAACATTTGAGGAAGATTGTTCAGTATCAGTTTGGTGGAATAAACAAAGACTTGTGAAGGAACAATAGCTCTGTCAGGACTAAAAAGAAGGTTACAATTTCTAAAAAGCTTTTCTTTTTAAAATATACATTTCTTGACACTATAAAAGCTATCACAATATAAATGCAGACCCCAAAAAGTCTCCATTGTTCTTTACAATCAAAACCACATTTGCTATTTACGTTTCCTTTAAAAACAGAATAACTTTAATGAAGCATCCACAAACAGAGCTCATGGAATCCACAAACATCTGGCAGGGGCTGCATTCATGTTTCCACTCTGAGTTGAATTACATCCCTTCTGTAAGCTGGGATAGACAGAGGGTAATGGCTGAAATTGCAGTTGGGGGATCATTTCCCCATCCTGAGTAAAGCAAGAGCCGGAATCACAGGAGCAAGTAAGCAAACGTAGGATGCTGTGTGCCTGGAATATCTTCTGAGAGTATGAAGAGAAGGAAAATGTGAATGAGAGAGAGTCAAACCAGAAATCCTCCAGGCAGGAGATCTGCTGCTTCTTACAATACTGACTTCCCTACATCAGATCCTCTGAAATCTGTAGAATTTCACAGCAAAGCCCAGGTTTGTCCTTCCTGCTGGGGATCTTAGAAGTGCATCCCTCTGCCTCACAAATTCTGCATGGATGAAATCACAGTGCTCAAACAACACCAGATCTCCACCACTGCACAGGCCAGCAATGGGAGCTGAGAGCAGGAGCACCAGCAGCAGATCCAGAGGCTCAGTCCTTGCTGGCAGAGCTTTAGGCAGAGTTTTACCCCTCTCCAATACTGGTGTCCTTAGGGCAAGACCAATTCCTTAATGCTCCCTTTTCCCAGGCACCTCCTTTCTGCCTCAATGCTCTGCACATCCTGAGGTGACTCTTTGCAGGCACTGCAGCCTGTCAGGATACAGCCACTGCTGCATTCCTGGTTTGCAGGGCTGGGATGCACTTTGAAGTCTGGCTCCCTCTGTGGAGGCATGTCCAGAGGGAGTGAGTGGCACAGGACCTGCTGGACTGAACATCTGGAGAGGAAATGCAAAGCCAGGCCATGCAGCTGAAGGTCTCTACTGTATGATGTGCCCTTCTGAGGAGGGACAGTGCTGGTGGCAGCTGACGTTCCACAGGATTTCTCTGGAGGGTTTGACACCCTCTCTCTGGATCCAGCTACAGCCAAAGGCAAATCCCTGATGTCCCAGGCAACCTTCTGTCTTGGGAGCTGAATCCAGCTGTCCTGGTGGGCTGAGGGCTTGAGGCCAGCATGGGTGTAAGAAGCTGGAGAAGGTTTATGTGAGGGAATCTTGGAGAACCCAAGAGCCAGACACTGCAGCTGTCTGTGAATGCCTGCTGAAAGGAGAAGCTCGGCGCCAGGGATGGGGATAGATCCCTGGCTGGCAGCTGGGAGGAGGCAGTTCCTGGACGCCTCTGTCACTGCAAACATTAAAGGCACTGGCAAAAGCACCTGATCCCCTGAGAGGAGCCATCTCTCCCAGAGCCCTCACATTCGCAGCCTGGATCCATCAGAAGGTGTTTCCCGTTCAACCTTGGGCTGCAGTTTCACCTTGGGATATTTTCCACCATCCATCCAGAGCCTGCCATGAAGGAACACCTCCAGTTTCTCATCCAACATGCTCATGAATGTCCCAGACAGCCCAGTTAATCCCTGCTGGGCAGCACAGAGGAACCACACTCCCCAGCAGCCCCTTTGCAAGTGGACCTGGGGAGTGAACTCCATGGGCCTTCCCACCAAGGAGCACAGAGGAATGGGAGCTTTTTCCCAGTCACAAGTTAAAAGATGAACCCTGATAAACATCTGCCAAGCTTGGATGCTACTGGCATCCTTCTAGATGTGATTTTAAAGTTTAGAGCAGTTCCAGGGTACATAACTCCGTGGTTACAAAGCTTCCTAGTTGGTTATTCCATTTTCTTTTGCTGGTCCAGCTATTTGAAGAAAACATTCACTCTGGCATAGGGAAACACAAAATTGTTGGCTGTCCTGAATCCCCCAAGCAGAAGTTGCAGGAGAAGCAGAGAGTGGGAGTAGGTAAAATGTACCGTTTACTCCAGTGTATGCCTTTGAAAATGAAACACGGAAACAGATCCTTGGAGGGAGAAATGCAAAATATGTTGTTGTTGGGGCCTTCAGCAGAACTCATGTGTGCTTGCTATTAATACTTTGTAAAGCAGCTGGACAGGGAAAAACAATCCAAAGCAGGGATGCTCCTGCAATAAATATCCCATTGGAGAAGAAAGATTGAAGAGCTCAGTGGGACGGGGGCTGGATGTCACAGGCAGGAAAACAAGCAGCTTTGGCAGGTCTAGAGGTCATTGTCCTGTCAGCTGTCACCCAGACAGAGCGGGGAGAGCCACACAAGAACTGACTTCGAGTGTCTGTGAGCTCTTTGTGGAGGGAAATGTGAACTCACAGCACTGTCGGTGGTGCCAGGCAGTGGCACCCAGCACGAGGCTGGGGCTGCTCTTGCCAGGCAGGGTGAGGAGTCACCTGTGCTCACAGGGTGGTACTGCGAGGTACACATCAAATCAGGGCTGCAAAAATCCTTAGAAAGGCACAGGACATGTTTATAATTTGATCTACTGACAATGCAAAGCACACCTTCCTCACATGCCTGTGGAGCCCTGCTGGGAGGTGTCACTCCCGGACTGGAGGGGAACACATGGGTAGAACAGCCCAGTTCTAGTTCTGTCAGCCTTGTCTCTTAATTCTATGTCATAACATAACATTTCCTCCTTCATCTGCCACTGGTTATATCACAACACTGCATATCTCAGCTTTTTTTTTTCTCCCACAGCAACAAAGGCACCTTTTCTGCTTTTCTACCTGCACCCTTTCCCACAATTTCAGACAACTAAATCATCATCATCCTCACCAGAAGCATCCATAAACTGTGCTTTGACATGGCAGGTAGTTGGAAAAGACAGGCTGGACCACTTCCATGACAACCTCTACTCTGGGCACCCCTCTGCCCTTACACATCCTTCGCACACACTTCCCTGCTAAGATTTGTTCCAAGGACCTTTATGTGCAGCAGAAACGTGTCTGTGGAGGTGCTGCCCAACTTCTGCTCATCTTCACACCCCCAGACTAAACCAGCAGATAATTTTTCCAGTGTCTGGCAGAGGAGAGGGATGAAAGCTCACGGACAGTGCTTACCCTGCGGCCTTTCACGCCTCGGATCCCTGGCGCACCCCGGGCTCCTGCTGGACCCTGCAAGGGGAAAAGGACACAAAATGAGGAAGGCAGCAGCTTTGGTAGGACCCTACATTCCTCTGTGATCTGCAGGGGCCTCAGATGCAGACCCTTGACCAGCAGATTGGTTCATTAAACACTTGCTAAAAACATCACCATTTTCACTTGTCTATAAATGGCCTTTTTTTTTTTTTTTTTTTAAGTCACAGATTCTTTGGATTGTGAACATTTAGGCCAAAGATCCTGGCTGAGGTTTGTATGCTTAATGACCTGCAGGCTGTTATCTGTGTCAGTGGTGTGATGTGAAGAGAAGTTGAACATCCAGAATCCTCTCAATCTATTAAAAGCAGCTGTTTCTCAGCATCTGTTCAAAAATAATAATAACCAGGATCTGGTTTTTAGATGTCCAAATACAAAATCAGACACCTCATCTTGGGTATCCAAGTTTGATCTTTTCAGCCAATTACTGACTTTAAGTAACTATTGCCCTGTTAATGCTGCATAAATATTGATACTGGCAGATAGATACTAATTTAATGTGGACTGTTGGTGTTGTGGATGATCCTGTTCTTCTTACAATTACAGAAGGATTTCAGGTTTTCTTTTAATCTGGATTTGTACACCCATGATTCATCAATATGCATACAGAAAATGCAGAAAGCCAGTTTTTTTCCCTGCTAGAATACTTATCAGAGTAAAAAAAAAAAAAGGATATATTTATTTAACAGTACTTAGTTCTGTATCACAGCTTTAAAACCTGATATTTAAAGCTAGTGCCTTTCTGCTGTCAGAAAAGAAAACCTCAAAATGACACATTCACTCCTTGCTCTCTCAAACATTCCACATCAAATTTGGCTGTTTACAGGTTAATAGCTTTTACCAGCTGTCAGCCCTGCAAATTCCACCACAGATCAGAACAGAATTGGACTGTCATCTTCCTACTGCTCCTATAACTGCCATTTATTAGGATTTTGCTTTTGTGCATGGCATGTAAGCTCAGGATACAAATGCTGAGCTGTTCTCACTCAGTGTGGAAGAGTCAGTTGACTGTAACTGTATTTGTGATCACAGTACATCTCAGTTTTGGTAGTGAGGACAGTGGTGGCTGGCACAGGCAGTGGATGTGTCAGATGCCTGTTTTATAGAGATTTTTATGATAACCATGTACTGAAATGAAATCCTTAGCTGGTATTTGGAATCTCCTCTGGAAGTCTCAGCCTATTCCAAGTAGCTTATGAAAGTACAAGGGCAGAAACATTCATTGGAATGGCAAATGTTGAGGGACTAGCTAGATACCCTGCTGGGATTCCAATGAACTGTTTAGGAGAAGACAAGTGACCTTTAATATTCCTATATCTACACATTATTTCCAAAACTGTATATAAACAGAAAAGATGCACCATAATGGTGAGTAAAAAGAGGAAAAAGGAATTCACAAGCCTCAGGAAGCTGAAACCAAGGGCAAAGTTTCCTACCATTGACTTTGTTCCCCATTTCCAGTCATCTTTTGTTGAATTAATCAGCCATTACTGCTAAGGCTCATTCAAAGATTTTAACAGTTTAGGACAAACAACAACTGCATGCCTCAGGTCTGGCTTGAAAGGCAAATAAGGAATGTTTGGTGGAAAAACAGCTGGAGTTAATGAGTGGGGATTTGATATTAGGAGATTATTTGATTTACTGGCTCTGTGGGGAAGTTTGGCTTATTGAATTATGACTTTTTAAAATGCAGTTGTGGAGCAAACATTTTGCTTGGAAGAACTTGTTATTTGCCTGCAGGAGAAGAGGGAACTGAAGGAAGCAGAAGGACCTGGGGAGAGCCTCAGCTCCCAGAGCTTTGCTGAGAGGTTTTGGTATCTGCACCTGGATCTGATGCCTCAGCTCTTTCTATTGTTATGCCCCAGTGAAGACAGACAAAATTTGGCTTCACTTGAAGGTACATTTAGTGGTGCTCAGGGCTGGAGCTCTCTGCCACAGCACAGAAACTGCCTCGGCCACGGGTGCTCCTCCTGGAGCAGGAGGGAGCCCAGTGCCCCAGCTGTCCCCAAATCATGTAGCAGCTAACAAAGCGAAGTTGTTAAAAATGAGACATCTACAGATATGCAGCTGCCTCTAGGCTTCTGTCAACAGCAAGTGCTGCCACGAGGAGCCACAGAGCAGCTCACTGCTGGGGGCTGTGGGTGGCATCGTGCTGCTTTTATTGTAAGGACCTGGCTGGTGCCACGCTGCTGCTCTCCAGGCAGAGATGGGTCATCCTGAGGTGCTGCTTGAGCTCAGATTTTCTCTTTTCCTCACCTCCACTCACTCGTTACTGCACAGTCTGTGCCCAGGCAGCAGCTGCCTGCAGCCAGTGCACCCAGAGCATCCTCGAGCTCCTGGCACTGGCACAGCTGACCCTGACTTGGAGGCCACACCTTTGGCACTTCCTGGGCATTTCACTGCTGTGATCTTCCTCCCAGTTACCAGCACCGTGGGAATTCACACACTGAGCAAAATCCATTCCTTGCACCCACCCAGAGCTGCCTTTTTGTTGGCTCCAGCAGCACTTGTGCTGCTGGGAGAGCCCGAACTACATCTAAAGAACATCTGTGGGAAACTGGAGCCAGGCTAAAATCTGCCTCCATGGTGATTGCATGCTCCAGCCACAGCTGCAGTGTGCCAGACGAGCCTGTCCAGATGGAGAGTCTGTCTGGGGGAGCTGCTCTGCTGCTCCTCTCATGCCAGCAGGGGCTTTGACCACGCAGGATGGTCACGCTGCATGCCGTGGTCACTGCGATAAATGACCATGATAAATCACTGTGATACATCACTATATCACATATCACCACAGTGCCAACCATTCCCAGCCCAGAACACCTTGAACTAGGGAGCTTGTGTCCTGCCAAAAGGGTGAGGCTGGATTGTGAGTTTGGCATCCCTCCTTAGGAGTACAAAATTTTGAATTAAGCACCGTGCTTTTTTTGTGTCTCTTTCCATGTTGCTCCCACCCGTGTCCCATATCTCTTGTTTGTATCAAACTCAAATAAACTGGAATACAGTTGCTTGACTTAGCTCATGCATGCCCAGGATGGGGTGTTACAAGATGATGAAGGCCTTTACTTACTGTTGGTCCAGGGATCCCAGGAAAACCAACTCCTCCTGGCATCCCAGGGTGCCCCTAAAAGGGAAGGCAGAAGAACATGCATGCTGTGAATGTCCACAATCTGCACAGACCTTCTTCCTCCCAGTGGGAAGACAGGAAAAATGGCATTGCTGGCTGCTGGCAAGGTCAGGCAGATCTGATATTTGTCAGGGTAAAATTGCTCAGGGTCAGGAGGAAATGGCCAGGCTGTCACTAGCCCAGCTCCAACCCGGCCAGCGATATCAGCAGCAAGATTTTCTGAACAGCCCAGAAGTGAATGGGCTGAATTAATATGAAAATATATCTTTGGGTCTTGTACTATGGTAGACAGGAAACAAGTGTCAGAGCAAGACAAGATCCAGCTGAGATCCCCACTCTTAAATTCCTAAACATAGTTCCCAGACAGGCAGAGCACAGCAAGGCACAGTGACTGTGCTGTCCAAGCATTTCCAGTTGCCCTGGTCAGTTTGGACAGATCCTGGTTGGTGGGCACTGTCTGTTCCAGAGCCAGAATGCTTGGGTACAGGCAGTCCTTCAGCTCCTGGCTGTCTCCACTCGACACAGCAGACCCTCAGCTGATGGAGCCACAGAACATACCTGAAACCCCAGTGAAGTGAAAACTGCTGGACTCAGCTGCTGGGAAGAGGCTACACCTCAATATCCACTCAAATGCCCATTCCCATCCCCACGGACAGGGGAAGAAATTGCAGCTGTTGTCATGAAACTAAAAGACAGGAGAAGCTGCACCCTTGGCTAGGACAGAGACAGAGAGGTGGCAGCAAGAGTGAGAGAATGCAGACTTACTCCTTACCATCGACCCCTTGACTCCTGGAGGGCCTGGGGGTCCCACTGGGCCACGGTCACCCTAGGAGAGAGACATAGGGAAGAGTGATCTAGAGCAATGAAACAACTAAAAAAAAATCCACAAATTCATGTCTATGCCATCAGCTTTCTACCAGAAATGCTTCCAGTATTACTCTCTTCCCATCCATCTCATCAGAGTAATGGAAGAATTGCAGGAATTAACTAATCCTCCACATCCCAAGAGAGGGGACTTTACTCTTGCCATCAAAAGCACCAAGGTATGAAGGAAACAGGCCCATCACCTTCAATTCCAAATGGTGCTAGGACTAAACCCAAGGAAATCTCCAGCCCCTCCCACCCAAGGCATGACATGCCTGTTCTGCAGTATCACAATCCCTACATGTGCTGGCATTTTGAGAGCCATGGGTTTGAAGTTTGTTGTCACCAGGCCCTGCTGAGAGCAGGGAATCAAGCTGGAAAAAAACCAGAGATGCTGCCTGGTACTTTCAGAAGAGACTGTGGGCATTTTGGGGGCACTCTTTGTCCTGTGGCTCATAATGAGACCACAGAGCCAGCAACAATGACCTGGAGGTCTGATTTATGAGGGGCTCGGAGCTGGATGACTCCCCGGCCCACCCTAAAGACAGGATCCCTTCTAAAATAAGCAGTTAAGAACTTAATGTACCAAAACATCACTTATTCATTGCAAAAGTCTTCCTTATCCCCTCCTGCAGACCATCCCACTTTCCATGAACATGTCTTTGACCCAAAGGTAGGAGACAAGAGGGTCAAGACCCACCAGCACCACCACAACCTGCTGATGTGAGGTGACATGAAGGTGTGGCTTCAGTGATGGGACATCTACAGCTCCTTTGGGAGATGGTGGCAGTTCCCACACAACTGCCTGCAGTCTCCCTCCAGCCCCAGGGGTGCACTGGGAATTAGGTGTGTTGGGTTTGTATGCTCAGGGGGATGAGGAAGGAGGATTTAGCAAATGCTGCCAATTAGTTTACGCCCAAAATCTGACCTACCTTCCAACAGCAAAAAGTGTAAGGGGAAATATTTTCTGGGCTCTAAGGAGCTTATTAAAAACAAACCCCAGAGTTTGTGTTGTCACCAGTTGGCCCTTGTAAACCAATGTACGGATTTTTTTCTCCCTGAATGGATGGATTTTATTAAGTGTGTATTAACTGTATTGTTCTCTTTGATAGTCTTTGGATTCTACTGGCTTCAGTCTTAACTTTTGCAGCTCTCAGGATGGAGATTGCTGACTCAGCTATGTCTAATGAAAGCATATTTCCCACTTCATTTAGCTCACAAGAGCGTAGTAAGCTGTAGGATACTATGCCAACTGGAGGCCTGGTTGAGGTTTTGATTTGATGATAGCTATTTCTGTCATCCCTAAATTTGTCCTGGTAGAGAAGCCTGATGGAAATCCCAGCTGTGCTGAGGATTTCCAAAGGACAGCCTGGGCTTGCCTTGACACAGATGTAACATCATCACATTACAGAGCTGATCTGGAAGTTGAGGATACTTCATGTGGTCAAGGCTTTGGCATGGAAGGCTCAGGGACAAATGTAAACTTAATGGAATGGAGGAAAAGATCTTCCTGTGTCTCCTGCGTGGCAAACACCTTATTCTTCATTCAGTTCAGGGCTGCAGCTGCCAATGAGACAGCTCACTCAGGCACCAATTTTCTGTGTAACCACCCTGGACACATCCCTCTTTATTCTTCTGTTTTCCTTCTCTAAAACACAGCCCACATCATGTCAGTCTTTTTAGCTCTTGTGAGCCTTGACAGCTTGGACTGAGACTGATTCTGCTACTGCCCCACCGGGGCCCACAGGATAGAAAGGCCTTTCCAAAGACTGCTGTGGACAGACAATAAAATGGATCTGCAGCAAACACAGTATAACTGTCACAGAGTCTTTACATCATTACCCAGAGGACAGGGCTTGAAGCAATAAAAGTGAGAAAGAGAGCACTGATGTGTGGAATGCATCGTTTTATGCTCCTCGCTATCTTTACGGCTGCACTGTGAATAATTAAACCACCAGTGAAAACCAGCAGCGTGCGAGTGAGATACAATGAGTGACACAGATGATTTGTCTTTGGGAGCTGCCTCTGAATAAAAGTTTACACTCTAATAGAAAACAAATTAACGTCCTTTTACATTTTTATGTGAAATAAAGCTCTTTTTATTCCCCTGGAAGAGGTTTGTGTCTGTAGTGTACACAAGAGGGCACCAGCCCTGAATGTGCCCAAAGCAACCAGGGGCAGCCAGATGGGATGGTCCTCACCAGATAAAAAGGGAAATATTTGGAGCAGCCTTTGCTCAGATGGATGGCTGCACTCTTGTATACCTGAGAAATTGCTGAGACCTCCTGTTCAATGCAGGCTCAGCCCTGGTCCTGCGTGACCCCCCTGGCAACCCAGAGGACACCTCTGCAGTAATCTGTAACCTCAATCCCATGGACTCCTCCCATGACCAGCAAACAGGGCCGATGGATCCCTCATTCCCATAAAAACCAGAGCTGACTGTTAAATACAAACTGCCTGGCACATTATGAATGAGGAAAGTTAATATTTCAAAGAATATTTGACAGCATCTCCCTGGAGGACAGCGCATGTTAATTCTTGAATGAGAAGTGGATGATTTTGGCCTGGTCCTAGTCTAGCTCAGACACCCTGGACGTGCTTCATTCCCAGCTGGGTGTTGCACTCACATCACAAATTAAATCTCCACAACCCTTCTGCCTCCCCAGCCTCCCTATCCTGCAAAAATTACAACAACAATTTCATTGCAAGCAATCCTACCTTTTCTCCTGCTATTCCAGGCTCCCCCACCGGACCAATGAAACCCATTAGACCCTGAGGAAAGAGAAGAGCACAGCTAATTTTCAGTTTTTATTTGCTGAGAAAGTAAACAGTTCCTTTGGTCCACCTTGCTGGCTGCAATAGCCCAGCATCCCTCGTATAATGCTCAGTAATTCCTACTGGCTACCAGAGCGGATGGAGTTGCTCCCGGCCATGGGAATGTCTAACTCCACAGCTGGTTCTGCTTTAGGGGCCAGCTGGAACAGCAGCACGAGGATCTGCAAGAACCACAACACACAGCACAGTGGACGAGTGAAGGAAGGAAGGCTGAGTCCACAGCGTGGCTTTGTTCTGTGAGCTTTCCCCAAAACAGCTTCCCCAGGAGCTCCTGGGTTGCACAGAGACAGAGACTTACCATCATTTTAGCAGCTGGGTAGGCTTCTTCTGGGTTAATCCAAGCTGCCTCAGCCCTTTGTGCAGACTAATTTTGCCCTGGATAGTGTTGTGCTGGTGGGATGCCAGTAGGAAATAAAGGTTCCTGCAGCCAGAGAGGCCAGCAGGGCAGTGGATCTCGCACACTACTCAGAAACCATCTTGGAACAAACCCCCAGTCTAAGCTCAGGGTTTAACAATGTTCAGGATAACGAAGAGGCAAACAGAACTGCTTTTAATTAGGAAGATGGAAACAGATGCAATCTCAAGAGAAGATTCCTGAGAATTAAGATAAAGCAAGCTCCCTACCACCTCCAGTGGTTTCTGGCTCTGGAGATGCAAGGGACTGTCCCCTCTGCCACTGCAGGCAGATGTCTCCTCTGTGCCATGATGGAAATACCAATTAGCCATGGGATGACAGCTACAAACAGAAAAGCTCCACTATCCTCTAGGGGTGTCACCAACCTTTCTGAAGTGATCTTTGCTTTGAAATGGCCTTTGTGTCAGAAGCTGAGGCAGTCCTGGAGCACAAGATTGTCATCGTGGCCAGGCTGCACACACCAGACACCCGTGGCAAGCAGAGCTGGACTCAGCACAGGCTGCCCAGTGCAGGAGTCAACTGGAGAGCAGAAAACTCTGCAACATCTGCCTATGCAAGGTTGCCACTGGGTGGCATTGCTGAAGGCTGCTGGATCAATTGTCCTTTCAATTAGACAGAAGTGCAGGTACACAACTGCATCCAGTTTCTGAATTTTTCCAGTAGCCCAAGGCCACGAAGAAGGCAAATGTTATGGCAGAGAATGGCAAAGCAATGAGATGCAACAGGGAAATGCATTGCTAGGCAAAAATAGACAAAAAAGGAAGAAAGAATACATCTCTTGTTCATTTCCAATTTCTTGGAAAACCACAGAACTCATTTTCTCTCTCCTGGGAATATGGCCTTTAAGAAATTTCTGGCTCCTTAGGGCGGTTCCTGCAGAAGAGGGATCCCTGCTCTGCAGAAAGTGTTGGCCCCATTCAGAACAAGACTGTTTCAAACTCCCTTCCAAGGGTTCCTGCATATCCAAGCTCAGGCTTGAAGGCCAATCTTCAGACCCCCTCTCCGTGGCAGCATCCACCCTAAAAAGCCTCTCAGGAAGCTGGGTCCTGAAGCCAGGCGTACTGGTGATGCTTCCCAAGCTGGCCTGCTGGTGCTTTGCAGGGGGGTTTGCAGGGATCAGAGCACACCAAGAGCCCCCAACACCCTCCTGAGATCCCCCTTGCTGTCACAGATGTGCTGCTTGTTATGGCAGCTTGTGCAGAAAGCTGCTGGCATGGCCAACACTGGTCCTGCTGCACAGCTGGGATGGAAGGGGAGCACAGCCAACATTTCAGCCCAAACCCAGGGAAAATTCTGCCTGTGCTGGTGCACTGTGGTACTGCACAGGGGAAGATGTCACTGCTTCCCACGTGAGAGGAGCATCCCATGGTGTGAACGTGAGATGCAGAGCTGGGGCCTTGTAGTTTCCAGCACAGTAGCTCTGCAGTGCTTGCAGCCAGCACTGTCTGCTCTGGGCTAAATTAACCGACATTGCTGTGTCTGCAAGCAGACACAAATCGAGATAGATATGTCTACGCCAAATAAATCTCAGTAATTTATCAGGAGTATAAGAAAAAACAGGGGAAGATTGGGTAATGATGTTCTTCACTGGCCAAAATGGGATAGACACTAAAGGCAAGGAGATTTAGGTTTTAAGACAGAAAGATTTAGGTTTTAAGAACCAGAAGAGCTGCCAATGGCAAATATTTAATCAAAGCAGACACGAATTGTGGTTATTACACTAAAATGGCTGTGGCACAACATATTTTTCTCAGGTTCCCAGGGTTGAAAAGAGGGCCTGCATCAAACAGGGCTCTGGGCAGTGTGTGTAATGATGCACGTGAAGTCCCAGCAGCAGTGGCTGCCCGGATAAAGGCCCACACTATACAGGAAAGAATGTAAAACATTTATATTAGACAGGAGTTCAGCATGTCGCTCATGATTCAGTCTGCTGTATTCCCCAGCCAAGGGCATGGCGGAAAAGGGATGGAGATTGTTAAAAAGTTGCTGGGGGCTTGTGGAGGGGGCAAGGAAAGGAGGGGGGACTGGTGGGTTGTAATTCCTAACTCCTGTCTCGCTTTCCCCATTTATTGTCCAGCCCTGTCATAATTAAGCCCCCCCTCTTGGCTCCATCAACAGAGAGCAAGTCAGCACTGAAGCCTTGCATAAATCAGAGCCCATTTGAGAGGAACAGCGTGAGCAGGGTCTCCCAGGGACGGGCCCGCTGGTCGCTCCCAGCGGGAACCGATCGCGGCCTTTCTGTGTTACTGGTTCGCTAGAACTCAAAACAAAACAAACCAGGGACAAAGGATGGGAGGGAGTAAATGTACAATCCTCCCATTCAGATGAAAGAAAGGGAAAGTAAAACAGTAAATATCGCAGTTTAAAGGAGGACGCTCTGACCCGCAAAGAACAGCCATGTGCTTTAACCCTCTGTGCACCGGGCTCAGCCCGGCCCTGGTGCTGTGTTGGGCTTCCACCATCCTGGGGAGTGAGGGAAGGGAAGGTGGAGATGTGCAAAGAGGCTCTGAACACCACAGTGCCTGAAAATCCCTGACCGAGATGTCTGGAGATCAGAGACGCCCTGGAGGAGAAGGTGAAGGGTTGGAAAGGAGCAGTGCTACCATGTGGGAAACACCAGTGCAGTTCCCTGCTCTGTTCTTGGTGACCCTCTTGACCTTGGCCAAGACAATCAGGACGTCCCCACCTGTAACCTGACTTTACAGCCCCTCTTCTTTGGAAGGGGAAAGACATGAAGGAGATGGTGCCATTGTCCTTTGACAAATTATCTTAGAATACTTATATTGAGACAACAAATTTTGACCTTAAAGGATAAGAGAAGGGCCTTGGCTGCCCTTCCCAGCACAGAGCGATGGGTACGTGGCTGACCCTGACACAGCCCCGTGAGTGAGCAGGGCTGTCACTTCTTGTCCAGGGGAAGGGACTCAAACAGCTGCTCCTGCTATGACAGGACATCCCAATCCCAGTGAGGACATAAGGCAGTTGAAGCCTCTTTCAGCTGGCACAACTCTTCACTGGGATTTTCTAGTGCCAAGCAGGGGGTCCCCGGGGTGGCAGCACCTTCCTGCCTGCTGCAGGCTGTTGCTACTCCCACAGGGCTCTCTGACCTTCAATATGGACATTTTGGTGACATTCTCCTGCTGTGCGTTCCCAGCTCAGGGACAGGAAGGCTGGTGCTTTCCCTGGCCAGAGGCCTCATATTCCTCTTCATATCCTTCTGACTCCATCTACAGGCAAGGAAGGGTTAACCCAGACATTTCCAGGGTACTGGGGCGCCTGGCAGCTGGAATCCTTCCAGCACATGGAGACAACAAGCATCTCATGAATGATCTTCCCGAGCCTGTGTCCTTGCAATGGAAAAACAATGCATCAGGGACTGCCCTGTGGCTTAAAACCTCATTTTTCAATGAGAGCTCAAGTATCACCGGAAACCTCACAGAAACTCCCGTGTTTTCCTAAACAGATGTCCCTAAGAAAGGGAAGAAATCTCCAATGAGATGGATGGCTGATCTCTTCTCATGCTGTTATGCTGAGATTTTCTACTCTGAGAGAAACCATTTGTCAGGCAGAGCAGCAGGATTGAGAAGTGTGACCACCCTTACTGTGGAATAGAAAACATCAGGGTCTCCACGAGAGAAAACAGGGTGAGGTGATGATGTCTTCAGTGCCAAGGGCCCAGGCCCATCCTCTCAGGGCTCTGCAAAAATCCAACCCAGCCCCAACACCAACTGCTGATGTTTAAGTGGAGGGAGGAAGGAAACCCCAACGCTCCAGCATTGTTCAGTGGAGATGTGAGGGGAGAGGAGGTTATTTCTCACTACTCTGGTGGGACATTTTTGTTCTAATTACTTGACTGGTTCAGAAATGGAAATTTTCTGGGTGATATTTCTAGACAGAGACTAATTGACTAAGAATAACACAGGCAGCTTTCCTACCACTGTGCTGGTTTCAGTGTCAGCAGAGGCCAGCTGTGTTTTCTTTTCGATGAACAGTGCCTACAGTTCTCATCCAAGGTCAGTCCTGAGGGAAGTTAAAGAATAATAATCCTAATGATGCTTTGCCCTTCAAGGACAATGTCTGGTTAAGGATCTCAAAGCACTTCCAAATATTCATTTTTACCAGTATCCACAGGTGCCACTTCAGAACAGGAGGCACTGAGCTTAGCCCTCTGCTCAGGGCTGTCTCACACCTTCCACAGAAGGGGAAACTGAGGCACAAAGCATGGGGAAGTGTTGCCTGAGATCGTGCAGAATCTGATAAAGCTGCAAGTGGAGATCAGACGTGGGGAACAACTTTGCTCCTTCAGTAGTTGCTCTTCAAGGAGCAAATTAACAACCACAACTCAGAAATGGCTCTAATTTCCAAAGAGAAGTGACCACCTTTGATATATGCAGAGGCTGGTATCAGACTGCTGGTACTGAAAGGGATCCACCTTGACTTTTGCAGACTTGCTTAGTCAGAAACCCTTGGAAGAAATGACCCAAAGAAGAGCCAGAGAGGCTGACAAGCTAAACCAAAGCAAACCAAGCGTGCTGACCATCCTGCAGGGAAAGTGTTGGGAAGGACAGCAGTGGTGAGAAGCAGCACCCGCAGTGCCAGGGCCAGCTGCCACAGCCAGTTTGGTGTGGTCATGCAGGAACACACAGAATTTGTTGGAGGCTCTGTGGCTTCACTTTCAGGGTTGTTGGTGGACAAGTTTGTTGGTTTCAATCACAGAGATGTGGGAACAATTGCTGCTTTTTCCTTGATGCCTGTGGTTCCCCCAAAGCCTACAGGGATAATGCATGTCCTGGGTTATGCCAACAGAACGTTCTCCATGGAATTACAACAAAATGCAGCTCAGTGTCTCTCTTCCCCAGGGTCTGGTTTCTTCAGCTGATATCTCCTCTACTCCACAGAAAATTTAGGGGAAGTGAAAGCAACACAGCACCCAAGGCAGAGAATCCTATCCTTAAAACCTACATTGGAACCTGGAGCACCAGGGCTGTGGGCAGTTTTGAGGTGGCCAGAAGTCCCTGGCCACTTCCCTCTGCCTGCACTCTGGGCACCCAGGACACGTTGTACAGAGGAGATCATCAAGGAGACAAGGAAAATAAGGAATTTACCTGCTCACCAACTTTCCCTGGTCGGCCACGGTTTCCTGGCTCACCCTGCAGGACAAGGAGACAAGCACACAGGGGTTACTGGGTGCTGCCAGCCAGACCCTGGGCACAACCTGGCTCTTTGCATACCCATTATTTGGGCTGCAAAGTGTGAATCAGGGAAATCTGTGAGAAACAACATCTTACAAAACCACTGGAGGAAGAAAGAACTTTCTTACTTATCCAAAGTAAGAAACACTACTGACACAAACATGGAGCAAATGGTGCTCTGGAGTGAAATGCCCCAAAAGCTGGTCCTGCTGTAGTAAAATAACCTTCAGAGAACCACACGGAAACATAAGATATTTATTGCCTTGTGGCATAGGCCCAGCCTAGTCCTGGTTACTTTATCCCAAAATTTTACAAAGCATAAGAAGAAAAGACAGCCCAAATATTCCCAGGCAATGCTGCAACCTGACTGCTGTTAGAAAACCTCAGACAGGCACACGTTACTGTCACACGGAGCATCCACAGGAAAACCACAGCAAGAACCTATGCGAGATAAATCCCAGTGCAGGAAGAAGGAGTTCAGAGCATGAAAATGATGAGGGGTGAAGGACAAAGCAGAAAGAGAAGGATTGCACACCCAGCAGGGATCAGGGCAGCACGTGGAGGCAGTTGGAGTGCCCTGGATGGGCCATCCAGGGGCCAGGCTCACCAGTAACCAGCAGTGTCTCCAGGACAGCAGCTGTATTTTCTCAGTAGGCAGATACTCCAGATGTGCTGCCAGACCACATTTTTGCTATTCACTGTTTGAAGAGGTTGTTTTTGTTGGGTTTTCTCTTTCCTTTCGCGTGTGGGTTTGTGGAGTGCATTGCCCTGGGATGGCTCCTGCTGATAATTAGGCAGCAAAGATAGGAATGATGCGCATTGTTTTAGAACAAAACCATGGAGAAGCAATAGAAAATGAAGTGATGATGGAGGGAGAAGTTGGTTAATATCAAAAGAGGAACACATTTGTTTATAATAGCTTAAAAAATGCACCATCATTCTTTTTGAAGAAAGAAGCAGAAGCTGAGACCCCAAAAATTCTGAGAAAAAGAGGAACCCTCAGTACTCTTGTTCTCTCTGGAATGAATACTTGGGAGAGTGGTAAAGGTGAGAAAAGACATTTTCTTCTTCGTTTCCTCCCTTCTACCCACTGCTTTCCTGATCAGGAACAAACTCTTTTCTTACCTTTGGACCGTTGGGACCAGGTGTTCCTGGAAATCCCTTCCGACCAGATCGACCCTGAAATACATGGAAAAACCATAAACATCAAAAGCTTGCAGCTGCTTTGCTCACAGGTGCTGCTTACATGCTTGTAAAATAAAAGATAAAGATAAAACATTCATTTTCTGATCCACCTTTTACCAAATTTTGGGATATTTTACTATCCTGAGGTGACAATTATGTACAGACCCATTACAAAATCCTGAGCTGGCAAGCTCACAGATATGGTAATATTCTTTTTGCTTCTTCTAACTGTGTTTCTGTGATACATCACAGAGGTCAAAAGGACTCTCTCTGGCTGTCCAGTCTTTTTTTTTTTTTTTTTCTTTTTCCTCTACTCATTGAAAAATACTATAAATCAAAGAAAAAACACAAGGCCTGGTTATGGAGATGGTTTCCAATCAATGTAATTTATCTTGAGGATGGACTGTTTAACCATTAGAGGTTTTTTCAAGGTTTGAGAATTGAGGAAAGTCATAAACTCAACACCCTGTGCAAGACACTTCCTGGACTTTCAGCCATCCTGGATCAAGCAATCAATCAAGCCCTGGACAAGACAATAATTCATATCAGGGCAGATTAACTTCCCAAACCAGGAGGGTGGAAGCTTTATGAGAATTTAACTACAATTCCATTGCAAGGTCATCAGAGCTGGTAATAGCTGAGTGAATAAATGAATGAAACCTACCTCTGGACCAGGGACTCCTGGTGGTCCTAAGGGGCCTTCATCTCCCTGAGGTGGAAAGAAATGAAAATAAAAGGCAAAGTAGTGACAAAATTTGGACTCACCATGCAGCAAGAATGAAATGCCTGCAGTATGAGCAGCAGTTAAACACAGGCTGTGTGTTCAGCTGTCACATTTTAACAGCTGAGCCCTTCTCTATCTTAGAGCAGCCTCTGAGGTTTCTCAGGAAAAAACGATCTCGAGTCAAGTCCTGCCAGTAAAAGCCATCCAAACTCTGACCAAGGGAACACCAGTTGATTTGGTCTATGATGAGCTGGATTTGGCCACTAGGGTACCCTGGACATGCTGCCATAACTCTGCTTCATTTGATTTGGCAGGGATGTGAATGCTATAGAGTTCCCTTTCTCTCCCTTCCCCCCAAAAATCATGTTCCAAAATTTCCCACAGAACCACTTGGCAACTGTATGAACGTTTCCCTTTTGCTTTCAGCTGGGACTACACATGCTGCAGAATGGAGCCATCACAAAATCTCACACAGCAATTGGACTCGCTCCTCTCCCTTGGCTCCACACCAATTTCTAATGTGATAGGATCAGATCTACAGTTTCTAAGAGACCTTCAATTAAGCTTCACAAAAATTATCTCAAGTGTCTAAAACCAACTGCCAAGAGAGAAATTAAAAGCGCCCTTGGCAGCCCCAGCCTGGCTGCTCTCGTTTCGGTGGTCAGCCGTGGTAATGAAGGGGCACTGGCAGGCTGAGGGTGGGACTGGGGGTCAGGAACCCAGCTCCAAGGGCTCAGACAAGCCGCCCACAATATGCCACATTTCCAGAGGGATGTAATTCAGAGCCATGACCCAGTGCCCTGGGTGACCACAGTGGTAAGAGCACAGTGCTGTGCTCTGCTGCACACTCTGAGTCCTGCAGCACAGCTCACACCAAACTCCATGTCCATGTCTTTGGGCTTACTTTTGCACTCACTAACTAGAGCAAATTGAAGGCAGCTTGGTCACGCCTGCCTGAACCTGGAATGCAGGGCTTCGATTCCCTTTGTATTTTGGCTGGAATATTTTTTTTTCCCCCCTTATTTCACTGCAAATAAATGAGCTAATTTGCATTAATCCCATTTAGAGAACAAGCAGAAGAGTTCCCAGAAAAAGTTAAGAATTATTAGTGCTATTAAAACGAGCTCCTGCCCATGCATGTGCTCAGTATTATTTACACAACGTCTCGTGACTCTGGACAAACAGCTTACACTGGCCTGAGTGAGAGGAAATTACACCAATGTCACTGCAGTTACAAGAGGATAAACGGGAACCCAGACATTCTCTGCTGCTCCCATAATGTACAACTAAATCAGTGACAATTGTTCCCTTCCTAACGACTGCCAGCGATATGATGCTTCAGGTTCTGAGGTGAAGCAGTGAGTGAAAGCTCTCAGGTGCTGGGCAAAAGAATTTCTGCAGAGCAGCAATTCCCATTTCCTTCTCTTTTTACAGATGGATGTTTCTCTGTGTGAGAGAGCAGAGTCTGCAGGTCTCATGGTTGAAAAGGAACACACTTAAAAGGAGCAGAAAGCAGATGCCAGGCCAGGGCATGTCTGTGCAAGGGGATGTGCAGGGAAAAGGGCTCTAACACCCATCTGGGGGTGGGGGAACAGGCTTTAAAAGCAAAGCCAAGGCAGAATTTAGGGTCAGCAGATAGCAGCAGTGACTGGAAACAGAGATCACAGGCCTTGGAGATCACACAGCTCAGAGGAAGCTCCTCTTCTGCAGGTCTCTGATCACTCAGTATAAGCATCTGCTTCCAAATTCAGAGGGACCAGAGCATTTTAAACCACAAACACCATTTCACCATTATTTTGCATTAATTTAGAAAATTCAGCATTGTTCTTTAAATCAAACCCCTTTTGAGCTGAGGACACTCACCTCTTGTCCAGGCAGTCCTCTTGGCCCAGGTAAACCTCGTGCTCCTGGCTTTCCCTGAGAAATAGCCAAAGGAAAAGACACTCAGAAAATAGAAACGTAAGCTCAGAAGGGCAATTAAAATGAGAAAGTCTCTTTCACAGCCATGGGACATTATCCAATGTCAATTTTGTTACAGAAAAAAATCTGAAGAAAAGAAAATGCTGCACTTGGAGGCACCTCAAGCCAAACAGACCAAGCTGAGATGCTGGCCAGGACAATCTTTAGGAATCTCCTGGGTTTTCTCTCTTCCCCCCTTCCCACTACTTTGTTTTCCCTGGCTGCTTCCAACCCCACACAGAGCTGCAGTCTCTGCTCCACTCACCTTCAGACCTTCAGGACCGTTTTCTCCTGGTGGGCCAATGTCACCTGGGAAGCCCTGGAGAAAATGAGGAGCAGTCAGGGTGCAAAGGCAGAATTCTGCCGGCAGTGTCAGCCTCTGTGAGAGGCTTAGTTAGAAGCTAAGGGACAAGATGTGTTACATGCTGGCAGTGTGCATGTGAGGGTCACCATGGCTTTGGGAGGGAATGGGACACAAAGGAGCAGCACCAGCAGTTGGATGGAAGAGCAGCCTTTCCCAGCAACTCCCTTTAGGTCCATCTTCTTACAAGATTTATTGCAGCGAGGGTCTCCCTGTCATCACACAGCTAAAAGCAGCGATTTGGGTTTTAATTAACCTTTCTGAGCCAGCTCATAACCTCTGTGCTTCCAGAAAGGAGCTGCAGCCTCGGCGACAAAGGGAAGCAGGCGAGGAATTAGGAAAGGTGCTGACACCCTCATTAGCTGCCGGCAGCCTGGCAGGGCTCCTTCCCACCCACCCATCGAGGAGGAAACAAAGGAATCCGTGCCTACTTCCAATAGCAACAAAGAGGAACGATTGCTAAGTGGCAGCACTCAGCTGAGAGCCCTTCCAACTACCAGAAGGCTGATGAGGGGAAAACAGACATCAGTTGTGCTGGAAGTGGCTCTCCAGCATCTTACAGACCTTGTCTGGTCACTTAGGAAAGAGAAAAATGATGGTGTGCTGGGGGAAGCTCATCCTGCATCTAAGGTGTCACTGTGACCTTTTTTTGGTAAGGGAAAGAAGAGGATTTTCTACTTTAAGTGGTGTTTTGAGGGGGAAAAACTGAAAAAAACGCCTTCGTTTTATCTATGACAGAAAAGGGGAAGGAAAAAACAGGATCTCATCTACATGAGATGTAGAATGGGTCACGAACCCATCTTGATTCTTTTTACCCCATCTCCACACATGTGCCCTCATATCCCAGTAGAGAAGTGAAGCCCTAGGCTGGAAGGATGTGAGAAGGAGGTGGTGGGACATACCTCAGGGCCAGGTGGTCCTGGAAACCCAACTGGTCCTTTGTCACCGACTTTTCCCTGCAGAAATTGGAAAAACATGGGGAAAAGTGAGCTGGCTCCTGGCTGTCAGGTTTCCTGTTTAGAACAGCACACCCCTGCCAAGCTGTCTTTCCAGCTGGGCACAGAACCTTAGAAAGGGAGGTGAGGAAGCAGAGGGTGCTTGGTTACTTACCAGGGGGCCTGCCTTCCCTCGTGCCCCAGGGACCCCAGGCAAACCCTGGCTGCCCTGAGAGAGACACATATTTTTCAGAACATAATGAAGCATCAAAAAAAAATTCCAATTCCCCAGGCTCCAGCTTTGCTGCAGAATGAGGAGCATCTCCTGAAGGCTGAGCTCAGCCCTGCATGGAGCTGGGACAGCTGCACTAATGTCAGTGAGATGTTCTGAAGACAGCCCTGAATTCAGCCCCAGAGAACACGAGCTGCTGCAGTTGGCTGTGGCTCAGAGCCTCGCAGGCTCCAGCACAGGGCTATGTGCAACATTTGTCAGCCACAGTCAGTATCACATTAAATCACAGGGGAGAAGTCATTTGATCAGAAGTTATACAGAGCATTAAGTGGTTCCCTGGGTCAGGGTTTAAGTTGCTGCACTGAGCAGACAAAATCTCCTGAGTCTGCAGCCGCTGGACCACACACATTCACACACATCCCCATCGATCCCATCGCTCCCAACCTCTGCTAGGAGACATAGCCCCTACAAAAACCCCTGCAGAACTGCTTTTACTATGAGTAACTATAAAATCCATACTCTGACGGGGATTTTAGAAAGGCACAGCATACCCCAAATATCCAAGCAGGGGAACCTGTCAGCAGGATGCAGTTAATTCCAGCTCCTAGTGGGTGAGCTGAGATAACTGGTGGCCACTGCTATGCAAAGGGAAATGAGCAATGGAGAAAAGAAAAACAATTACCTTGTCTCCTTGGAAGCCAATGTCTCCTGGAACACCTGCTCTTCCCTGATCACCCTGGGTACACATCACCAGAGAGTTAAAACAGGCAACAGCAACAGCCAAAATGCCCAGGTTGATGCTCAGAAGGTGCTTGGTACAGCAAAAGTCTCAACAGCAGCTCCACTCAGACTGAACTGCTGGCAAGCTGCAGATCACATTGAACGCAGCAACAGCCCTGATCAAAGTGTGTATTTCCCAGCTTGATTCTAAGGTGAGGAAGGAAACTGCAGGAGAGCAAAACCCAGGGTTTCCCCAGCACTGTGTATCTATAGAGGCTGCAAGAAGAGAGAGCACATTCCCCTGGCTAACAGCAACCGTGATGGTGGTGAAGTGTTAAATTCAGCTGAACAGAAGAGTTCAGTTTTCAATGAATGAACCTTTTCTCTCACAAGGCTCTACAGAAAAGAAAACAATCCTCAGGGTTTCAGTGAGCTTATCCTAGTCCTGACATCAAACATCAATCCTCTTTCATAAGAAAACAAGAGCAACTTCTGGAAATGCTTTAATACTACCCCACTGCCAATCTCTGAGCTGAGATTCCCTGGGAGGGGCTGGCTGGTGTTCACTGGGATGGGGAGCCCATCACTGACAGTATTTCCTCACCAAGCTGTCTGTCTGTCCCCTAGTTGGACCAACATAACAGATTCTGACTCCCTGGGTGGAAGCCCAATGTCCCTGAAGGTTTTCCAAGGAGCAGTGGGCTACCTTGCATTGGCTCTTAGCCCTGCTGTGAGCAGCTCTGGACCAAATCACCTCCTGATGCCCCTTCCAGCTTCATGCATTCAGTGATTTACTTAAACAAAGGATGAGTCAATGATGGGGCAGAGAAAGGAAAATTCTGCTTGGGAAGTCAAGGGAGGAATGACTACAATAACTTGGTACAATGACAAGACCCAACAAAAATAACTGCTGGAGGAACTCTGTCCCATGAACTTGGCTTCCCAGCAAGGGAATGAGCCACTCCAGGGCTATATGTTTAAACATAGCCCACATGGAAGACATATGGAGTCCTGCAACAGAGCCAAAGTCCACAGAGAGATGTCAGAGAAAGTCCACTTCACTCCAGAAAAACCACCCACTCTCACCCGTCAGAGAACTGAAATCATTGTAACTACTTCAGTAACATGCAGGGGATAATCAAATTGTGGATGGTTCAGGTTTGAGTTAGTAAAAACTTTTCAAAGACTATTTTTTCAGGAAAAAAAAAATTAAGAACTATGCAGATTCAATGATGGAAACATTTCATGGATTCATGCTAAATTTGCTTAAATGTTTTGGCAAATGTTCCCGGAACATTTCACTGAACCATCTTCAAAACCATCTTCAAAAGTCTTTTACATAGCAAAATTAAAATGTTGCTGTTAAAAATGTTAAATTGATTTTACTCATTTGGTTTTTAATGTAAAATATTTTAATTTGAGTCAAATAACCAACATTTTGTTTCATCTGAACTATTTTCCATGTTTTTTTTCCTTTGGCAATGCAAAATGGAAACAATCAGCTCTTTACACAGCTTCAGTTCGGAAGAAACCCAAGTATTAGATAGAACAGAAATGGCAAAAAAGCTACTGTGTGACCCAGCTCCTTCACAGATTTCTCTCATCTTCTCTGAATTTTCTACTTATTTTATGCAGTCCAAAGCTTAAAACACTGAAATCTACTTAATTCTGGCTGTGACTGAAGGCAGCATGAAAACAGCTTTTCTGGAAGTGACAGGTTGGCTCTGAGGTTTGGCTTTATCATCAATTCTGAGGGTCTAAGAAGAAAGACCATATTTTTTATTAAGCAATTTTCTACCCAGAGAGTACAAGTGGCCATTGAAATGCTGTTTCAGAAGAAATACTTGGACACTAAGGAATAACTACTAAAATAAAAGAGTTTCCTGAGCATAGCAAAATGCAGGGACAAACCTTTGTTTCCAACTTTTAGGAAAAGTGGAGCATGACAGTGAAACCAGTTTTCAAACAGCTCTGAGAGATGGGCATTAGAGAGGGTAAGAAGGAGGCAGGGAAGCAAAACTCATCTCTTAACCTGAGCTGGACTTCACGCCAGATGTTCACATGTTACTGTGATAGCACAGCAAAATGTCATGGCATGAACAGTCCACCTATGGCTGTCAATCTCTGAAACCAGAACTGAGCACTGGGGCATCACCTTTTACCTGCCCTGCAACTGGGACCTGGGATCTTTTTCCTTAATATGAGGGGAAAATTACAGAGGAAAGAGGTCAGGCATGTTTGTTATTAAAAACTGTGATGCCGAGATGACGAAATGGGCCTGCAAGGACTTGGTTCACGGGGCAGGAAAAGGAATGTAGCATCTGAAATTACAAACAGCCTCTGCTCATGGGATGTTGCTGGGCTTCATGTTTCACCTATAAAAAGAAATGCAGCTTCAGACACCCCGAGGCCTCGTGTAACCCAACACAGAGAGGGGCTACAAGGGAAGGGACCAAATGCACAGCTGTGGGACGTGTTTGCTGTCTGTGGGATGCAGAGGAGGCTGTTGTGCAAAATCCCCTCAATTTTCCTCAACTGGAAGTCTCTGTTCCCAAGACTTCCTGCTTAGCAATGCAAAGGGAGCTAACGCCACACAACTCCAGAGGTATTTGCCTGAGCCATGTCCTCCACAAGTTACAGATGTCCTGATTCATAAAACTCCTTTGTGAGAACAAGTAGCTGGGATTTCCTCTGCTTCCTCCACCTTTCCCCTGCACTCATCACCCCACGTGGTCTTCTCAAGGCTGCTCTTGATTTCAGAGTTACACAGTAATTCCACTTCTCCCTGTAAAAGCAGATACAACCCTCTCTTTCCCCTCTCCTTGCCTCCATGAAAACACAGGAATGGAAACAGAAGGATGATCTGGGTCTGCCTGTCTAGCTTCTAGATAAAAGGATGTGATTTTAGCTGGAGGAGTGAGATGTTGTCCCTTATTCTGGTTCACACCTGGACCGTGTGATGTGAGGACGTTCCCCCAGGTGGATTGAGGTGGCAGATCCAGTGACATTCCTGCTGCCTACACAACCATCCAGCCACCTTGTCATTGTTCTCAGGTTTTACCAGCATCCACCTGACTGAAGGGAGTTTTCCTCAGCTACAAAAAACCCAACCTGTACGAGGCCACGTGTTTTGGATGTGACCAAGACAGATGGGATTAATAGGAGCCTGCAGACATCCAATTAAATCTTCATCAACCCAGGAAGGCAGGATGACCTGCAGCCTGGAGCTTGCAGGGGGAAGCAGCTGATGGGGGGAAGGAAAATGTTTCCTGTACCTCAGGAGTGTGGGATTGCTGGGAGGATGGATAATTCTGCATTTGGGAGTATTGTAAGAATAACTCCAGAGAAAGCCACAAACCATTTGGTCACTGTGACAGCAGTGGCTGGGGAAATACAGGGTATAAACAGAGCAGTTTCTATAAAGTGATGGAGACTGAACTGTCCAGGAAGGTCAATTTTGCTAAACAATGGTTTAGATCTTGGTGGTTCTTAAGATATTTAACCATTTCTCCCAAGGAGTGGATGGAGGAGTCTGCGGACTCCAGGATCTGGGGATTAGTCCAGAAACCAGCTACAATGTCTAAAGCTTGTTCTAAAGAAAAAGCCCTTCTCTTGCCTTGTCATTGCTCTCAACAGAAGTGGGAAAGCAACACAAGGGAGAAATGGAAATTGCAGACACAGGAGTCCTGGCAAAGAGCTGCTATAGCATGAGAAGAGTTGAATCACTGGTTTGACACTACTTCCCCCCTGTGCAGTTTTGGGCTGCTAAATCATTCTCTAAAAGCAAACATCTAAGAGGAGAATAAAACATCCGACAGGAGGAGGAGAATACACTTAATGGTCATTTTCCACTGCCCTCCTGAGCAATCAGAGCCAGCAATAAATAACTGCACCTCCCACTCCTTCAGACTAAATAAATGCTAGAGCTGAATATCTGTAGGAGGAGGGTTCTCGTGACAGTGAGACATTTACACACACAGCTTCATGCTGATTTAGCTGAAGTTGTGTGGTTTTGTGCCAGCACCACTAAATCACTGCAATCAAGGCCCCTCTCCATTTTGCTTTTTCTACAGTGATTTATATCAGTTTGGGACAAGGCAATTTCCTCCCAGTAGGAAGCTGAACTGAGGTGAGGCTCCTTGAGCAGGAGCAGAGGTATCCAACACACAACAGTTTTTCCAGGGGATCCGCCTGGTTTGTTTGATACAGGGCTGCTTTTTCACACCACATCTTTCCCCCAAATGCATTAATGCAAAGTCACTGTCAGTGTTGGATCATCTCCTCCCCACCCCATCACGTAAACAACACAAAAGCAGTGGAACACCAGGTAATGGTACATTACTGTCATCATCAGTGGGAGATGGGAGCTCCAAAGAGGATCTGAGCATCACTTAGCTATCCTTCATGGAAAAGGAGATGGGGAAGATATCAAAGAATGAAAAATCAAAACTAGAGTGTCGCAAATGGAGAGAGAGTGATGGGGTATAGAGGGCCAGGGTGGAACCAGCACTACGATGCTGAACAAGAAACTAGAAAGGGGGTTTCACATGCAAAATTAAAACACAGTGCAATAAGGGAGTATTCAGATCACCTTATCACCTTTCAGTCCATGTTCTCCAGGGTTTCCCATCAGCCCCTGAAACAAAAGAAAGTTCAGAGTGAGGTTTAGCCATGGTGTAGACTTGCTCAGGTCTGTGACATTGCTGTTTGCTGATGGGGCTGGTGGCTCACACCCACAGCACTGGCCTGGCACAGTCTCAAGATCCAATGCCAGACTGCTCCCCAAGTGTGCTCCATCACACATTCTTCATGTGGGAAAATGATTCTGGAATTCTCCACTGACTTACACCCACTGCAGAGCACCCGAGGGATGTTGTGCTCAACACCTCTGCTGCCCATCCTTTCTCTCAGGACTGTCACCTCTGCCCCAAGGAGGAACAGAACAACCTTCAGCCCAGCTATGGAGGGATGAGAGCTCAAAAAGCTCAGAGATTCCCTCACCTTTAATCCTTTTGGTCCTGGATGGCCGATTGGTCCAACAGGGCCCATGTCACCCTAGTGAGAGGAAGAAAATGACCACAGTCATTAGGTGCAAACCCAACAGATCCCTGCATGTGGTGTGAAATTCCTCTGATATCCAGTCTCAGTATCCCTGAAGAAATGCACTACTGATTAAACAGAAGCAGCATCCTGGCATGAGTCAAGGCTCTTTCAATGTGCACACAGCCCCTAAATAAATGCAGCACTCAAAGAAAAGAGAGGCGAGGCAGGAGGTGGGGACAGAGGAGTCTCATCCTGCTGCAGTGAGAAGTCAGCGTGGCATTGTGTGCTGGGACTCAGTCTAACACAGGAGCACGGCAGAGCTCTGGCTGCTGTGGGCACCCACGTGTGATGTACAACAGAAACCCTTCAGTGCTGGTGTTGAAATGGGCTCTGGCTGCTCCCTGCCATGAAGAGAGGCAGTGACAGGGTGCACCAGCCTGGCCTCAGTGTGTAAATAAACAGGGCAGGCTCCCTGAAGGAGCGATTCTCCAGCCGCAGCCCTGGGCCCGCGGTCACGCAGAGAGAGCTGGGCTGCAGCCACCCCAACAGAGCCCTTTTCATACCTCCTAGCATAAAGGCTGCTTGTAGAAATGCATTTACTCAGAGCTCTGCCCACATGGTTAATTAGGAGAGCAAGAGGCTTTAGTTACACCTAATTCTGCTCTTCAGCCTCTCTTACACCATGAACCAAACTCCGCAGGGTGTGTGGGGCAGCCAGAGCCTGGCTGGTCCCCGGGGTGGCTGCAGATGGCAAGGAAGAGACTGAAAGGGGGCCATGTGTCACCTTCTCCATGGCCCGCAGTGTGGGCCCTGTGTGCACACACACCCTGGGGAAGCAGCTGGAGCTGTCCTGCACAGGGAGGACAAGGCAGGGTGGATGTGCTCCCTTCTCCCCAGGAGGGTGGAGGAGGTCACTCTCGGTCTATCCCACTAGAGATGCTTCAGCAGCCTGAATTCAGGAGATGCATGTTACCCCGGACACAAGATCTGACTCAGCTTGACCTGAATCTCAGTTTGAAGTCTGGCTGGGCCAGTGTGGAGGGGAGGGCAGGCAGCTTCTGACTCCATCATCTCTGGAAGGATCATGACCACATTTGCCATCTCTGACCTTACACTTTCTAACAAACACAAGATCTGTGAGACAACGGCAACAAGGAAAAGAGAAATCTTTCCAAAAGCAAGGATGCCTTCAATGGCATTGTTTTAAATAGCAATCTTCATCTTCCAGATTTTCAACAGGAGCACATCCTTTCTGCTGCTATGGCTAAAGTAGCTACTTACATCTTCTCTAATGAGGGGAAGCAGAGCTAAGTCGTGGTTCCATGGAAAACCTTCCTGTGAATCCACCTCTGCCCCAATCCCCCATCTCCAAGATGGGTGTTCCACCAGATTCCCTTCAAGGAATGTAAGATTTCTGGGTTTGTGCAATGCCTGCTGCAATGGGGGCCTTGATCTAAGCTGACACACCCTCCTGTAATTTAAGCTATGGGAAGGCAAAAGGGGAAGGTTTTAACCATTCCTTGCAAGTCAAGTTTCCATGGTTAGTCACAGCTGAGGAGGAATCATTATGAAAGAATGCTGTAGTAGTAACAGAGCCTACCAATTTTTTGTGCATGGAAGGGAATAACCTAAAACAAGTGCTGAGACCTAAAAATAAACCATACTGTGTTCAGCTGGGCATTCACTAACCCCCAGCATGGCTCCAGAGGAGGAGCTGCCACCCATCCTTACAGCCATTTATCTCCTGCTGGGGAAAAAGTGTAATGAAGGGTGGAATTTGGCTGAGTAAAATTACCTGGATTAGTGATGGGATGGGGAAAGTGCTTTTAAAATTCCTGTCTACCCAGAGGACAGGATGTTCCTGCCCTCAGACTCTCCAGTGAACAAGAACTGTGTGTCCCTGAGGTCACTGCTTACGGGGACTTGCTTTTTAAGAGATCCTGGCGTGGAAGGAATGCTGCATCTTTGAAGAAATACCCTGGCAAACACTATCAAAAGGGCAAGTTATCATGAAAAAAAGACACTAACAACAGACTTCTAATCTGTTTCCTTTTGCTTGGAAAGGGTTTGCCCTCCTCCACCTCCCAGTTCACCAGGAAACCCCCTCTCTCCCCAGATGTCACACCTCCCCCATGCAAACAGTCATCCTGCTCACAGGAAGAAGAAAATCTGCGTGTAGTTAGGCAGGTTGAAAGGGTTAAAGCCCGACAAGCCAGATCTCCATTTGTTTTTGTACTTACAATGAGTCCAAGGACTCCAGGAGGACCTGGGGCTCCCAATTCTCCCTAAGAGGAAAGACAAACCCACATGGTTACAGAACACTTTATAGACAAGCAGAGACTGAAAGGCAGCTCAGTGTTTCAGGGGCTTGAGGGAAGGGAAAAGACCATCCCTCCCCCTTCCACCCCCCCTTCAACCCCAGCCCCTTTCCCCTCCAAAGCAATCCAGAACTTCCATTTTCAGGAGTGCACTTGTAAGCACATCCTGGGAAGACACAGGCTGCTTGTTGTTGGGCAGTTATTCCCAGGGCTGACTTCCCTCCCAGGAGCAGGCTGGATGAAAGGAACATTTCACTGTGCAGGGGAGAGGTGGGAGCCTGCCCCAGGTGAGACCCAGCCACTGGCAGGGAGAGGGAGTAGAGACGTGGGGAGAGCAAGGCTAAGGGGGGAAGGAGAGGAAAGCTGCCACTTTAGCATTGGGAAAGGTGAGTTTTGGGAGTGGTTATGTAATAATAAAAACTCATAGGAAAAGGAAGACCTGCATGAAAATGAAACTGGGTAGTTTGGGGAGAGGGTATGGCAGGTTCTGGTGGTGGCAAATGGGTCCTGGGAATGTATTTGGCACCTTGGAGCACATCATTCCAAGGGTCAGACTGCTGACGGGGCTGTGGAGCTGGTTTGGCTCCTCAGCTTCACCACAAACTTTCTCTGTGTGAGCTCTCCAAGACACGCAGAAGCACTGGCGGGTGTCTGATGGCATCTCCAAGTGAAGCACAGCACAGAAGCTCTGCCAGACCCCCACAGCTCACCTGTCCAGATCCCTGAGCAGCTCAGCAACCATGGGGTGCTCAGCCTGTCCCGTGTCCCCCTCAGTGGCCTCCCTGGCCATGCTAACAGTGAGCTGCTTGCCAGGGCAAGGACCAGCTCTTACACACCTCCATCTCCAGCAGGGCCTCTCAAAACAAGTGCATTGGAAATGCTGAACTTCCCTTTAACTCAGACAGTCCTGCCCCTGCTCTGGATCATGCTGGCCACTTTCTGTGACAGCCCTGCTCAGTTTATGGTGCACATCTGGTGGAGCCCCCTCCAGCACAATTTAGCTCCCCTTTTATGGAAAGATTTGCCCAGTGGAAGAGGGAAAGAGAAGGGGACGCAACGTGACTGAATGTGCTCAGGGCTCCTTGGGTAAAGGGTTACGTGTGTTTATTTTATGGGAAGTGGAGTAAAGGACTGTTGGGCAAGCACACACACAAAAAAGCGTTTCATAATCTCAACCAGCCTAAAATTGCTTTTTTTTTTTATGGCCAGTTCCTTTCCTGCATACTTGGGACATCTGTGCAGCAATTGTTCCTCATGGGTGGGATTTCTGTGTCCTCAGAGCTACTGTTACAAGGTCGGCTCCAAGCTTTTAGCCAAGGCCTGGCATTACTGGCTCAGGAAGAAGAGGGAGTATCCCAGGAATGCTGAGCACAGGAGCTGCACGGTGGCCTGGGTTCCCCGGGAAGCTCTGCAGGCTCTCAGGGTGGCGGGGATGCAGGCTGGGTGGATGCTCAGCTCTTGGTCCCACCAGCTCCAAGAGGCACTTCCCAGATCTCTGACTTGTGTCATGTTGGTATTCCTCGGGAGAACGGCTGTATGTGGAAATGCATGAGCTCACAGCTAACAGAAGAGGATTTCCTCTTGCAAGAGGAGGGGGTGGACTCCCCTGGGAGATGTGGACAGGACTAGCTGTTAATTTGAGCCATTCCCTGGTCTAGGAAATGGAGGATTTACAAGTGGCCTTTCCTGGCTGTCAGTCCCTGACCTGTGAGGGAAATCAGGCCCTAGTCTCCTTTTTTTTCAGCGCATGGACCGGGCACTGGGACAAGAGAGAAGGAGATGAATCAACACCCCTTTCCCACGTCTAATTCCTGTGATTAAGAGCCTAATTGGAGTGGCTGAAGCACTCCGGGGGAACGCGGGATCTGGAATGCCATGGCTCGACAGTTCTCATCAGCTGGTAGGAGGGAAGAATGCCCCTGGGGCTGGAGGAGCCTGCGCTGTGCCCGGAGGGGATGCAGCGGAGATCAGAGGCTGCGGGCTCAGCCTTCCCCAGCAGCAGGGGATCAAAAGGAGGATGTGGCAGCCGGGCCTGCGGCCATCCCGCCCCTGGCAGCTCAGCTGCACACCCCACCTACCAAACCTAGCATATTTGTGTGCTCCACAAACAGACTTTCTGGCATTTTTCTGCGTCTGTGACTCCTCTTGTGACCCTGTGAACCTCCCTTTAAGTCAGCCCAAACAGTCTGTTTTCATTCTGCGATCGCCAAGGCACATTAATATTTAAGAGCCGTTGATAAGATGAAAGAGGAGCAATCCTTCTGGATGAATTAACGGGACATTTGCTGCTCTCCCAGGCTCTGGGAACAGCCATTCAGCTGCCTGGCATTGAGAACATCTTCTGAATGGGGCTTAGACAACTTGCATATTCAAAAGAAAACAAAATAAGTTATTTAGGGAAAGGAAAAAAAAAAAAGTCTTCCTGTCCTCCAGGATTCCTGCTCTTCCTGGTGGGCTGGCTGGAAATAGCAGTACAATCAGAAAGCTTTCTACTTTGGGACTACTGATTCCACTCTGACCCATGGCTTAAGCCGACTGAAGGATGGGAAAAGTCCTGCAGAAGTATTCCTTGGGAACATCGTTCTTTCAGTTCACTGCGTTTATGATTCTTGTGCTGAATTCCCACAAAGGCTGGAGCTGTAACTGAGCTTGGCTTGGTGATCGGAGCCGGTTGTGAAAATAACTTTTATGCTGCATATATGACAAATGGGAGCTTGCAGGCACATGTGGAGTGGGTTACTCCACACAAATCATCCCATCAAACCCCAGAGCAGCATGGTGATTATGTGTGAATAACCAAGGCAGCAGGAATTTCAAAGATGAATCAGTGCTGCTCACATGCTAATTCAGGGAGAACCAACAAAGTAATTCAGAAAATAATTTAGGATAATTAATACATCTGAGAACTGTTGCAAACCACGAGGACATGTTCTGTGAGCAGTGGCAAGCACAGCACATCCCCACAGTTTAGTGCTACAAGAGCAGAGCAAATTAAACTTTATCAGCACCCAGCTGCTTAAATGACCTCGGTGACCATCCTGACCCAATTCCCAGGAGACACATCCCTCTCTTAGGAAGCCAGCAGGGGTCAGGTGAAGACTGAAGGGCAAGAACTCAGGAGACTAGGGACTTGCTCCCCATGCAGTCCCAGGGCTGGCTGAGGGATGGGGCAGGCAGCAGCTTGGGCTGTGGAGTCTGACCCTCAGTGGTATGGACAACATGGTCCAACACTGCCTACTCTGCCAGAGCAACATCCTTCCCCTTTTTCTCTTTATTTACTCCTAGCCACACCTTCTGGATGAGAAAGTACCTGTCATGACTGAGGTGCAGGGAATGCAAGAGATGGAGACAGAAAGCTGATGGCAAACGACCTGACAGTTACAGGAACCAAACACAGGAATTTTGAGCAGGGCAGGGATGTACATTTTTTTTTCAGGAGGGACAAAACCAGCCAGCAGCTGCCACCAAGCTTAAAAGCTTCACTCAGCTCTAACTAGCATGATGCAGTACAGTGTGCTGTTTACTGCAAAGAAAAAAAGAAAGGAAAGCATTATGAACTTACAGGGTTCCCATCGATGCCTGGAGGTCCTCGTTCTCCAAAATTACCAGGAAAACCCTGAGAAGAGGAGGAAAACATGAATGTTAGTTATTGAGGCTCCCTGGTGTAGACAGTTGGTTACAAACCACTCCCCCTGCAGCCCGTGCAGCACTTTGGAAAGCAGCAGAACACGGGGACATGTGGGACAACCAGCCTGCCTGTCCTCGTCCAAACCACTCCTGCCACACCAGCACAGCTCAACAAGGCCAAAACCCCTGATTCACAAACCTCACTGCAGTGACTGTATTGAAAATGGATTGTCAATCTGAATTATTTAGTGCTGTCTCCTAACAGGACCCTTTGAACAGCACCCCCTCCTCTCAGGATAGCTGGACAGCACAAAGCCTCTTGGAGCCCATGCAGATGCTTAATGGAGCTGATGGGAGATGCCTGGTGAATTCACTCCCTTTCAGCTTGCCAGAGGAGCAAACGCTTCCAAACTCATTACAGCCCACACCCCAGGGCTGTGAAAGGCCATGTTTACTACAGGAAAAAGTCGCCACAAAAGAAGACTTCATCTCATTATATCCGAGACAAGTTTGGAAGACTTCAGACAATTGTAGAGAAGGGAGTGGAGGTACTGAGCCAGAGCCAGAACACAGTGGTGTGACACGTTCTCTCTCACTCTTGGACAGAGCCTGTGCTCCTCTAAGCCCCCCAATTCCCTGCTACAAGCAGATCCCAAAGCAGCTTTCTCTTCCCTGTCCTGCCATGCTCGGTCTCCCGTAGGAAGAGCTCGAACTGGGAGTCAAAGTAAAAGTGCTTTATCCCCTTCTCTGGCTCACCAGGAATACAAAGGACAACACGGGGGTGTTCTGGAATACCTGAGAGCTTTAAGGGACAGGGAAGAAGCAGACAGGGAGAGGATGCTGTCCTCTCCTGCCTGCTCCCCTGCATGCTACAAACACTGGGTATCTGGGAAAAGCAAATCTGAGGGAAGTGGAATGCAACAGCCAATGGTGACAATGCTCATCTGGAAACCCATCAGCAACGATGAAAACTGAAATGATCACAGCAGACAGAGCAGCAAAACTACACTGGGAAACTATCATCCAAGTCCTCCCTTGACCTTTGGGGGTTTACAGCTCCTGGTGGACAGAAAAGGTAAAAAGTTGCTTGGTAAAATCTAAGGTGAGAGATGGGAGACCTGTTTAAGTCAACAAAAATTCTGCTGCTGACCTCAGAGCCAGCATTTCAGCTCTTCTGTACCAATTCCCTACAGCACAAAGGACTGAACTGACATGAGCTATTGCTTGCTTGGATTCAACACTTCTATTCTGTGGGAATAGGAAAGTTGTCTGCCTTTCTCCAGCTAGGCACTACATCCCTGAGGCCTGTGCACATGCCAAGAAGCTGTGGTAAGCAACCACTGGAAACAGCCTTCTGCCATCTAGAGACAAAGATGTCAAATATAACAAGAAGGCAGGGGGGCCTACAATTTTCTTTAATGAAAAAAGGAGCAAAATAACTCTGCTACATGCTGAATCAATCAGATCAGAAGAGAGATGTGCAGGGAAAACTCATTGCTCAGGCAAGACAGGAAAAAAAAAAAAAGAAATTGCCAGAATATTTTGCTGTTTACAGTCATGTGGCTTGCCAAGGAAAATATGAGTGTGCATAGACTGATACTGTACTTAGACTGCTGCAGATTTCAGTCACAGCCTTCAGCATTCCCCCATCTCTCCTTCCTTCCTTCCTCAGAGAGCAGAGCTGGGCATGGGGTGGCCATGGGTGCCACTGAGCTGCAGCCTGGCCCTGTGGCTGCTCAGGTGTCTGCTATGGAGCTGAGCTCTTGCCAGGAGAGCTCAAAATGTCCCCAACACGGGGACATTTTACTACTTGGAATCGTACAACGAAAACAATATTGCTACAGCAGCATAATATCAGCTGGGGAAAGCTTGCTCCAGACTAAAACACCCTTGTCTGAATTTGGTTTAAAACTGTTGCAGTGTGACATAAACAATGTGCTCCTGTGCCAGAATAAAAGAACCCAGATAAGGACCTATTTAAATGCATATGTTTTGCACATGTGTTTCACTCTTTTTTTTATGCCTCAGTTTCCAGCATTAACCTTGCTGCTTAAAGACAGGAAATTTGAGGCACTTGGTGATAGAGTTAATAGAAGTCTAACTTTTACACAGGTTTTCCAGCACTAGATCTCCAAATATCTAGAAAACCAGATTATTCCTGTGTTTGGAAGGTGGAGCTGAGCACCTGAGGTCCTTTGGCCAACAGCACCCAGCAACCAAGAGATTCAGCAATGAAACCTGCTCACAGAGCTCGGGGCTCTGCCAGTCCTCAAGATGGCATGGAAAAGGCTCAGAGTGGGAGGAAGCTGAGAAGAAAAGCAGAACAGGCCCAGGACAACACTCAGCACCAAAGCCCCATCCTTGCCAACACCTTTTTTGTCCTTAACACACCATCTGCACTGCTGGCACAAGCAACCCCCAGCCCAGCTCACCCATTGCTGGGGTGCTGGGTGCTCCCCAAACTATAAAACAAACCCAGAGGAGGGGACAAATGGAAAAAGCAGCTTCAATTCAACTAACCCCAGGCATCCTAGCCCAGAACTCAAGCTTAGCACAGGTTTTGCACTTTAAATGAGGCTAAGGCTGGTGGCTGTGGCATGGAGAAGGGTATTTCAGCCTTCATGCAGCCTGCAAAGACCCAAACCAGGTTGTGAAAGCTGTCCCAGCACAGCTCTTGCACAGCAGGAAACGATCAATCTTTTAAGCCCCTAATGAAAAAGAAAGCACTTTGTTTCCATGGGGTAAGCAGTAGCAGTTTAAACCACAATAACAGTTCCAGTGACCACAGTGTCCTAATTTATTGGATCTCACACGTCTGTAAAAGCTATTTTTTGGTGCCTCTCCTGCCTGAGCCTAAAGAAGAGAGATGTTCCCCAGGAATCGAACTTGCACTATTCAACTAAAACAAGCAGCCCAGAAGTTACAAGCAGACTCTGTTATCCCACTGGTTTCACTCCCCTAAGCAGTGACACCTCTGCTCTCCCGTGCACGGCTCCAACAGCCTGAGGAGCCCAGACTGAGGGAGAACACATGGGGCAGGAAGCTCATTTTATGGTGCTGGCAGACAGGAGGGTCACAACTGGCAGCCCATTACAGGAGACTTTTGAAAGAGATTAAAGAATCCAGTAGATTCGGAGTCTCCTGTGAGTGCAGAAGGGGTTTTGGGACAGAAAATCCATCATTTTTCAAGGTGTTTTTTTTTTTTTTTTCCCCCCCCCAGAAAAACTAGTCCATGGAAATTATGCTTAAGATTTGGGACAGCGAAGGAAAACATCCCAGTGAAAAATGAAAAATACAGAGCTTGCTCTGTGGAAGGGATGGGATGGTCAGAGAAGGACCAGGACAGGGAAGGGAATGGCAAATGGCAGCAGAAGTAGGAAGAAAATGCTCGACTAACAAGCTGTGCTGGCCAGGAGCCAGCAGGGTGCTCCTCCACAGCGCTCCAGTCAGGTATGACAAAACTTTTGGCTCTATCTCACAGCTGGGAAATTCAGAGAGGAGGTGGGGGAAAATGTCCAGATGAATGGATTTCACATTGTCTGAAGGAGAAGTTCAATGAAAGAGGCAAGATGAGGCTTGGGGAGGAGCTGGGGAGAGCACACAGGCAGATGCTTTGCACTAACAACCTCAGGGTGCTCCTGTGCTCCCCGGTTCCTGGCCCAAGCAGAGCTGTACAGGGGCTGCACAATTTGTCCTCACTGCACTCAGTGAACTGAGACACACAGAGAAACAAACTGATTTATCCCAGGTACCACTGAGGAGTCTGCAGCTGAAGCAGTAACAAAGTCTCTATCTTTGAGATGTTCCAATAGTGCCTTAATTCCTTTTCATCCCCACTCCCTGCAAAGGGCATCCTTTCACAGACCAGGAGACTCCTGCTGAGAACAACCAGACCTAGACAGACACTGGAACCGGCTCCTCTTGCATCAGGGGATTACATCCCCCTCCACCTCCCCTTCCTTTCTTCCACTGCTCAGAGCAAACAGAGCAGCCTGCCCTTTCTGCTGGCTGCTCTCAGCCAAAGCCCTGCTCCTGTCAGGGCAGACGCCACTGCTCCTTGTCCCTTGTCGCAGCTGTCCCCAAGGAGCAGGGGCTGGTGACACACACGGTGTCCTTGCTCCCCCAAAGCCCTCTCAGGTGCTCACGTGTGGGTGGGTGTGTTGTATGTGTACAACATCTGATTCAGTTTAAAGCACTTTCCCTGAAGGAGTAAGGGAGGCAGTCTGGCAGCTGCTGCTCTGAAGAATCCTGGCAGGTCTTCATGCCAACAGAATCGTTCTCCAAAAATAGGATTTTATTTTCCTGTTGGCTGAAGGTGAAGCTGCTCAAACCAACCAGCCCTCCTGTCTTGTCTGCGAAAGTCTCTATTTGCCAGTTGGCTCTGGCCAGGTGAATCACTGCCCAGGAGCCTCCCCAGGGACAGAACTTGCAAGTCAAATAATTTAAGTAAGGAAAAAGAAAAAAAAAAAAGGTGGTGGAGAAGCGGGGCTGAGGGTGAGAGAAAGCCTTCACTGGAAAAAAGAAGGAGAATAAAACAAACAAGTGTAGCTTATGTTGGCAGCTCACGCCTCTGAGAGAATTCCTGGTGTGGGGAGCAGACTGAGCCCCTCCACAGGTGGGCAGAGGGTGGCTCAGCCCCAGCAGGAGTCACCCCAAAGGAGCCTGGCAGACCCTGTGCTCCTGCTGTGCCTCAGCAGCTACACGGGGACCTCTGCCTTGCCTGGGTGCAGGCAGTTCTCATCCCCGCAGAGAGGGAGATGCCACCCCTGGCTGGGAGTGGCATGGGGGTCCTGCTGCAGCTCTGCTCCTCTGCCACCTGAAAGGAAGCTTTGCTCTCACCCCCAGGAGACTTCACAGTTCTGTGTCACCTGTTAGGACAAAGATTTCAGGGCATTTTTAAACATAACTATCCCTCCAGCTGTGGGAGTACAGCAGGAGCAGCACAAGAAAAATTTCCTGAAGCCCCTCCACACAAACATCACTCAAGTGAAATGCCAGCCCCTCCACACTCCTGCTCCATTCCTTTTCCACTGGTACAGGATCTCTTCCTGCTCTGCAGAGCTCTAACTGAGTTACCACTGCACAGACACGATGGCCTAATGCCAGAGAGCACTGAGCCTGCCACTGCTCCTCCTTATCTATGGCCAACATTGCCAAATCAAGCAGCCTCCTATCCAAGAAAGCCAAGCAGCTTCAGGGGTCACAATGCTTTCAGACTCATAGGTGACAATTGCATTATTTTACCTTATAATTTCTAAGGAGAATAATTTTTGAGCTTTGATTTATGAATGAGGTTTTCCCTGAAGGATTAAAGATGCCTGGAAGACCTTGGTTCAGTTCCTCATAAGACTTCTGAATGATGATGGACAAGTCAGGAATATTCTTGGAAAAAAAAGTATCTAAAAAAAGTATCTTTGGGATTGTTTCTTTTCTTTCAGTGGAAGTTACAGCTCTTGGCACTTTTCAAACCCTTTTCCCTGTATTTTCAGTACCTTGTTTTGCCCATTCTTAAAAATATGAAATACATACTGATATTGTCCACCTCGCCAGGTTGTTTGGATGGTGTAATCATGGACATAGGAACATGTGAGAAGTAACCATGCAAGCATCCTCACCACAGAGATTTGGGAAACTCCAGACATGTGGAACACAGCTCAGGCCAGAAAGAGATGGTGACATTTGCTCTGGGCTCACGCCTGCATTTCAGAGTGGTGAACCAGGCCAAGAGGGGTGGAGAGACCAGACCAGCTGCCCAGCTCCAGTGTCCAACTTCAGCATTAAAAAAAGTCACTGATTGCTCAAACCACATCTATTTTAAAAATTCAGGTTAACAAAGCAAAAAAAAAAAATAGCAAGGAATTTACTTAATTGGCTCACAGGAAATATCTGATCCACGGGCTAAAACTCTCTCATTAAAAGAGGAGCTTTGTTCATGGCTAGTTTTCACGACCTCCACTGGACTTTTCATGCAAACAGAATGATTAAAAACATATTCTGTTTTTAAATTAACCAGTTCCTGAACAAGGCACCAAACATTTTGGTGCTATCCTGGGGTACTGGCACAAGACAGCACTACCCAGTGCTGTCCATCAGCTCCTACAGACCATTTGTGCTCCCTCCTGCAGCTCATCTTGTGGATTTACCTGTACACACAGCTCTTCAGCCCACTCATTTCTCTATGGCTTTGGCTGGCCACATCTGAGTGTACCATGAAATGCTGTTACCAGTTTCCCAAGTCTCAGCTCCTGTGGTGCAGGAGACTCTTGGCTCACTCACTCAAGGAAGGGTCTCAGCTGCATTCAAAGCAGACAAAAGACTGGAGCAAGAGAGGAGATGTTTATCACCTTAGTCCCTACAGAGAGAAGCAACATTTGTTTTGTCAGTGGTCTGTGGCTATGCCAGCCCCTCCAGACCCATGGCAGAGTGTGGCTCCCCACGGCTCCCCGCTGTTTGCAGGGACAGAACTGGGACTGTGAGCCTTGGCAAACCCCACTCTCTGACATCAGCATGGATCTATCTCAGCCCTCCATCAAAAGCTTGGGGGAGGCCACAAAATGAAACCTTCCTGACCCAGAGGCAGCCCTGCTTTGGCTATCCCGAGGCTATTGATGCCTTTTCAAATGATGCAACAGCCTGCTCACGCTGGTGGGGAGGGCAGGGGTACCACATGGCCTTCTGACAGCTTATCAGATGAAGGGAAAACCAATATATTGCAACTTGGTGCTCACTGGAGGCAGGAGTTAATGCGTGGTAAGTCACCACAGAAGAAGACAGCACACATGGAGAAGAGCTGGGTGGGAAGGTGCCACTCTCTGTGAGAGCTGGAGAGGGGGATGTGCCTGTGGCCAGCTCCTGGGAAGTGGATGCCAGCTCCAGCAGCCTGGCACTGCCCTGGTGCTCCCAGCAAACTCTGAGGCTGGTTCCAGTGGCTGCCAGCTTGCTGCTGGCTCTCATGCTGTGGGTGACAGAGGGGAGGGACCCTACTGGACTCACTGCCATGCTGATCCCTGTGACTTCAAATCCATGTGCCTTTTTATGTCACCTCCTCCTTGAGACATGAGCTGTCATCCTTGGCATTTCCATGCTGAGCTTCAGCTGCTGAGCTCAAAGCAGAGCTCTCCAGAGACAGAGCTATCCCTGGTTTGCACAGAGCTGGAAGAGCCAAGCAGCTTGTGTGACACTGTGTGTCATGGGGAGAAACCATGACACACAGTCATGGCTGAATGACTGAATGATGAGCACAGAGACAGAAATATCTGCTCCTGGTGTTAATGGCTTGCTTGTGTTGCTGCTACCAAATCCTTCCAGCCTTGGGGAGAGTCTGATCCTGTGCTGTTTTGTGAACCCTTTGGGCCAGGGCTTTTCTTTCACGAGGTGTTTGCATGGTGAGGCTCTGAGCACAGGACCAGCAGCACCACCAGAAAAATGTAAGGAAATCTCAGTTGTGTTTAACTGACTTGTGAATAGACCTCAGATGAACCTCAAAATTACTAAGTATGTCTTTGAATTAAATTTCTCCTCCTTCTTTTCTATCTTTTTAAAAGAATACTACTAACAAAACAGATTATAAGGAAAAAATAATCGATAAAAAATAGCACAGCTGGTGCAGTATGAACACTCTATGTGAAAAAGAGAGATATAAGCACACATCAAAACCAAAGATGAACCAAAAAAGACCTCAAAGCTCTTTGGATATATTTCCTGAAGTTTTGCCTTTAAGTCTTTTCCTCTAGCAGAGCTTAAGAACTTCTGAAAATATTCCACTCTATTTGAAGTTTAATACAATCTGCAGTGCAGACACTTCTGATTGTAGCTACCCATCTCCCACAGCAGAAGAACAGCTTGGTGTTCCTTGAGCTAGTTCTATCTCCTACTCTTCCTGTGAGTCATTTCCTACAGTGGCAGCACAGCTCCTTCCTAAAGATGAACCAGGGCTGACACACTGTCTGCATGGCAAGACACGCTATCAACAGCTTCTCTCACTCCTTCCCCCAGCACCCCTGATGGGGTCTTGTTTTTAGATATTTTTTTTTCCCAGCTGCTCAACTGAACACCATAAAAATCCACAAAAAACACCATAAAAAGACATATTTTTCAGCCACTGCATTGGCAAGACTGAAGGTTTAAGCAGGCAGCTGCATCAGCTCAAGCCTCCCAGCCCACCTTTAAAGCAGGCAGATCCAGAGATGTACAGACTGCTGTTATTTCAGCCTCCTTTGTGCACTGGACTCCAACCATAACTCTGCCCCCAGACCTACCCCAGCCCTCTCCTTCTCCAGGGCCCATATTTTGGGATGCACCGGCCTCCTGCATCGCTGATGTCGGGCAGGGAGAGGTGGAGTCAGCTGTTTCCACGACAGACTCACCATGTCCCTCACAGCTCTGCAAAACTTTACTTCCCTGGAAGGATTTCAAGCTCTGACTCATGTCCAGTTCCTCTATTTTAATCATTCCCTCTTACATCATTCTCGGAGGCCCACGGTGTCACATGCAACCTCCCCCAGCCCCCAGCTCCTCCTCGGCTGAGCACTGATCCACTGCCAGCTCTCATCCCAAACAAAGCTAGGTACAGAAATATGTGTGATACCAACTCCCTTCCTCCTCTCCAGAGCATTCACCAGCTCTGAAGGCAGCTAATAAGGGCTTCCAAGAGCTGCCCCCTGCAATGACAACACGGAGACAGCAGAGGAACAGCAGCCACACCAGCAAATCTAAGGGAGCAGGGATGGGAGAGACCAGAGAAATCCCAGAAGGCTCACAAAAACCCCAAGGCAGCTGGGAGGCAGCAGTGGCCAGGAGATAAGTGTTGGGAAGAGAATCAGGTCAGCTGGTTTGTGCTTTCCATTTCTCCCACAGACTTCCTGAATAACCGTGGATGTCACTTAATCTTTCTGTTCACGCTCGGAAGTTCCAATCGTCAGCATCGGTCCATTCAAGATTTCCTATTAAACCTGATATCATAAACCAGAGAGGGAGCCAAAGCTCTCTGAAGGAGCCAAGCAGAACAAAGGTGCTCACGTGTAGCCATTTAATCCCTTCCCTAGATCCCAGCCTAAATGCCTCCACGGCTGAGAGATTCCCTGCTGATCTCAGGGGAGCCCCTTGCTTGTAGCAGTGACCGCCAGACCGAAACCCTTGCCTGGAAGATTACAAATCCTGGCCAAGCAACAGCTGGAAGGCTTTGAGGCTGCAGCGTGCTCTGTGCAGAGAGAGCAGAGAGCAGAGCCCCTGCACCTAACGACAGTTGCTGTGTTTGTTTTGCCCTGGCCAGCGAGTCATGGTTACACCACGGGCTCTGCACTTATTCATCACAGAGGTTTCTGGTGCAACCAGCAGCTTGCAAAAGATCTGGTGTAGATTTCCAGTACCCCTCCAAAAAAGATCTACTTGACTGCTCCCCATCTCAGGCAAAGGAGAGGCGGGATGGACGCGGCAGTGCTGAGGTGTTTGCATGGCTTTTGCAGTGAGAACATCAGCGAGTGGTGGGCGTGGGGCTCCTGGGAAGGACATGCTCCAGGCGAGGGGGGACAAGGGGAAAGCACTGGATTTTTCTGTGTGTGGGTGAGTGGACATTTTGCAAGAAGCCTGTGAGTGCAATGATGGCCAGAGGTCAGAGGAAACTCAGGCTAACATGAAGAACAAGGTGCAAAGGCAATGAGACAACAGAGGTCCAACATGCCTGAGCTCTCTGCTGATTCCTGGAGCAAAAAGCTTTATCCAGCCTCCTAAAGGAGCCATAATGAACTGTTTGGAAGAAGGTTGATGAGGTAAAGTCTTTCCTTTCTGTCCTTTCCCTGTTTCCTCTGCTCATTTCTGTATTTTTCTCACTTGCTCTTTCTTTTTGCTACAGTCAGCACACCCCCCTTGTTCTTCTATGCAGCTCTCACAGTTGCTTCAGCCCTACTTGCAAACACCTCTTCCTCCTGGCTGAGCTCTCACATCTGCCTGGTGCCTCCATGCTCCTCAAACACATCTTCCCTGATCTGTTGCACCACTAAGAACAAAAAGGTTTCTATACAAAACCATACTTGCATTAGACAAACCAGGATGGGACAGGGGTTGGAGAGAATCACAGCAAGAAGAGGATAATGTGATAGAACTGGAGATGGAAAGCAGGAGATGGAACAGAGCCAGTACAGACACCTGGGATGCTGCAGTCATGGCTGGAAATTAAAAAGTGCATCTAGGGAAGTGATTGGCCAGAGGCAGGACAGGAGAGAAGATGTTGTAGAAGAAAATCTGAGGGAGCATGGGAAAAGAGCAATAATGTCTGTGAATTGAGCAGAGCGTGGAAGAAAGGAAGAGAGCAATATCTATCTTTGGTTTTCTTCCTGCTTGAGAAGACAGATATGGAAAGGTTTGTTTGAAGATATGAAAGGACCCAGCCAAAAGCCAAATGTCTGTTTCCATTTTCATTCAACAAGGTCTGCATAATAGACGAGGAAAAACTTTACCGGCCTACCCATCTTGCCCCTCTTCCCAGGAACTCCAGGGATCCCCTGCAAGGAAAAAACACAGAGAGAGAGAAAAAAAAAGTTCTGGTTGAGAAATCAAACAGCCAACCAACAATACAAAGCAAAATGAGAAGAGAAAGGAGAATGCAAAACAGGCTAATGACTGTGGCATTGTTTGGGAATCAAAATGTCAGCTACTTGCAGTCGGCTGCGAGAGCAGAAGACAATTAACCTTCACCCATTAACTACGGCCTCCCGAGGACACGCGCAGGCAGCATCCCCAGGCTGGGGCTCTGCTTAGCAGGAGCAGTCATTAAGCTACTGGTCTGGAACCAAATGAAGGCCACCGCCGAGGCACTCGCTGCAGAACTGGTGTTTATGTTTCTTATTTAGTTATACAAGCATTAAATCAGCGTGGCCAGAGCACAGGGCAGGCCCCTCCCAGGCAGGCACACTCCCACATGGTCCCGGGGCCTCTCTGCTTTCTGGAGCTTGCATTTGAGGGAGGAAAGGCTGGAATCAAACTGTGTTCGTCTTCCAGTGATTTTTTAGGAGCTCTTGTAGTGGGGAGAAGGGGGTCCTTGGATGGGAAGAGATCGGGCAGGTGGAAGGATGTGGAAACGGAGAGTGGAGAAGCAAGGGATGACCTGTAAAGCTCTGAAAATTTGGGCTGGGGGAAGGCACGATGAAAAGGATGGGAGGAAGGGAGGGCACAGCCACAACTGCCCACTCACAGCCCCAGGCTTGACTGCCCAACTCAATGCAACTGGAAATAAAGCCATTTTCAGAAAGCTCAGCACTGTCCCTTCCAAGGGCCAGGCTCTTTCCAGTCATCTCCAGTCAGGCACACAAAATGCTGAGACAGCACGGCTGGGAGGTGACTCCTGTGGGAGCAGGGAATCTCCATGGACATGCTCCTCACCCTGCCCCACTTCACTAAGATGAACTGGCAAGCGGAGAGGGAAGGCAGGTTTTTAAGTGAAGGAGAATATAGAAAAACTCCTCTGTAGTCAACAGCAAGGTCTGATGGCCCTGCCTGAAGCCTGGGTTCTCCTTAGCTGAACATCAGCATCCTACAGGGACCCAGGTCCCCATTCAAGGGTAGGAAGAGACTGAAGAAGGGATAGGTAAGCATTAGGCATGCCTGCCTCCTTCCTCAGGGAGCAGGGATAGAGAAGGTTACATCAGGCTCTGAAGAGCTGCATTCAACCAACACACCAAGGTTTTCTTCACGAACTACTCACTCGTTCTCCATCAGCTCCTGGTAGCCCAAATAATCCTGGAAGACCAATATACCCCTAAAGAAAAGAGGAAACAAGCAGTCAGATACATTTCTCCAGTAGCATGCAGTCAGTCTGTGCTTCCTGAAGAGCAGAGCAACCTCCAGCGCTGGTCAGTGACAGCCGTGATGAAATAAACCTTGAGGCAAGTGTATATGCCCATGGACTGCATGGTGCTGGCTTCCACGATGTAGTCCAAGGGCACATACCCTCACACCAGGGATCAGGAGGACTCCAGGCAGGAAGAGGACAGCCAGAAGAAACCTTACCTGGGCTGGCTCTAAGTGTACCTGAGGGAAATGGAGCTTGGATCGAGGTTAGCAAAAGTGATGGCAAAAGTAATCCACAGACCTACACCTCCTTTTGTCTCTTTCTTTGGTTTTGACACTCATTTCCAACTGTCCTGTAGTGTCAAGCCCTTTCTGTTTGTCTTCTGTCACCTGGTGGTCACACACTGCAGCCCCTTCTGAGGCAAACCCCGCCTTGCTCCTGGCACCAGGGCTGCCACCACCCTGCAGTGGGTCCTGGCTCTGCCCAAAGCCTGTCCCTGCACCACCAAGACCTTGTGCAAACCTCCATCACCGCAAGCACTGAAGGCCCTGCATGGGCTGGGAGAGGCTGAACCTGACATTCCAGGCTTGGGGGATTGATGTGAGGCCCAACTTGCACACCCGCACTGTAGGGAAACCACCTTTGCACCAGCACATTTGACATAAAACCTGTGCTGCTTCCACACTCATCAGAAACCTTGTGTTTCCAGGTTTCTCTGTGGCCTTGGGGCCCTGCTGAGACAAGACACGCTGCATAAAACACAGCGTTTCCCTTCCCTTGCCACAATGGCAGCCTTGTGTTTAATCCCTTTGCTCAGCAGCCTGGACAAAGTCACCTTGTGTGCTGGGCCTCTGCAAAGGCCCCACTGGTGCCAAGCATGCTGAATCCAGAGGAAGTGAATTTCAGCAGGGAGCCCCCTCCGTGGCACCTCGCTGTTACGGGAGCCAAGTGCTAACACTGCTTTTCTCTCATCTTTCTTTCTCCATCATTCCTAAATCTCTATCTGCCAGCCCCACCAAACCTTTTCACCAGTCCTTCGCTCCCTGTGGGCTGTGTTTCCTTTAGGGACAACACCTAGCTGGGAAATAATGCTACATTAAAATGATGCTGTCTGCCTTTACCTCCTGAATCCTAAATGAAAACATGTAACTCCCAAACTTCTCCTGGAGAAGGAAAAAGTAGAGGTGGAGGATGAAGAAGAGTCCAGAGCTGGCCCTCTTAAACCACAAAATGCACATATCTTACCTTAGCACCCAATTCTGATTTAGTGTGGTTGAACTAAGAAAGGGTTTCTTTGGGTATTTATAAATATTTCACTCCTCACCTCTCAGGGGTGCGAAATGGAGAATAACTTCCAAATCTTACATTCTGCACATCTACCACCTGATAATTACACAAGGTCCTGGTTAGGGCAGTGAAGAGATGCCCCGGGGAAAACTTTGGCCCTTGCAGAAGTGGGGTGAGCAAGCTGTGCTCTCAGATTTTCCTCTCTCCTGCAGGAACTGAACATGCCCTCTCCCTTCCCAGCTCAGGAGTACTGCTAGCTACAGGGTCAGCATTTGTTTATTCCTTGCAGTTTTCCTAGTGATGAAAGCCAGCTGCTTGAATTTACTGCATATAGAGAAATATCACGTGTTAGAGAAATGGGGATTTATTGGCTTAGAATCTCATTGTGAATTTATAATTGCAGGAAAAGAACAAAATGTGATTAACAAGAGCCTTAAGTAGTAATAAAAAAAGACTCCTTTGCAATGAGAATAAAACCCCAGCAATTATTTTTGGTGAGCAAAACCAGACAGGATGGAGATATTGTTTGTATTTGCACATGGCTTCAAGATGCTGGCTTGCTGTTGTTCATAATGACATAAACCACTCCCAAACCAGGCCTGTACCCAAATGAGCCCATACTCAGTGTGGTTAAAGTCTGCTGAACCACACTGATTGAAACTAAAGAGGCCTTTGGGACATGGGGCTTGCGGGCTTTGATACGAATTTGTAAGCCATTCTTTCCTCTCCTGCAATGTGAGCTCTGAAGGGGCTGACTTTATCATCAGCACTACTGGGGGACTTTCATCAAGGTACATTCCAAGTTTAATTAAAAAAACTTAACAGTGCTTCAATAAACAAGCAGCGCACGGTTCAAATCCCCCAAACCCAACAAATTAAAGCAACGAGCTTCAGAACTGCAAAATCAAGCCTGAAGTTTCTTGAGAAGTCTTTGATAAAAACAAGCAGAGAAAAGGCAAATAAAGTTTGCTTACCCGAGGGCCTTTTGGGCCAGATTCCCCTATGGGGCCAGGTAAACCCTAGAACAGAAGGGAAAAAACAAAGACAAATGTGGACAAGCTCTAACTTAAAATAACGAGCAGTGCCAACCCCCTGAGCACCATCCCTGCATGGTTCTGCTTTAAGGTTTTGCTTTAAGCATCCAAGGAGTATCAACAAAGGAGAAAAAAAGACCAAATAATACAAATAACAGATCTGCCATTGTTGGGGAGCTGGGATTCTGCAGAACCTGAGACTCTGCACACAGTGAGCCTTCCCTGGGGCTGAAGTCGAGATTTCTGATGATAAAAACCACAAGGGCTGATGCAGTGGGGTGCCCAGAGGTTGTGTTACACTTGGGATGCGAGGCACAGTGATGCTCTGTGCCCAACAGCTCTCCACTCATCTTCCTGCCTGAGCAAACACATGCATAGCAAATGTATTCCAATACCTGCTCAGGGAACACTGGTGCAATGAGAAATTCCTACAGCCCAGAAAGTCACTTAGCAATGCAGGTACTGTGATAGCTCTAACCCTTTGCAGCATCAGCTATGGAAAGAATTGAAAATTAATTCCCCATTCTAATCCTATGCCTGATGCTGCTCGCTCAAAATACTGCAAAGAAGAAACGTGCAAAAATGCAAAAGAAATTTTCATGTTTATTGCCTTCTAGCAAGTTTCCAGATCAATTTTTTTCAAGTTCCAAATTTTGATGGGATTTTTCTGGGGGAAGAAAAAAAAAAAAAGGCTAAGTCCATATTTTCTTCAGCTGGCAGAACTGCAGGCTCAGCCTGGGATGTGAAAGCTGGGTTGTGCTCTTTCCTGGCTCCTGCATCGTTGCTAAAGATTTCAGGCATCTGGGTGAAGTTACAATCCTGCCTGTGATGCACAAACCAAACCTGAGCCAAGCACTCTCTCCCATCGCTGCAGAGCCAGCACAGCTGACAGGAGTAACAAGTAGTAAAATCTCTGCAAAGTAAACAGCCCTGGTGCAGGATACACACAGCATTCAGATAGGCTGAAAAAAGCTGCCTTAAAAAAATGAAAAAGTCACTTTCCTGATCCAAACCACGTTTTTAAGAAGGCAGATTTGTTCTTTGAATGTCAAGGCACAGATTTCATCCTGCTTATCTGATGGGCTGAATTGCTGAACAGCATTCATTAACCTTGTATGTCCAAAATCTCTTGGACCTCTTCTTATTAGCCATCTAACACACATTCACACCTAGGAGACTCTCTGGCATGCTCAGCTCTAAGAGCCTTTCAGAGTATGAATGGAGCATTTAGTCAGGTGCATAAAGCTCCCATCCAGTTCTGCCATCTGCACTCTCCAGCGTGCTAAGCAAGGTATCAGTTTAATTTTCAATTTAAAATGGGTCATGCTTTATTGACAGTCTGAGGCAGAGAGATGCAGACTTGTTCTGCAGGTCTAGTTCACATTTACTCCAATAACCTACACATCTGCATAAAAAATTCACATCCACACTCATGATAAGTCTGAAGGACTCAGGACAGAGCATTTGGGATCTTTGACATCTGTTTGGTCTCTTGGCTTACAGATAAACGTGGCTGAATCCAACATTAAATGTGTCCATTTTAGAAAACCCTGACAAACTCACTTCACCACAAAATGTTACAGGGCTGCATGTTCTGTCCTCCAAGAGATTCCATTTTTTAGGATCTTGCAAATGCTCCTGTTTCCTTTACACTACTCAGCATCTTACATCAGTAGGACAACAAAGTGTCCAATCTTGATCCATTACCCCATGCACACTCCTTCATTCCTAAAGTTGTCTTTGTGTAATTTTTTTTCAGCATGAGAACAATGACTTGATTGTCTTTCATTGTCTTTTTTTAATTGCAGCTGCAAATAAGATTTTTATATATATATTTACAGTTCATGCATAACTTTGTGTGTGTACACATAGGTTTATGCCAGTGCATTTTACTAGTGAGAGTTCATCTAAATCTCCTCCTCCAATAATAAATGCACCTTTTTCCATCCTAGGTTTATAACTTGTACAACATTAGGTGCAAAATATGCCTAGAAAAGAAGGGTTAGCATCTTGCACGTGTCTGTCTGTGCTCTGCTGTTCTGTTTTTTCCCCTGTTGTTATAGTGAAGAAAAATCTGCCATAATTGGCTGTAAAAATTCAGGTTTTATCTATCATAGCCACAAAATACTTTCTAACAACATTTCAGAGTTGAAAGACTGTGTTATTGCTACAAGATCTTGAGGAGGGAAGAAGGAAAATATTCAGGCATCAAATATTCAAATATACCAACATTTTCTAGAGGACTGCACTGTCCTTAGTGGGACATGTCTTTAGCTACCTGCACACCCAAATCCCTACTCTGTGCACAGCACGATGAGATTTACTGCACCTGCCTGCCAGGATAACCTTTGGCACCTGGACTTCCAGTTGGTCCTCGTTCACCCTTAGGAGAGAAAAAAAGAAAAAGCACAAAAAGTCAGGTGAATGTCCCACTTGGGAAGTGGTTTTGGCTGAATCATTGTGGAGTGGATTAACCTGATGCACATTTATTGAGAGGAAAATAATATTAAGGGTAGATAATGAAGTTAATTAATGAGGGGGGAAAACACAGGGAAGCCAAGTCAACAGGATCCATGCACTGAGCAAGTGCTGCTGTTTCTCCTTCTCCCTTCACTTGGGGGAAAGCAGCTGAGAATCTGGAACAAGGACACTAAGAGAAGGTGTAAGGCTGTATCTATATCTGGCATATGGAACCGTTTTGCTGGTGGGAAAGCACTGCCAAAATTCTTCAAAACTAAATGGATTCATGTATAATATCCTTTAACATCTTTGCTAACAGGGCCTGCTATTCATTGCCTTTTTTTTTTTTTTTTTACTGCATTGCAAACATCAAACTTAAACAAATGGAGGGGGAGAAGAAAAGGGGAGGGGGGGAATGAGCTTTGGGATGGGAATCACATATACTCAACACAGAGTGGTTAGTAAAGTCCAGGTGAAATTAATGTAAAAAGACAAATAAAGGGGTAGGATGGTGAGCTGGCTTTTCTCCCCCCAAGTAAACTTAGTGTGGCTGAGCAATAAAAATTAGAAATTAAATGTAGAAACTCCAAGGCAGTCTCTTCCCACCATGCCATGGTTTCTGGGTCTGTGTGTGTGTGCTCAGATCCCAGTGTGTGCCCAGCTGCCCTGGGAGGAGCTGCCTGTCCACACTGACAGGCTGCACCAGAGCCAAACCAGCATCACAGCCAGCAAATCCATCCCTCCTCAAAGCTCCCCTGTTGGGAAGTGGGAAAACTCACCTGGTCTCCAGGGTGACCTAGTGGTCCAGGGTAGCCTTTATATCCCTGCCAAAAAAGGATGGAAGAGATGAATACTAAGAAACAAAAATACAGTACAATAATCTGGGTTTGGTTTCTATGTCTCTTTGCAGGTGGGACTAAAGTTCTGAGGAGAAGCAGGATTTTAGAGAGCCTTACATAATCCTGAAAAGTTTTATCAAGCTGCTTAGTGCTTGCACCACCCAAACCTGCTGCTGTGCCCTGCTGTGGTCTGGGGTGGCTCACACTCCAGAAGGAATTGCTCCATGAACACATTTGGAGTGGTCTCCACGCTCAGATCTATTTGTGATCTAAACATTGAGCAAGGTTGCCCTTAATCCTCAGGAAACCACAGAATGAAATGTTGGCTTTGGGCACATTGGGGACTACAGCAACATGAACCACTTCTGTTTCAGAGCTCTTACTTTTGCTTTAGAGTTTGAAATGCCACAGGAAACATGAAAACAACCATTTGCTTCACAGGAAACTTCAATTTTTCTACCTTGAACTTGTCCAGCTTCCAGCTTTTCTAATCTAATTACTACAAGATCCAGAGTGTTTCATTATGAAGCTACTAAAAATGGTGAGCAAGCTGCCTCTCAGCCTGCTCTCTCTGCTGAATTAATTAGAACGAGTTTCTTAATCCACCTTGCTCACTGGCAAGTGTTTCAGGCTTCAAATCATTCTCACAGGTCTTTCATAATCCTACTGCAGTTTGTCAATGTTTCATTTTTTGGGGGGATGCAGACACTGGAGCAGGACAAGGGCAGCCTGTTTGACTGCAAACTGAGCACTGTGTGTCTTTCAAGGGAGTCTGCTTTCTCCAGGATTTACCTAGAGCTCCCTTCAAACAGAGTGTATTTTTTATGTGATGGATAGTTCAGATTTTTTTCCTCTTCTTTATTATCTTGCTTCAGCTGTTTAAAACAAGCTTCCATCAAGAGAAGCAGATCAGGAGATTGAACTCAGTTACAGAGATGACTGTTTAGCTGGGCTAGCAGCAAGATAAAAAAAAAAAAGAGAGAGCAGAAAGTTTAACTTGAAACAAATGGGAGAGAAAAAAATAAACACGGAACAATCCTTGAACAAATACTAAAGAAATAACAAATTGCTTTCAAGGGTGGGTTACAACTACTTGTACCTCAGTCCCTGCCACTCACCCTGTCCTGGCCAGGGCTCCAGCACACCTCATCTGTCTGTGAAGCCCACAGGGAGTGTCCCTGCTCTGGAAGCCATCACCAGTCACAGGGTGACCAAGCACTTGGCCTTTGGCTCCACTCTCCCCACGAACCCAGGGCTGTTTCTGCTCCCAGGTCCACACCTCTGCTTAACAGCTTTTTTATTCTTCCCACGGGCTCTTCCAGACCTGCAGCCTGAGCCTTTGCTGGCAGGGTGTGCAATGCTCCCAGCCATGCTGGCCACTACCCTCTCCCCTTTGCATTCCTCCTGCCTTGTTATTTCAGACAGTCTGGCCTGCAGCGATGCTGATTCCCTTCTCTCCAGTCCTCTCCTGCTGGGCTGTGCTGATACACCATGGCTCTGGACAGAGCTGCACCTTCTGACAAGGCTGTCCTGAAAGCCCCTTGGTTGAACCACCTCGAGGGTTCTTTCTGCAAATGCTGTGAGGACATTTCAGTCAGAGACTCCTCACTAAAGGTGCCTGAGCAGCTCTTGGAGTAGGACACAGGATTCCCTGCCCCTCTCCAGGAATCTGCCCCATGAAATCCTCTCCTGCTCATCCTCTCCCTGGCTCCTTGACAGAGGCTCACAGAGAGGAGGGAGGATGCTCCACTCTGGTTGGGTGTCTGGCCTGGAGGTGAGAGCTTCCAACAGAAACATCCCTGGGTTCAGCATCCCCAGACATTCCCTGAAATTTAGATTTCCATGGGGTTTTCTCCTGGGAGCTCTGCCCAGGTCTTCCAGTCTGGAGCAGGAGATACCTTGTCTCTAGACAACTGGAACAACAAGCTTAAAAATATCTCACTTTTCCACTGATAAGAAATATGTGCCTGGCTTGGCTGCTCTGAACCATTCTGCTCCAGCTGGGTTTCTTCAGGATGGGGATTTTGATCCTGCAACGTCCACCCAAAGTAGGTGGTTGCATGATGGTCCCTTGAGATGCTCAGAGCACGTCCTGAACTAAATTCTGCACTAATTCTGTAGTGGTAAGTGAATGGCAATTAGGTTAAATATGTTATGTTCCTCAATGTGCAGTCACTGTTATGTGCTACTGTTATGTTCTATTAAATATCCTCCTCACTACATATTCTGGGCTCTGGAGAGTTTCAAACATGTATTTCCTCACAATGTACCCCAGTTATTTCTGCCTCAGGTGAATCACAATGAGGGAAAACCAGAAAAGCTTGTGTATGTTAAAGCTGGCTTCAGTGTGGAAGTATTTACCTGCTAAAATCCTCTTCAAATAGCACTAAAATGACAGGGCAGAGGGTATGAAAACAACTGCATTTGCTCTTTTATCTGAACACTTGGTGATGTTTACAGGGCACTCCACACAAAGGGCTGTGATTTAGAAAGGAAATTGCACTGCAGTGAAGGATTTACTCATCTGTGATGATATTTGTAATCCACTCTCTCCTCGCTAAAGCGATCATCCTGCACTTTGGTAGGAAATGTGAAGAATGAGGGGGCCAGGGAATGAGACCTGCATACAGGATGTTTGGAAGCACTGACCACTTCCCAGCTTTGCTCTCTGACTCCAGTGAAGCTTTGCCTCTCTCACTGCTGCTTTCTCCCCTGGAGCAGTGATGCTGCTCTGCTGAGATCTATCTCCAAGGCAGCTGTGGTCTGCAGCCCCAGGCCAAAAGCCAAAGCCCAGAGGGTACCTCATAGGCACCAGAGGGACAGGCAGAGGGGACATCCAAGTCCTGCCACCCTTCCTGGTCTGCAAAAGCACTGTCTGCTCTGTGTGGAGAGGATGAGAAATACACCTGCTGCTTCTAAGGCAGTTTCATGTACTTGATGATGTGTGGAGCTACAACAGCTTCAGGGGTGCTCTGAGATCAGCCTGTCCAATCCTACGAGTCCAATCCAAGCCTGTCAGCATTCCCAAGGCAGGCACTGAGGAGTCAGCCACGCTGTCCAAAACCACGCGGTTGTGGCTCCAGCTCACACTGCTGAGACAGTGGTTTCATTTAGTGGGAAATGCATTTTGTTTCTCCTGGTGAAATATTTTCCCCATTTGAAGGTTTCTACATGGTGTTCTCTGATCAAAGCCCCGAAAGCCCTTTTTGCAGCACGTCCATGGAGTGAGAGGAGGGATGTCCATTTCCAAGGTGTTGCTGTTTTCCGGTAGCCAAGATATGTTGCCCACCCTCAGCCAAGCAGCAGTGTATTTGCACTGGGAGAATGCCAGCAGGCAACCCAGATTAAAAAAAAAAAAAGAAATTTTTTCCAAACATTTCTCCAACAGCTGTAAATTTTTTCTTAATGCAAGATGCTAATAAAAGCCAGGTTACACCAAACCCACTGCCAGAGTAGTGCTACTGGGAGGTGTTTTTAAGCTGCACCAAAGGAAAAATTTCAACATCCAACTTGCTCATTACTTGAAGAAACAGAAGCATATCCCTGCCTTTACCCTGTCCTGTGGGAGTTAAGATCAGATGTGAAGGCCATGTGCTGGACTTGGGAATGTTTGTTCAATCTCCTGTTCCTTCTCTGCTTTTTCCACTATGAGTGCTTGCACTCCTGACATTGCATTTTGCTGATCGTAACCACAAGGTTTTGTTTTATGAGCTGTTATACCAGGAAAATGGTATTCTTTGCACCCTATTAGTTAGAACTTGTTTGTGACAGCAAAAGATCTGTAATTAATCACTCAATTGCTCCTACTCCACACAGCACCCCAAGCATGACCAGCCTTGGAGTAGAAAAATAAACTCAGCCCCTCCTCTTGGCAATTTGGTTCTAGTATAAAGCATACAACAAATAATCCTGGAGAGGGAGGGCTCCTTACAGCCTCCTCCACACCTTCTTTCTCTCCTTGGAGTCTTAAAACATATCAGAGGAGGTGTTTGTGTGCAGCTAATTGACCAGTGTATGGTCAATGGCCCATTGACTGATGAAGTGATGGAAACAAGATGCTAATTTTAACTGTTCGGGTTAGCTGTGGCAATATTGGCTTGCTGGGAGAGGGAGTCATGGCCACTGAGCCCCACTCAGCTCCCTGCAACAGGTCCAGCTTCCAAAAAAAGAAACCAACCTACCAACACAGCTTGGAACTGGAAACTCAGCTGAAATGTCCTTGATATAGGAAAGATCTGAGCTCCAGGTATGGATGGCTCAGGTATTGCTGGGCAGGCTTGGATGCATGGGTAGAAACACACCCTGCTGCCTCAGGGAAACAGGGATAGATCTTGTGTTTTATCCCTACATACCCTTTTCTAGGCATAAATGTGTTGTTTGTGATGTTAATGGTGTTGAAGCATCAATACGGAAGCAAATAAAGCAAAACCTGACCAGTGCTCCAAGCAAAATAAAGAGGGAGGGCACACAGATATGTTTTTGAAGTGTGCTTTACCAGGATAGACAGTTGTGGTTTCCTTGGAATGTTCCTAGCACTGTTCTGAATCCATCCTTTGAGTACTGCTGTTGGTTGGAGATCCCTTTAGATAATGCCCTGGCTGCACCAGGCCTAAACTGAGCTTGCAGAGGAACACTCAGTGTCAGGGTGCAGAGGGATGAGGAATACAAAGAAGGAACAGAATTCTGTACCCAGAATTTCATTTCATACTCTTACATAGTCTTTAGGCAGTGGCTTCAGCCTATCTCCCTAGGTTATACACCTGCTGAACAGGCATGAGGCTCTTTGGGTGGATACTGGGACTTTTAATTAAATCTTTCAGGCAGAGTTATAGAAGAAAATTTTAAAATAAAATTACTGATCTGATTCACTAGAAAAGAACATTCTTACCTTTCTACCAGGTGGCCCAGGGAAGCCAGTTAAACCAGGTAAGCCCACATCTCCCTGTAGGAAGCAAGCAAGTTCAATTAGTTTTCAGCAACATTTCCCCTATGCCTACTGCAGTTACCACAATTATTTTGCTGACACCAGCCCCCAGCTATTGATATTTCTGGTTCTAATCACAACTCTTCAAAACCTGACTGGATAAGAAGAGTAGATTTAAACAACATCTATATTAACTGGCTCATATAAATAATAACCCCAGTTAATTAATGGCAGCTGCTGCTGGAGTCCAGCTCTTTGCAAGCAGAATGAATGTGCTTTTTTTCCCCTCAATGATCTCATTCAGTCACATGCTTCATTCGCCTTTCAATAGGCATTGAAATCGCCAAGGCGAGGAAATTTTAGATTTTAAATGCAATAAGAACAACAGGTACCTCCTGCCAAACCCTGTGATTTGCTCTCACACTCTGCTCCTGTTCTGGCTCAGCCCGTGGCTCCCGTTGGGATGGTGCTGGTGCTGTAATTATTTAACCTGCCCGTGTGACATGGATGGAACCTTTGCAGGCTGCTGGTGGGAGGGTTTGCTCAATGGCCTGGGCTTCTGAAAAGGGATTGCATCACATCCCAGCTGGCAAACCCAAACCATCACAGAACGGATGAGCGCGTTGCTGTGAGACCTCTCCAACACCCAGCCTGGCTGTGTGAGCCCACTTGGCCTCCTCTGATCAGGAGCAAAAACCCTGGAGTGCCTTCTTACTGAAATTCAACAGATTTCCAGTATCTAGATTGAAAATTAGGCATCCCTCCAAACTCCTGCTGGAAACTCCTTATTCCTATTGCTGCTATCAGGGATAAAGCCTCATTAACAGAAGCTAAAGGTCATCTGGATGTCTCCCTTTTTTACCAAGCATTGTCTTCAAGAAAACAGTTCAGACCCTGCAGGTGGATGATTTCCACGTGATGCCACTGCAATATAGTGTACCAGAAATTTCAGAAGACATCTCATGGTGTTAAGTTAAAAACATAATTTCAGTCTTAGCCTTCTGAATGTTTTCTAGCATTGCCTTCCATCTTGCAGTTGTGTGGCCTCACTGTGCTTTATGGGGGCATCTGGTGTCAAATGAAGAGCCCAAGCTCCCTGTGGCTGCTGCTTTCTATGAGCTGTGCATTTATAGCAAGACTTATGGTGAGAGGAAGAGAACCAGGCTTCTGCCCTGGACACGAGTTACCAAGGATTGTGCAGGCATCACTGAAAAAGCTAATTGAGGTAGGTGATGTGGAGCCCTGATTGCCCTACTGTTCATTTCTAGAATTCTCTGAGGGCTTGTTGCCCCAGTAAAAATCACTCAGCTGTGAAACAGCAAAAATAGGAGTTGTAACTTATTGAAAGGAATTAGCAGAACTCTGATCCTCAAAAACTGCTAAACCCAGAAAGCAGCTTTCCTTCCCAGCTGGGTGCTTTGTGTTGTTTTGAGCAGCCCTTGGTGGAAACCCCTCAGCCTTAGAAGCTGAGGTCCATGCCTTAGAAGCCTCCACCAAGAAACCTCTACCATGATGGGGCTGATGAGGCAAAGCCCTGTCCCTCAGCTCCTCAGCAAGAACATCCTTTCCTTGGCCTCCAAGGTTTTTATTCCTTACCCGGGGATTGCCTCTTGCTGCAGCTGCATGCCCAGAGCGTGGCTGTACCTCAGATGTGCTACTTGAAACACTTGGCTGAAGTAGCCACGTGCCTGTGGCAGCAGGGACTTCAGCTGGGCTGCAGATTGTGGATAACCTGGATAAACACTCAGACAACAGCACCGTGCCAGGTGGCACCTCAGTGCTCTATGATCACTGAGAGCTACCTCTCTTTAGTCCTGAGTCCAAGATCTAAGCCTTATTTCCCAGTCCTCAGCAGCTGGGATGCTGGTGGCTGCAGTACAGACCCCCTGTGTGTGTGCACAGTTGTGACAGCCCACCATGGCCTCGGGGTGACATCTCACCTTCTGCCCACTGCGCGCTTTTCCAGGTGACAGCCCAGGATCACCTTTCTGACCCTGCAATGAAAAACTTACATTAGTGACATAACCCAAGGGCCCAACCCACAGATGTGGTTCTGCTTCCACCAAGCCTCCAAATTAGAAAAACATTTTGTTTTATCCCAGTTTCCCTGACATCCCAAATGTATTAAAGTGGCCTGGAATAGCTGTTGTGCTGGGGGTGGATTTGGTGAGTGATTGCTGCTGCTAAAGAGTTGAGTTTTAAATAGTAGCTGACAGTATTCAATTGGCTAAAGAAAAGATAACTGGAAGAAAGCAATGTCAGGACTTTTGATACTTATTAGACCAGACAGCTGCAATTCCTTCCTTGTCTACAACTACCATCACAAAAATAATTACCAAGCCTATTACTGGGGCTGAACCATCCTTCTCGACGACTCGCTAGATGCTGTTGCTTTTTTAACTGTGAGGAACAGATGAGACTGCAGAGAAAGTTGTACTAATTAGACACCCCCAACAGGCAGAGCAATTGTGAGGCTCCCAGGCTGGCAGAAAGCAGCACTTGACCTTAAGTGGCAGTATTCCTTATTTTCCTCCTTAACAACCGTGACGAGGGAAATTGCAGTTTGAGGCTGTGATCTTCTGACAAACACAGGCTGGAATCTCAGCAGCATTTGATCATCTAATTCCGGGAGATTCCTTTGGAAATCCCACTTCAAATTCTCTAGAGGTGGAAAGGTAATGTGAGCACCTAACAGGGAGAGATGCAAGTAGGAAAATCTAGAAGAGATTGAAGAGTGCCAGGTTCTTTGGATAGGGGAGAGGTAAAGCTCAGCACACTGAACATCTCTTCTGGCACAGCCAAGATGGCAATCCCAGGATCAGTCACTATTTAACACCCATGAATCATAAACAACCCACAGCCTCTGTGTGCCCAGGACAGCTGGGAGGGTTAACTAATGGCTGTCAAGTGACGTGCTTGGAGGGGAGACCCAAAAAAGAAAGGAGCAATACTGGTTATTAACTGGCACTGCTCCTGAGCAGCACAGAGCTCTGGTCACAGCCAGCTGAGCTGCTTTTCCACCCAGCCTCACTGTGAGTACATTCCACGTGTACTTCCCACCTTGCACAGAGTGTGAACTCCCCATTCTCCTCCTCCTCAGCATCCACCACAGGCTGTGAGACTCAGGAGTGAGACTGCTTGGCTCTGGACTGTAGGGAGCACTGCTGATTCAAGGCAGATGTATCTGCACAAATTCTCAATGAAGGCTGCTGCTTTCCAAACAGTAAATGAAGTCATGCAGATAATCTTGCTTTGCATGCAGCTGTTATCAGGGCAATTCTCCCACTCCTTGAGCTTCAGAGCAGTCAGTGGGTGCTGCCACTGCTGGGAACAGATTAGAGCAGCCCCTGGGATCGCTGGGTGTTCATTTCTACTCTGCAAAATTCATTTACTGCAGCAGGTAGACACCCACCACTTTCCCTTATGCTCCATGCAATGATTCTGAGATGTGGAAAAGAACTTGTGTTTTCCCCTGGGAAGCTCCAGATCACATTAGCCAGGTCTCTGCTTTGCACTGGTTCTGTGTTCAGCCCTGCTGAGACCATCACACAGGTGGAGAACTCAGCCACCAGCAGGATCACATGTCCCCAAGATCGATCAGCAATGGCCCCAGCTGGATGTGAGGGCTGAAATTGTGGATTAATTGCTTGAGTCTTCTTACATAGCGATAACAACAGGGGAATTAACCTAAATCTTGGCCAAGCCAAGCCACAACACCTTTCCCAGAAGTTTCTCTCTTTCCCATCCTAACTTACTGAGATCACATCTTCCTCTTGCAAAGGAAGAAATGGTTTTCTTCTGGGATTTTTTCCTACCTAGGAGAAGTCTAGAGCTGTGCAATTTAAACATCTCCATTTTGCAATCCCACTAATACTATTTTAATTATCAGTGAGCCAAACTGATGAGCTACCTTGGAAAAAAAAAAAAACATTCACTAAACAGAAAATACAATATTTTTCAAGTGCTTTAAGAAGAGATTTATCCAGGGCAGCAAATCATCCTAATACCTGATGCCAAAAGCCTCCAGGTCAGAGACGCAAACCCAGCTCTTGCAATGGCTTTTGAAAACACACCCTGTCTGACTGTCTGCCCAATCCCAAATGCTTTTAGGGCATCCTGAGAGCTACAAAACAAAGCAAAACCACCTCTCCTGTCCCCCAGCAGCTTTCAGGTGACAGCCCCAGCCCCAGCCCAGCCTGTGGTTACAGCTGTTGCAGAGGTTATCTGCAATAATCAGCCTCTGCCAACCAGGGGCAACAGCAATTTTACAACTGCCAGGGACAACAAGCAGAATGCAGGAAGTGGCAAGAATCCCTCTTTAAGCAGTTTCACATCATGAACTGCTGAGCTGAGCACGGGCTCAACTCCCAGGTGGCACAAGCAGGTGTAATGCCACTGGAGTCAGTGGAACCATGCCCAAGCAGATCAGCAGGATTTTGGCTCAACAGCTACAAACAGCTCTGTGCAAAGGATCAGCTCCCTAAGTCCAGGGAATTACAAGTGCTCATCTCCAGTGGTGAGGATAAAGTGGGTTCTGCACAGGGTTGACTGTGAAATGCAGAAACACAGCCAAAGCACTACAGCCAGGCAGGAGACACAGAAAAACACCCAGAGCCTTCAGTGCCACACCACTTGCACAGAGCTGCCTGACATTACAAGAGCCCTGGTCATTCAGCTGATAAATATTCTGCTCCTGGGTCCCTTCTTAAGTGACAATGACTTGGTGTTAGTCATGGTTTCCAAGCTGTATCTATCTGGGAAACTTCAATTTCCTTTCTTAGATTGCTTGGTTTTTTTTTCTGTGGGATTAGCTGCTATCTAAGCCAGACCAAGCCCAGCAGCCTCTCAGCAAGAGAAGTTTCACTTGGAGCTGCTTTGCCCTGCTGTGCAGGCTGAGCTTTCACAAATCCAGAATGTCTGCCACGTGCTGGGTGTGTCGAGAAGATCCCCATCTCTGAAAGTGCCCAAGGGCAGGTTGGATGGAGCTCTGAGTGACCTGGTCTAGTGGAGGATGTCCCTGCCCATAATGAGATGAACTCTCAGGTTCCAGCCCAAACCATTCTTTGATGACCTTATGATGAAAAAATCAGGTCCCAGGTGCAGGCAATTAAAACATAAGGGGGTGAAAAACCACTTTTTGGGGCAAAGTCCATTTTTCTGGCACTGCTGTAACACCAGAGGATTGAAGGGGAGGAGCGGAGTCAAAACTCTGGCATCTGATCCACACCTTCCAAAGAGCATTTCTGAGGCAGAGGTGATGTGACCACGGCTCACCAGGCTCTCCCTGCTAGAGGTGAACCTTCATCGTGGCCTGGGCTGAGCTCCAGCTCTCACATCCCATTGCAAACCTAATACTTTTGACAAAGCACCGTGAACAGTCCAATCCTGCAAATGGTGGCTGGACAAAAATAAAATACATCACAGAGCCTGATGAGACCAGATCTCTGCTGCAGACTTACAGCTCTCCATCCACTGAGACTTCCTGCTGCCAGACTGTGCATTGAGATGGAGGAAAAAAAGAAAGAATGCTTACAGAAAGACTTAATTTCTATTAGGTGACCAACTGAAGAGAGCTTTCTGAATGCTTACAGAAAGACTTAATTTCTATTAGGTGACCAACTGAAGAGAGCTTTACAGCCAAATTATGATTTCTGACGAGTCGTTAGGCTAAAAGTGTTTTAAAAAAATCCTGTAGAATAGAAACATAGCTTGACTCCACAGCTTGGACCGGGCTGGATTTGCAGGGCTGGAAGTTAGATAAAAGAAGTTTGATTTGACTTATAAAACTCAACAAGTGTGATCTGGAAGTCATTGATGGAGAATAAATGCAGAACGCTAAGATGTAGAACTTTTACAGGCTCACTTTTCAGGCCGTATGTGGAATTTAAACCAGCTGCTGTTCACCAGCATGTCTCCAGTGCCTAATTTTTAATCACATAGAGGCAGCGTGCCAAGTTTCCAGAATCTTTTTCCCAGAGCATCAATAGTGCTCATAACGTCTCTGCCTACTGATGAGATCATGAAAAGACAGAACCATTGCTTGCACCTTTCTCTGTTTGGCTGAGATGTCCTACAGCTCCCTGGTACTGAAAATCTCTGTTAAATGTTGCCTCTCCAAGCTCCATTGTTCTTTAGTCCAACACAGATGTTATAAAATATAAACCTATTCCTTTGTAAACAATCATACCAAAGCAATCCAAACCAGTTTTCCAGGAACTTCAGTCTTTAGGTAACACAAACCCTTATGCACAGAATGAGCTGGGATTTCAAACACCTTTTGGAAGGGTTTTGCTGCACACTGGGTTAGGACCCCTCCAGAGCCACATCTGTGCTCAATCCCCTGCAGAGGGAGAGGGTCCAGCTGCAGGGGGTGACTCCCACCCCGAGGGAATGTGTGAGCAGGAGAAAAGCACAAAGCACGGGGCCCCTGGCACTGCAGGAGCTCTGAGAGCCCTCCTGGGAGAGGGGAGGGCATCCAGAAGGAAGCCATGGGATCACTTTGGGAGGGCTGGGGGAGTTCAGAGCTCCCAGAAACTCTGGAGAGGGAAAGCCAGAAGGAGGAGTTTCAGGAGGAGGAAGGCAGAGGAAGATGCTGGGTGCTGCCAGTCACTCCTGCCACTGCCCAGACTCAGAGGAACAGGCTGCAAAATCCAGAGGAGAGAAAGGAGAAAGCAAAGGAATTCAGAGCTGCTGGAGCTCTGGAGCAAGGATTCCACTGCCCTTGTCTGACACAGCAGTTTGTGCCCTGGCACAGGCATAGCTTAAGCAGGATCCTAATTTGGCAGTCTTTGAAATTCAGGAGAACCAAGGATGGAGGCACAGAGCAGGGTCTCTCTGGGCACACGAAAAGGCTCAGCTGTGCTGCTGGAGAGCCCTTGGGAAAGCAGGAGGGAGGGAGGAATGGCTTCAGTGGCTGTCTGTCTGTCCAGAGCAGGAGAAAAGAAAGCTGTCCTTCCCCCAGCATGTCCCGTGGGATGGGAAGGTGAAAGTTCCTTGCAGCAGTTCATACTTACTTTCAGTCCTGGGGGGCCAGGTGAGCCAGGGTTTCCATGGGGGCCTGGGGGACCCTAAAACACACAACAAACACAAAACAGAGTCAAGAGGAGATGGTGGGAATCTGCATGAATGCTGCAGCAGTGCTGTGCCAGACTTAAGCCCCAGAGCCCTGGGGTGCCCTGGCAGGGGGGTGGTGGCACTGGGACCCTCCCTGGCACCCACGGAGGGAAACTCAGCTGTGGGTTCCCAGCAGACTCTGTGGAAGGGGATGTGTGTCTGTCACCACAGGACATGTCATGACACTGAGATAATTTGGGTAAACCAAACATTCCAGAGGTCAGGGGAGCCCAGGCTCTGGGAGGAGCCCAGCAGAGGGGGATGGAAGCAGGCTGGGGGGAGAGGAAGTGTGTGGGGGTATTAACAACTCATGGTTTTTTGCTCAGGATTGAAGAGAACAGAAGTAATTACCAAAGGAAAATTGTTCAGCTCTTTGGGGTGAACTCATTTTCTCTACAAGCCAACCAGATTTTTGCCTTTATAGATTGGAAAGAAAATGGATAATCAGATAGCAAAACAGTGGGAATAGCAGTACATCCATGTAACTCTTTAAATCCATATTTCACATAGTTAAATCTCTATTTCTCCTTAGTTCTCACAAGCCATTGACACTGTCAGAGTATCTACCTCAAATCACATACACCAGTATCTCCTTTTACATCATATTTTAAGAGCACCCTGCATATTTTCCGAAGCCTATTTAAGGAGTTATCTGGAATAAGCAGCTAAGAATAGTTTATGCCTGGGTTAAACACAGCACAGAAGATCTGCTAACCTTTCAGGCAGGAGTAATAACAATTCTAAGTCCTCTTGAACACGTTCCTGGGAGATGAAACAACCTGAAAATTCAAATCCAGGAATTCTGCCAAGAATGTGTGAGAGCTTTACCCTGCCATGAGGAGGTCTTTATGTACCCTCAAGTTAGGGGAGCACAGGCAAGGGGATAAACAACCACTCAGGCACTTTCTCAGCAAGCTGTAGGATTTCCAATGAGCATTTTGGGGCCAAAATCTTCAGGGTCTGATTTCCAAGGAAAATCACTGCAGTTAAACATGCCACTGTCAGCCAAGTTCAGTGCCCTTGCTGTCTTCTGAGAGCACATCAGTGCACTGATATCTGTTCAGTTTTATTTTTACTGCATTTTAATAGAAAAAAATGCCTTTTAAAATTGCATCTTGTGGAACAGACAGTTGCTGAATGCCCAGTGCTACTTCACAACATGCTGCTCTGCTGGAAGAGGCTGTTTAACTAAAAGATTGAGACTGAACTTTTCAAATGGCAATTTTTACCCAAATTAATATCCCATTCTTAAATTCCTTCCAAATTTTCAGCCTGAACCTAAATGCATTTATTGCCCCATTCTTAATTTCCTTCTAAATTTTCATCTGAAATTCTTGTTTAGCCCGTCTGTGAATTTCTAGTGAAACTGAAAGAGCTTTAATTAAAATTAAAGTGCTTGAGTATCACCTTCTCACTTTAAATAAAAACCATACAGCTGCTAGAGCCAGAGCACCTGGACACTGAGGAGTCTTAAATAAATTCATCTTCCCAGCAAACTGTGGAATCACCTGCTCACCTTATTGGCTGGAACACTGAAACAGAGACTGAATGTGCTGCTTAAGGTACTTCAACAAGTCTGTGGTGGCAAAAATGCTTCAGCCCAAGTCTTTCCAGTCTCAAATATGTAGGATAATGAATAATAAGTGACAGAAATCAGGCCAGCAAAGTCTCTATAAAAGATGAGTTCCTAAAAAGCTTTTACACATAAGCGATAATCGAGGTAGCTCTGAATAGGGTTCATAAATCCAGCCTGCTGCTGGATTTGAGGAGGGAATTCAGCTGTAATTCAACTTTGGAGTGAGGCAGCTTGGCCCAAAGCCCACAGCAGTGCAGTCATCTGAAGTTTGTGCTGCACCATAGCCCAGGGCAGGCTCACAGCAGTGTCAGGCTGCAGGGAGCAGCTCGGTGTGCTGTGACTCCCAGATGAAAGTGATGGATTCCAGGAGGAAACCTGGACTGTGGGAAGCTCAGCTGCCAATCCAGAGCTCCTGGATAAGAGACTAATCACACCCCCAGCAAAATCTGCTGCAGGTTCTTCCAGGGTGAACCAAAGCACAGCAACAAAGTCCTAAAAAGCATTCAGCAGAAGGAGGGGATAGGGGAGGAAGAATCCAGTCACAGTTTCTAGTGATTAAAAGTGTGATTATGAAAATAGAGACTCTTGAGATAAACCAGAGCCTTCACCACCGAGTTCAATGAGTCTGACAGTGTATCCAGTGTAATCCAGGCAAAAGAAGGTCAGAGACTCATCCTGTCCCTCAAGACTGATGTGGTTTTATCCTAGTGGAAGTGGCCACGTCCTGGTGATGAAATGATAGTGGGAAGTCCAGTCTGGCATGAAGGAATCTGCCGTCACCAGTTCTGGGGCTTGTGTTAGACATCTGAAACTGCTCTGGCAACTGTGGGGAGAAAAGGGTGCAGTCTGCCAGCAGTCCTAAAAATTGTAAAAAATAATTGATCTTGATGTGTTCCAACATGGTGAGTCCTGAATTTGGGATTCCACCCACATTCTTGGCAGAGGAGGAAGATGCTGTGTGGCACAGTTAGATGGGCTGAGTAACAAAAGGTGCAGGATAGCAGCTGCCTCAGGAGCTGTCAGCAACAGTTAATTGCCACATTGCATTAATTAATTCAATTTACCACTCCCACCTAGAAATTTGGATTGTCCTAAATATATTTATCATCAATACATCCGTTTTGCTCCTCTTATCTACACACAGGGTAGGACAGTGCTGAGACCACTAAATGAAAAACCCCCCTGCATGTGTCACTGTTTGTTCGGGTGCTCGTTTCCTCACCCACTTTAGCTTCCTCTATCTGCTGAAACAATCCAACCTAGCAGCAGGCAGACCTGCATCTGGAAGCTTCCAAGCCTTGTACCAGAAACTCCATGGAAAATTTGACCATGGGACAGCAGCAGCCCCAGGCTGCTCCGTGGCACGGAGAGCAGAACAATCCCTGGATGTGTTCTCCAAGCCAGGAGGGGTTTCCCATCTCCCTGGAATGCCTTCTGTGTGAATGATGCTGCTTGAGAAGGACACTGAGGCACCCAGCTCAGCTCGGGGGTGCCTGGAGATGGGAGCCTGCTCACAGAAGCCCTTTTATGCCTCGTGGTTCCCAGCCCACAAAAATTAACAAAAGTGTAACTGTGCATAGCTTCCCCCAACCCTCCAGCATTCACAAGGAAGGGGGAAAAAATCCTCCCAACTCCTGCAAAATGCTAGAGAGCTCCAGTCAGAGGAATGACCACTCATTTGAAACTCATTAAGTCTTGGGGTTTCACTGTGTAAAGCAACTTTTTCTGCTTCTGACCTACAGATCCCACTGTGACCTCTGGCTTGCTGAAAAAGAGCTAAATATTTGAAGAGAAGCCAAGCAAACTGTTTCTTTAAACACTTTTCAGAAATTGGAAAATCTTCCCAATGGAATGAGGATACTGGGGAATCTCCCCAGCTGACTGAGCTGCTTGTTTCAGGACGGAAGCCCTGCATTTTGAAGGAAAGGGAGATTTTTTCCAAGCACAGATCAAATGTAACAGGGATATGTTACACTGGGACCTCCCAGTCTTTCAAGCTGCTGATGTTCACAGGAGGATGGCAAGTGCATCCTGAAGCATCAGGGAGTTTATGTGTGTTCTCTTCATTCATCCATTTGGATTTCTCCTGTGGTGTCTCAGAGTTTAAAGAAACCAAGATCAATTACAGCAGGTCAGGCTTTTTATTGCTGATTCTGCCTCTGACCTGTGGTGTGGACAGGGATGAAACTCTTCTTGTACCTGTGATTTGCTCACCTGTTGGAGAGGGAGTGACTACCAGTGGGGCCTGGCTTCCTGAATTATTTAAGTGCTTTGGAAAGTCTGACTGTTGCTCTTTTCTTGCTGTCCTGGGGGCTGAGCAAACAACCAAGGCCAGGCTGGACAGGGCTTGGAGCAACCTGGTCTAGTGGAAGGTTCCCTGCCCATGGTGTCAGGTTGGAACAGGATGATCTTTAAGGTCCCTTTCAACCCAAACCATCCCATGAGCCGGGCTCCTGTCTGGCATGTGCCTGAGACTTGCTGTGTCCTTCATGCAGAGGCAAACCAGGGAACTGGGATTTCCACAGCCTCACCTGGAAGCAGGGTTTAAGACCAAGTGTCACTCTCACAGCTCTCTTCTGCAGACCTGCTCAAACCGTGGGTACCTTGCTGGTCAAACCACACCAGTGGAACAAGTCCCAGCTTGTGGTGGATGCAGATGTGCTGTACAGAGCCCTTCATGCAGACAGCCCTGGGTGAAGCCCTCAGAGCTGCAGTGAGGCAGGAACAAGCTGCAGTGGTGAAGGGATGATTGCCCCAGTGGGAGCCCTTTGTTGACAGCTCCTTGTAGAGCTTGCTGGCACATCCCTGAGAGCAAATCCCAGCCCCAGCCTCTGCCTCCCTGGGAGACCCTGATGCCTGGAGAAATGCAGAGGTCAGAAATAAAAGCTCCACACCCGTGGCTTGCATGGAACTGGGGGTGTCACCCAGTGCACCCCCAGTGCCACCACTCACACTTACCACCATGGAAAAGGTGTCCTGTGACCTGCCTGGCATTTCACATCATCTAAAGCTGGGGAAATCCCTCATTGCTAACACTGCCATTCCCTTGGACCTTACACAGACACCTGATCAGGCACACAGCACATTTATCCAAGAATAAACAGCGTGGACAGACCTCTTCTTATGTCTCAAATTCTTTAACGCAGACGTAAAAGCTGAAAACCACCCTAGCTGGATAGAGACAGAGAAACCCTTCCTGGAGAGCACACATGGCAGTACAGCAATGTCTCTACAGGCTGGAGAGCTCCCGAGATAGTGTTATTAGCCACTCCTGAGATAGTGTTAGCCACTCCTGAGATAGTGCTATTAGCCATTCCCATTGCAATTTTAAACTCATTTCTCTTGGAGTCCCTCAGGAAGCACTGAGAAGAAGAAACACCCAGTTTTCACTTGTTATGAAAATGCAAATTTGCTTTCATAGCTGCAGAGAGGAGAGCACAGGAATAGCCTGACTCTGTCTCAGTGGGCCCCTGCTGCTGGAGTGATAGGGTGTACAATTAATTCCATGCCCCTGAAATGGGGACTGGCTTTTAAAAATGGAGAAGCTGTAATTTTCAACAAGACTACCACACTATCCACTCTGCTGCCCTGCCTTGGATTGCTCTGGAATGCTGAGATGTGTCCCAGTCAGAACCTCTTCCATGCTGTTAGAGAGTCTGGGATGTGTTTTTGCAAAGCAGGTGGCATTACCTACATAGAGGAGCCACCCTCAGACTACACAGGCAGGTCTGGTGATACTCATCTGCTGAAAACCAGGAGACAGATCCATGGGAGCAGCCAGATTTTCTTACAGACTCTCACACCACAGTCTCACTCTCAAGGCAAAGGCTGATCAGAGATTTCGTTTTACCCTGACCAATATGGGGGGAACAAAGGGAGGAGACAAAATGGGGTGGAAATTCTGCCCTACACATCAGCATGAGGCAACCTCACAGCTACAGAAAGCCACAAGTCAAATGCTGCTACTGGATTTTCAAATGTGCCAGGCAGCTGTGTAAGCATTAATAACATACAAATTATGCAAGTTACAACAAGGGCAATTAACTTAATGCATTAGGCCAAAAATTGCAATGGTGACAAAAAGATCCTTCCTTTCCTCTGCATCCAGCACTGCAAAGCTGCCTGTAGTGTTCACCTCTCCTCTGGAGCTCCAACTTGGGCTGTAGGCTGATGGGACACCTCACGGCTTATCCATGGGCTGGTGCAAGAGCTCTGCAGCTGCTTTTTTGGAGGATCAGGTTAGGAGAGGTAGAACATGACCCCTGCAATGTTGCACGTTTATTTTTAAGTTTTTCAAGCACAACAAAAGCAAAAGATGCAAGAATTCCCCATAGCCTATCTTAGTTCCTGGCAGCTTCACTTTCTAATGAAATCCCTAAATCCCAAAGAGACACAAGAAAAAATTACCAGGAGAAACACTTCCCAAAGTCAAAACAATTCAGGCACAGAGCAGTCCTGTCTCCAGTGCTCCAGGCCAGACATTCATGGAGTGACCCTTCTGCCCCCTCCCAAAATTAGCACAGCCTCTCTGTAGAGGTCTGAGCCGAGCCAGGCTCAGCTGTGCTGAGCACTTCCTAACTGGGAACTCTTTCCTGGACCAATTCTCATCACCTCTGGCAGGGACTGAGCTCAGAAACCCTCTGTTGCTTATTGTCTTCCAGAGGATCATCTTAAATCAGCTGAGGAATAACAGACAATTATGACACAGCTTCCATGATGCCATTTCCTTCAGAAGAAACTCAAGTGGAATTGGGATGTGGAGCTGAAATTTGGTCACTCATACAGCAGGCAGGGGATGCAGCTGGGGACTCCAGATCTGGAGTTTAGTTTGCAAACCACAGGATTGCCAGAAGTAACAGCAAACTCCACTCATAAGTAATGAGCTGGGGTAGGAACCAACGTCCACCTTTAATGGGGATGCCAAGAAATGCAAACTCTGGGCAATCTACTGATGTGGGAGCAGCTTGGGCACTTGTGACAGAAGATATCAGGGCTGATGCTTCACTAAAAAACAGATTATCCCATCCATAAACACGAGCTTGGTGCTGCCTACCCCCTCTCACTTACAGCCCAAATCAGCTCCCACAGGCTCCAGGGGTCCTGCAGACCTGCATTTTACTGTTGGAGAAAGGAGATGAGTTTGTTTTTGCTGGTCACTGAGAGATCTCACAGGAGTGTAACAAGTGTCCTCGGGGAGTGCCGAGCCTCCCAGCTCTCAGCCTCTTGCTTGCTCTTTAAAGACATTACACGGGGCTTGAGCTTCAGCCAAGTATGTGTGAGGAAATCTCCCTCTGCTGCCAGGCCAGGATGCTGCCTGGATCACAGATCCAAATATTCCCTTCCTCCAGCCTCAGACACTCACACCTCTGGATTCCCAGCCCACAGCAGTGCTGAGGAAAGGGGCTCCATGGCTGCAGCCTGTGGGACAGCACTGTGCTCCCAGGAAAACAGCCCCAAGCTGCCAGGAGAGCAGTGCCAGCACTGCACCGTATCCAGGTCAGGCACTCTGCCCAGCCCTGGGAGAGCTGGGTCAGTGCAGAAGGCTTTTCTCACAGCTAGCTGCAGCACTCAGCTCCAGATGTTTCCTCAGCACAGCACTCAATGTTCAAAGATCTGCAGCAGAATTTCATTTGGGGAGGAAGAAATTCTGCGAGAGCCGTGGCGAATTCCTGAGCAGATAAGGCATTCTGCTTTAGAGCTTGAAAAGGAGTCAGAGAGCAGGTCTCAGGCTGGAAAGCAAAAAAAACCTCATCTCTGTGTGTGCTGAGTCCTTGGTCCTGGACCTTGGTCCCACTAATGAAGGACCTTGAACTAAACAATTTGTGAAGCTGGGGAGAGGGAAGGGGAGTACAAAAAGCAGCCAAAGCTAATATTCAGCTAATATTCAGTTTGCAAGAAGGAACAGATACTGGAAACAAAATGAGGCAGACAGATCTCATTCTTCTGACAGCCATTTGGAAACATCCATCCCCAGCCTTTGCTGATGCCAAACCTTAGCTCAGGGAGGCTGCAAATCACCAGTGTGAAAACCTCCAACAGGGAATGAGAGAGAAGGAGAGCAGAGCTCAACAGAGAGGGTCTTGAAGGAATTGTTACTCAGCCACAGGAACTACAACAGCCCTTGGAACAACAGGACAGGCAGATTCAAATACAAATGGAAGGAAATTTTTAAAGCACTTACTCGAGAACCTCTCTTGCCAGGGGGTCCTGGTAAGCCTGGCAGACCTGGTGGGCCCTAGAAAAACAAAAATAGTTATTAGTGATGGTTCTGTAACAGAATGGTGCTCCTGACAGAGCTTCACAGAGACCCGTAGCACAGTCATTTGGAGAAGACCTGGGGAGAAGGGCCAATTCCAGCATCACAGCCAAAACTTCCCTTCAGCTTATGCTATTGCTATAAAGGGATAAAAGGCCACGCACAAAAACATCTGCAGGAGCACGTATTTCCATAAAGGAGAGACAGAGCATCCCCATCTTTCTGCTGCAGCCTGCATTCCCAGGATCACAGCTGTCTCGTGCTTCCCCTCTCCTGGACCTGTGCTGTGTCACAGGGGTAACACAACTGTGTCCCAGCTTTGCATTTTCCTGCTCTGTGTTAGCCCCTTGGCAAGGGAAGCACGTTGTGTGTTCTGATCTCTATCAGCTGGACACGTGCAGCTCTTGGTGTTGTAGGTTCCTACATGAGTTACAACATAATCTGTGATTATGTGTAAGCCCAGCACTTCATATTTCAGAGCAGCAGGTTATAAAATGTAATAAAATTGGTGTCAATGTTGGGACTCTTAAATACAGTTCTGTAGCAAAGGAAAGGTTGGGTCATACACGTCAGAGTAGTGGGGGCTCTTGTAAGAGGGGAGGAAGAAAGTGGAGATATCAGGAGCCCAGCTGTGCACTGATCTGAAACAGGCTAGGAAAAAATACTGAACCAATGAGGTTTGAACTCCTTTGAATTTGTTCATCTATTTTTTTTTTTCAAGGGGCTGGAGAATTCAGATTTCTGGAGAGCCACCAGCAACTCCCAGTAACTCCTCAAAACTTCTTTTCCACCAAGCCAAACATGTCTGACAAGAATAACTGTTAATTAAAGTGTCTCCCAGAGGATTTATATTCTGGTAGCCTGTTTCAAAAGACAAGTTTCCATTGCATTCAGAGGGGAGACATCCAGAGCAGCCAGTGAAGGGTGTTTGGAAGGCAGCCTGAGCTCTCTGCCTGCATGGCAGGTCCCAGGAGCAGCATTCCACAGGGATGGAGGTGCGGGGCATGGAGCAGGTGCAGGATGAGCCCCATGGCCACATTCTGGCCTTGCTCCCATCCCACTGGGCCATCCCTGTGGGATCTCCTCCCTGCCAGGCTGGCCCTGCTGCTCAGGCTGGGGCTGCCCATGAGCAGGAGCAAAACAGCTCCAGATCTCTAGTGCAGCTCCCAGGAGTCATCGAGGGCATGATTCAGTAGGAAAAAAATTGACCCAAGAGATGCCTACCCTAAATCTCATGCCCAGGAAAAGATTTTGGAAAGAGAAAACTTGCCTGAACCATACAGGTAACCAATGGATAAATACTCCCCTGATATTACCAACCCTCCCACATGCAAATAAACACATTAGGTTGTATAAAGTCTATTATCTAAAGCCTTATCTATCTATTTTAAGAGCCAAACTTGGAACAGTAGAAAAAATAATTCAAGGAAGCCATAAGCAAAGCCCAGTGTCCTCTGTGCTACTAATTTATCAGCACAACAAATAAATAGTAACTTTTTATTCCTGTAGTGAAGATAACAAGAAAAGGTTTGTTTTAAAGGAGCCTAGACAGCACAGAACAGCTGATGTCCCTCACTGTGACACACAGGGATGGACTTCTGTCACCATCTGAGCCAGTGCTGCTGCCCAGCCCTGGGGATGTCCAGTCTCACAGTGAGGGACACTTCAGCTGACCCCTCTGCCAGCTGCTTGCTGCTGGCTGACACAGTATTACTGCTCCTTGTATTAACAACCCTCATTGATACAGCTGACCCTCATTTTAGCAATATCCCAGAGTTTTAACCTGCCATTGTGCCAGCTCAGGGCCCCGTGCATAATGCAATTATACAGCTGTGCAAATGGACACGTCATTGTAGGGGTTTTTTAAGCTTCATGTATAATTGTGCTCCAGAATCCCAGCTTTTATTAAAAATATCCCCCTGCCCTTTTAGTTGGGATGATAACTATCAAACCACGAATCCAGTGCAACTGAGGCAGCAACAGTTTTAATGAGAGTTTATCAGAGATTAATCCAAGTCCTTAATCTCCTGTCCACCAAAAGCCATCCCCATTTACACCCTTAGAGGAGGAAAAAGAGGAGATGCAACTGTCTGAGCACAGCATTCCCCATGTACCAGAATTGAGGTGACCTTTCCCACCTTCCTGCTAACAGCAGCTGCAGTTGTACTTGGCTGCTTGAGCAAAAACCTTCTCCAAAAATGTGAGCTGCTCAGAACAGACTGAAGCTAATGCAAAAATAAGGAGAGAGTTAATACCAGCACTGGAGTGGGAATACAGAGTTGAGAGAAAGGCTTCTAGCTGGAAAAGCACAGAGCAGTATAATTCAGGAGTCCCTGCCATGGTGCTTTGATCTGTCATCCCTCCAGACTGATTTTATCCTTTCTTGAGGAGTAAGAGGGATAAGGTGAAGGTGGGATGAGTGGCTCAGAGGCGCCAGCCACTACTGTAACTGCAGCAGGTAAGGATGTGACCACCTTTAAACTGAAGCCAGTGAAGGTGGAAGAGGACTGGGGCAGTGGATGGGCACAGGCAGGGGTGAGAAGTGACGCCCTGTGAGGCCACTTTGTACTTGTCACATTCCTCACTTCCTTGGTGGCTGGGTTGGATGGGACATGGGCTGTGCCTTCCCAGTGACTGCTTTCCCCTCTGCCTCTCCATCACCCAGCCCCTGCTCTCAGAGAAGAGGCTCAAGCTCTGGGACAAGAGCCCCACACGTCACAACTGGGGAGAGCAATGCTGAAATTCACTCAAGGAAAGTGTGCATCCAGAGAGGCAGCCAGAGGAGGATGGGCTGGACCAGGGCCCAGTTTCTTACAAATGATGGATGCAGTCCCCTTCAGGTGCAGGGCTCCACAGGGGGAGCAGGAGATGTCTATCAGCAAGGTGCCCAGAGCCTGCACACACAGCACCCACCCTCACCCCCAGCTCAGATCACACAGAGCCTGTGGGACCTCTCCACTGTCCCTTCAGGGCACCCCTGGGGAATTCATCAGGAGCAGAGGGGAGTGTTCCAAGGCAGGAGGATTTCCTTCTGCTGGCAGTGGGATGAGGATATCAGTGCTCTGCCCCTGCCCTCCCGTCACAGGGATGAAGCTTCCTGTGGTGAGCTCCTGCTCCTGGCACTGCAGCTCTTGTCTCTCTGGCTCCTTGCCTGCTCCTTCTGCAAACTGATGGCAGAGAACACCCACCCTGTTATCACACAAAGCAAGATCAGAGATCAAGGAGAAACTCAGCAGCAGCAGATACTCCTCTCTTCTCAAGCCAAACAGCTGAGCTGTTAACCAGCCTGAACAGCTCCTGAAGCAGCTCAGGGCAGCCACAATAAAGTTTAACCCTTCTCAGTTTCCCACGGTAGCATTAGCAATGACGACCGACCCCACCAAATGATTACAGGATTTATTCTAAGCTGCTGCTGGGAAACTTGCTGGTGCAAAAGGGACCTTTTTTAAATCTTAGCTCTCTGAGCTTCAAATTGCAAATGGAAAATTAAACATACTTGTCTGAAAGGAAAATACATCGGACCCTGAGGATAAGGGAAATCTTGCCATTTCCTCTTGCTGCTAATTTATACCTTTGCCTCTCCCACACTGTGACCCCCCTTCACTGCTTCCTCTGCCCACAGCAGTGCTGCAGGGAGCAAGGGGCCTTCTGAGCTCCAAACTCAGCAAGGCCAAACCTGCTGTTGAATTTTTAAAGCACACTGAGTACAAGAATTGGTGCTGGAAATTGGGAAATGACTGCTAAATCAACTTGGTCAGATAGCAAAGGATTCCTGTAATTGTTTCCCCAGGGGTGAGTACTCAGCCTGGCAGCAAAGAGCTGAGATTTCCCAGGAAACTATTAAGCTCATATTCCAATGAACACTGACAGATGGACATATTTACTTTAGGGCATTCCCAATGTATTTCTGTCAAGCCACTAGTGGCACAGTTCTCCTGTGTCCCAGAAAACTCTGTTTCAGAAGTGCAAAACACTGCTAGGACTGAGGAGAGAAGAGAGAACATTCCTCTTTCTCAGGTGTTAATGCCTGTAGTAAAAGTCAATTTAAAAAGGAGTCCAGAAAACACACCAAAAGCTTCTCCCCACATTGGCACCATGTTCTGAGCAGGGAGTGACATTCCCCTTGCAGATAAAGGACCTGAACTGTTTTCTTCCAAGAAGAAGAGAAATATTCCTACTGGAAGTAGCCAAGGAAAGATGGCTACTGGCACAAACCTACCCTTTAGCCTTGTACATCTGGGAAGCACCAGCAAGGAAGGACTGGACAGCTACAGGGACAGCACTGGAATTCAAAATTCCCTGCTTAGGAGACTAGAAGAGGAGAAAACCCCTCATTTTCAACCGCCTGGCAACCTCTCCTCACCTCCCCGTCATTGCCAGGCACTGCACGCTTCAAAAACTGCCTAAATCAAAGCTAGAATTTTAGGGGGAAAAAAACTCCCAACACTTTGGTTACTTTCTTCTCCAAGGCAGGCTTATCATCTTAAAATTTGGACATGTCTGGGTTTCAACCAGTCTGAAAACAAAAAGCCCTCATAATTCTGGCAGGAGCTGAGCTGCTGGTGCAGAGCCAGCCTTGTAACACGATTTCCTCACCAGGCACAGATGTTTGCTCTGGGTCTGTGCAACACCTATCACACAAAGGTCCTTGTCCACAACTGGGTTCCTCACAGAGTAGCAGCACAATGCACAACAAAATATGAGTGTTCCAGCTTGATGAAAGCCACTTTTCTGTGGAGACATTTCAGGAACAGGCTCTGCAGGGCACTGGAGCGATCCCAGACCTTGGAAGGCAGCCTGAAAAGCTGGGAAGGAATAGAGGGACCTCCTACTCTACTACTCACTTTCTATTTTTAAAAATTTATAAAAATACTTGTATATACTTGTACAATCCTAGATCCTTTGCAGCACATTTATCTCAAACACACTATCAACTATCTCTCTTCAAAATTAACTTTATTTTACACAAGCAGACTTCTCTGATGCTGGGTCATTTGCCTGCAAGATTTCCCTTCAGGGATATTTCCGGTTAAATCACCAAAAAAAAGTGATCCAATTGTGTGAGCAAGGTTAAAACTTTCCCCATGCATTATACAAAGCATGCAGTCTCTCTTTTTTTTATTATTAATATGACTCATTCATTAATAGATATTCAAACACGTTGTGTGTTCCTGAATTTATCATGGGCTGGCAGCTCAAATAGCCTTTTCTGGTGTGAAGAGGACTGGAAATAGGCACTTCATATATTTTATCTGTGTTTCCAGTCACCTCTCTCCCCTGCCCACTGATTGAATTGGCTGGGATTGCTTCTTTAGGGAAGGAGCCGTGCTCCAAGACAAACTGCTCGTGCAGAGGATGGCAGCTGGAGCAGTCTAGACTGGGGACCTTGGAAACACATGTGCCTTGCAGACAGGGAGACAGCGAGGGAGGGAGAGGGAGCTGCCTGCCAGGCACCACCACTGCCTCCAGCCCGGGGCTCCTGGCCGTGCAGATGGAACTGAGGGTGTGAGCCCCCCTGTCCTGAGATTGGGATATTGGGGTGTCCTTGAAAAGCACTCCCTGTTCCTCTTCTGTTCCTGAGCGCTTCCACAGCCTCTCAGTGATCCCAGCCTGCACATCCAGCAGAAGGGGTGGCTTTCTTGCTCTAAAAATAACCCTTAGGCTTGTCAAGAGGCTTGGCTGTAGGGACAGAATTGCAGCTTTATAGGAGGAGAAAGGTCTGACTTAGACCCCAGCCATGCCAGGGAAGGGGTTTAGCACAGCTTTACCTGGCAGATGGTGCTGGTGGGCAGGGGAGAGGCTACAGTAGCCCCCCAAAATCTCCCTGCCAAACCTGCTGCTGGTTTAGACAAGCAAATGACACTGCATCCACTGGAGGATTCAAATACCCACCACATCGCGGCCTTAGTTCGAGAGTTTGACATGCTCACAACAGATACTATTTTTCAGTTTGCTTTTTTCTTTTGAGGGGGCTTTTAGGCTACTTCCAGCCACGTGCTGGGGTCATTCTGCAGGGCCTGGAGCTCTGGAGCAAGGCTGGCTGCGATGCTTTGGGCAGTGGGGATGATCCAGAGGGACTTTTGCCAGCTGCTGAGTCAGTGCTGCGTTACTAACTTCGCACGATATCTGGGTGTTCCTTTTGTTATTTCTCCCCTCCAAAAAAACCATAGAGCTGAGATCCCAAATGCTTGTGGTTATTAATGGTTCCCAAGAAGTTTTTCTTTTTTAAGAACATATTGCCCTCCCTCCTCTAGCTGCTCAGCAAAGCCAATGCTCCTGAAGAATTAACGCTCTGCCTGAGTTGCATGTGGGATGCAGCGTCTCCGTTTCCTTTTGCACAGCATCCTAGTGGTCCTTCGGGACAGATTAATACATGGAGGGTGCTGAATTTTATTCCTAAGTAAATCCTTTCAGTCCTTTGCTCAGATTCCTCTAACCATCAAACCCTTTCTCTGTTGTTGGATGGGGCCTTTCTGCACAGCTAAGAATATTTCATTGGTTATTTTAGTAGAATTCACAAAGCCTCAAGTGCAGACACCACACAGCCTGAGTCATCGCTGCCTCACACCACGGCTGCCATTGGGATGATCAGGATGAACAACAGTCCTTTCTCTCTAGGTGGAAGGGTTCTGTGGCTGCCAGTCTGCCCAGAAATCACAGCCAAGGTGGCCCCAATCCTTGCTGAACAGGCAGAAAACAGTTCCCCCCACCCACAGCTCCCTCCTCAGGGTGACAATCTTCTTGAAGAGACCTTGTATCAGGCAGCAACTGGGAAAACTAATGAATCACCTTATCCTTCCCTCGGTGTGCCAGACAGCAGATGACATTCCCAGCCCACGACCTGCCCCGGCCAGGCTGGGATATCACTGACCTCATCAGGAACGCCGGCCCGGCAGCACGAGGACGGCGCCAGGTAATTACTCAGGCACAGAACATTTATCAGCACTTTGCTCTCAAACATGCTCATCTGGCCATGGACGTGCTGCATTAATTTCTCAACATGTCATCCCCATTCCGATCTTTTTTCCTCTTTCCCTTCCCACGTCAGAGACATCCAAGGAAGCGTGGTGCAGAGATCTCCGAGTGAGTCACAGGAGCTGTTGAGCACCGTGTGGCAGCCAGCTCCAGCCAAGCCATAACCTTTCCCTCCCCAAGCCCTGCTTTTGTTTCCAGCAGTCAAAGAGAATAAGGCCAGACAGAGCCTCAGAAAGTTCTCCTTTCCCTCGATTCAGGACTCCAGTTGTTCTCAGACAGGATGGAAAAATCCTGCCATCTCTTCCCTCAGCCCTCCACAGCCTGAATCCATTTCTTTGCTATGATTCACAAGCCTGAGAGAGATTTTCCACTCCAGTTCAATAATAAGCTCTTTACATTGCAGGGGCTTAAAGCTTGGTCACTCTCATGACACTTGAAGAGCAAGAAGGTGGCAGAGGTCAGGATTTTGGTGGGCTTGGAGCAGGCATCCAGATTCACCCCTTAAAGCTAAGTATGTTTTAAGGGAAATGCACAACTGCTGGATTTTTTCTCTTGGAAATATGCCTGAAATGACTCTCCACAAAATACAGAAGCCTGCCCAAATATCAAATTGCTGGAGCTTGTTCTGTCTACTCAGGGATTTAGCAAAACTTCTCCAAGCATCAAGACTCCATCAGGGATGGGTGCCTGTAGCCCACGCTCAACCCCTGCCCAGGATCACCTTCAGCTCTCCCAGGGCCAGGAACCTGCAAACAAAACACCACCCTGGGTGACTCCATACCCAAAGAACAGGGAGAGAAATCAGCACCCAGCTTTGAGATGGGACAGGAGTAAACACAAACTACTAATCTCCCATTGAGGACTTGGGGGCACCCAACCATTCCACTTTAGGTGCTACTTGCACCAAGGAGCAGCTCTGCAGAGACAAGTACTGGTCATTCCTTACACCAGCCTCAATATTTCCATTGTAAACTCTTCTTTCACTATTTTAAGAAGTCAGCTATAAAAATTCCCTCTAGGCTGGATCTTGGCAACCAAAGGCTCTGTCTGGGAGAAACTTATTTTACATGTACAACCCCTCTCTCCTATTGACAGTTTGGGCTGGAACACCAAATCCCCCTAAAAGTTGGCCAGTTTAAAGATCATGTTTGCATTCTTGAATTTGGAAAAAAAAAAGAAGAACAGCCAGCAGATAATTAGTGGGGCCTGAGTGCTTTTAGCATTACAAAACGTGTGTATGCTTTTACAATGGCCAATATATACAACCTGAAAGGGGTTATTTTTTCTGTGGAATGCAGTAGTTAAATTTATAAAGGAAATTTTTGCATGTGTTAAGTGCAGGCTATGAGAAATAAAAACCAGAACAAAACACCCAAGAAAAACTTATACCACAAAAACAAATGAGACTTTGTTTAAAAAAATAAATCCTGAAGCCATCTCTGTACTTGCATTTGCTGGAACAGGGCACTTTTCTGGATTTGTGAATATCAGATACAAAACAAATTAATAACAAGTGCCAAGAAATAGTTAACTTGAGGCATGTTTGTAAGGCATCTGGGTTTTCTATGGAAGATGACCAGAGATAAACCAAGGGTGTGGAAGACAGTGCCAACCTGGTCATTAAAATTTTAGCCAGCAATTTAAAGGAAAAGAAGGTGGGATTTCTCTTTTTTTCCCCGTTTCTTTTTAAAAATCTGACCTTAAGCAGCAACTTTAACCACAAATGTTTCACGGCATCCACCATCACTGATCACCCAGGTTCAAACCAAGATTTATGCTAAAATTGTGATGATCAGGAATGCAGCAGTGCTCGGCTCCTTGGATGAGCTTCACAGAAACCCTTGGAGCTTGTGGTCTGCCAGCCCTTGTGCTGAGCTGTGGCTGGGAATAGCCACTGTGAAGAGCCTGAACGTACCTGAGGTCCTCTCTCTCCTTTCACTCCTGGAAATCCCAGAAAAAATGGAAATGGAGTGGGTCCCAAGGGGTCAAAGATTTGATAGCCATCTGTGGCAGCCGGGGTTGTGAGGTTGAAGGCCCTGGCTCTGGAGCTGGGCCGGGCAGAGCCCAGGGGTGGCTTGGTGTACACCAGAGGGATGATGCTGGGATCCACTCTCCTGGTGGGGGACGGCTTCTTTGGGATGGGCCCACGGCTGGGGTTCTGCGGGGTTTGCTTCAGGGTAACAAGGTGGACACTGCTCGTTGTGTTATCAGTCACCTTCCTCAGTGGCTTTACAGTACTGAGCGCTTCAGGGGGCCCAGTGGTTGGTTTTTGGTTGGTCTTCTTTTTGGTCTCTTGCTCAGACTCCTTCCTGCTGGCCGTGACCAGGCTCTGGCTCGTTGGTGGGGCCCTTTTAGCAGTGGGAAGGGGAGTTTTCCCCCTGTGTGTGCTGGGAGTGGGCTGAGACACCCTGAGGGTTGTCCCCACGCCCCAAGGGGACTGGGTGGGTACCTGTGATTTGGTACTTGACGGAACAGGCGGGGCCACTGTGACCTTGGTGGCTTTGGTAGTCAGTCTCGGCCGTGACGGTGGGGTTGACAGCAATGTGGGGGTTGTTGTACCTGAACCCCTCGTCTTGAAGGGTGCAGTGACCCTGCCAAACTCCAAGTTTGGGGCAGCAGTGGTCAGGTTTTTCAGACCCTGCAGCGAGGGCTCCGTACGCTGTGGGGTACTGGGGGAGGCACTGGGATTCCTGGGCAGGAGGGGGATGAGAGGGGGCAAGTTTGGCCGGTAGGTATCTGCTTGCCTGCACTGTTTTTTCAGGTATTTACAGTAATGATGAGCTGCCTTGGCGGAAGGATAAATATCAAACTGGCAGATGGCTCCTTCAAACTGCACTGAGTGCTGGCTTATCTTCCCAAAGAGGAAAGATCCGTGTGGATCCAACGCCTCGTCCTTTTTAAAATGCAAATCCGCATGTACTCTGCGCTTCCCACAAGAAGTAAATAAAGTGACTGTCTGGCCACGAATGTTGATGGCCATATTGTGCCACCGGCCATCGTGGACATTGTAATCAAAATATACAGAGCGCTTGTGGCCCACGTAGACGATGATCTTCCCAGGCACAAACTGGACCCCCAGCTGCAGTTTGTTCTTTTTGCTCCTGACAGCAAAGAGAAAAGCGTTGTTGATGCGGTGGGAGCAGAGGCTCAGCACCAGGAGCAGGTCAGAGCTGGAGCCTGCGGGGAGGAGGGCGCTGAGTGGGGCTTCCACACGGGCTCGCTGAGTGAAGATGACCCCTGATTTGAAAGGAATGACTCCTTGAGGAACTGTACGTGAGGAGGACCATCCACTCGATGGCCTTTTCCCTGACAGGCCCAGTCTTTGAAGAACATCCACATCTGAAAGGGAAGCACAAGGATTACGTGAGGTGCTGGGCGACCCAAGGGCTGGATGGGTGTAGAGGGAGGTCAAACCAATCCATGCTCAAAGGCAACAGGCTACAGGAAATCCCAACTTGCATATCTAATCCCACCCTCTCACTGTATATTCCCATAACCAGCATGGAGAACTCACAGCTCTTCTCACATCATGTGAGGAGCAAGTGCATGCTCAACGGGATTTCCAGGAATTGCCAAAATGTGTCAGCTCCATGGTGCATCTGATGAGTTCTCCTGTCCCACCAGGGACCAGCTCAGATGTTCTGGAGGGAGCTGACCTCACTACAAGGAAATTTCCCACTGAGCTCCCCTAGTCCTCTTCCTGGGATTTAATTCTGAGTACTGACCACATAGCTGGAAAGGAATTAGAACAACAGATTGAGCTGGGATTGCAAAATTTTGTATCCCCAGAGGGCAAGCAACAAAACTTCCAGAGGAAGCAAAAGTCTTGTATCTGTCTCTCTCCAAGCTAGCAAGCAGCAGCTTTTGATCTTTGGAGAGTTTAGGGAAGCGCAGGTGCCTCCCAGCATGAAAAACATTACACCTAGATTTCAGTGAACTGCTCAAGGTTCTCAACAGTACTTTTTTTCCCCAGCAGATCATCTTACAGCAATAAATTATTTTAATAGGTTGGAACCAGACCTGGTTTGTGAAGAGCTCAGAAATTGGTTATAGCTGCCACTGAGTAGTGGAGGTGAGATTTGCCTCTTGTATAATGTCACCAAGGAGCCAGATGACTTGATCAAGACAGGAGGAGAGAGACTGATGCCCAGAGGACCTTTCTTCCTCAACTCCAGGAGGAATTTGCAATGGACAGACAAGCAGAACCCCCTGCCTTCTGCCCCCGAGGTCTATCCAGAATCATTCACAGCTCAGATTAGCAGGCAACAGCAACACAAACTGGGGCCAGCTGGCAGCAGCCTCAGCTGAATTACTTAGGAGAAGATGCTGAGGTCTATGTGAGCAAAGCTGCAAAGATAGATGTGCCCAGACCTGAAAAAGGTCCTGTGTTGAGCAGCTAAAGGAGCTCAGCCTAGAGGAAAAGGAGGCTCAGGGCAGAGCTTCTCACCCTCTGCAACTCCCTGACAGGAGGTTGTAGTCAGGTTCTGCTCCCAGGTGACAAGCAATAGGATGAGAGGAAAAGCCCCTCAGGTTGTGCTGGGGGTAGGGGGTGTTAGAATGAAGACTAGGAAAAGCTTCTTTACCGAAAGGTTTGTAAAGCATTGGAATGAGTTGCCCAGTGAAGTGGTGGAGTCACCAGCCGTGGAAGTGTTCAAAAAACATCAGATGTGGCACTTGGGGACATCTAATGGTTTAGTGGTGGGCTTGGCAGCCCTGGCTTAACAGTTAGATTTGATGATTTAAAGGGTTTTCCAACCCAAATGACCCTGTTAAGGTGTTCATGATTCCTGTGACATTAGCACTGTTGACACTGAGCTAGGATAACTGCACTTCCTCCCCTCTTCCTGCCCAAATGCCATCCCCACCACTCCTGGACCAGCCAACTCTCCCATCTCAGTGCTCTTTGGGGAAGCCAGTCAGGGCTGTACAACCCAAATGCTGATGTTGCAAGGCAAGAATTTAACACTCAGAAGGGTGGTGGTGGTGTCAATCATGGCTAACACCATGGGATTGCAACTTCCCTAGATTAAAAGTAAATCAACAGTCCTCCAAAGGAAAAAAAAAAAAACCTAGCTCATTTTCTTAAGGGGCCTTGGTGTTCAGCTGCTTTCACCCTTAACTAGTAAATGTTCTGCACAGAACACAATATTTGGAGAACTGGCATTTAAAGAGCCCCTTGATGTTGGCCAGAAGGGTTGTAGACTCAAGCAGTCTGAGACCTGTAATATTGCTGGCAAAGAAGGGAGAAGAATGATGAGAAAACCTCTGCTCCTCGACTTTGGCAAAAACCTTGGCCATTTTTGTATATTAAGAACAAGTCAATCAGTATTTACTTTGCCTGAGTTTAGTTTTATTCCCACCTTCCTTTTTTAAAGCAGCTTGACTCATTTTCTAGCAGACACTACCCTGGAGAAGGTGCGTCAGATGTAGAAAAGGATGGAAACGTTCCCACTCTGTGCAGAGGGGTAATTTACTGCACAGCATGTTCAAGTGTTAATGACAGCGTTTCTCCCATACTCTGAAATCCTTGGTCCCTCACTGTTTTTATTCCATATTGTCCAACAGATCTGTCTCTCAGTAGCCTTCCCCTCTCTGCACTGAGCAGAGGAATCATGGCAGTGTCTTCATTCTGGATAATCTCCAGAGCCCATGAAACAGCAAAGGCCAAAGCCTGGCTTTACTGAAGTGAAGTGGGACCTTTGCCACAGACTTCAAAAGCATCAGGATTTATCCCTAAGAAAATAAATTTACCACTTAAGCAAGCAGCTAGTCTCCAGCTTCCAATTTCTACGTGTATTTTTAGGTTCTCCCTCAGAGGCAGACAGGGGCTGTCTCTGCTAGAGATGCTGCACGCCCTAGGAGTTATTTATTTGGTAGCTGCTCTGCAAAGACCTAAGGATGTTTCCGTGCTCAGAGGATGCTGCTGCTGTTTGCAATCCCAAAGCCTCGTTAGCAACGGCATCCAGGAGTGCTTAAGAGAAAAAAGCACAACCCAAACACTCCTCTCCCTCAAAACCCGCTAAGGTGGAGCCAAACTCCGGGTGCCCACGCAAAATCCGATTAAAGCATCCTCCTGCAGGACACACATGTGAACTTTCCAGCACCAGGTCCAGGCACAGAGCTCAGGGCTCCTGTGCACCCAGCCCATCTCCTCTCCATCCCATCCCACTGTCCTGGGCTGTTGGGTCACATCTCCTGGGATACGGGATGTCATCAACTAATGTGAAATGCAAGGTAATTCTGACTTCCCGAAGCAGCTCCAAGTTTAGCAGAGGATTTTTTCCCCTTCAAACTTTTTTCCTCTGTGGATTTTTCCATCAAAACACATTATTTAAAAAGAACATTTGCTTAGAGCTGCCTGATCCTAGGTGCCTCAAAGCTAGCAACATTCCTGTAGCAACATTTGAGCAGCTGGGGAAAACTCTTCTATCAGACTCTGTGCATGAAGTGAGATACACAGAGATTCCTGAACAACCCCATGATCATCTCTGAAAAAGGGGAAAAAATATTTTATTGTCCTCTTTCCCCTCTCTTTCTTTCCCTCCCCCTTTCACCACACAAAAAGCTGTATAAGAAAAAGAAGCCAAAAGGCAGGAGAGGAATAACTTGCAGCTTCCCAGATTCCAACAGCCAAGATGTGATGCCCACAGCTAAAACTGGGTTGAATAAGTGCAGCAGTTCCAAAAGTTACTGCCCAGACCCTTAGTCAGCACACGGCAAATGAACTCGCCTCACAATCTTTTGGATTTGTAACACTTATGGAAAGATCATCCTCTGTGTTCTGTGATTTTCCAGCATACAGGAAGACTCCTAATCCTTAGAGTAACAGCCAGAGTGCTTTCAAAATCCCACAGCATTGGCTTAATTTCACCCTCACACTGCCCTGTGAACAAGTTCTTGCTGCTTCTGAGTCTCATGTTTGGAAATCCTGGGTGATAACACAGCCTCAAGTCACCCATGTTTTCTTACAGCCTTTACTTCCCTGGAAGGTTTTGTTTCCTGGCACCCAGAAGGAAATGCTCTCTCTCATTGTGTGGAAACCAGGCAAGTTTTTCAAAATTCTTTTATCAGAGACAAAGTATCTCAGAGGGGAGCTATCAACTACACCAAGGTAAATACAATGAGAGTGAAATGAAAGCGTTTGCTTTAGATTGATGGTAACAAAAGACACGGCCCCATCCCATAATTATCTTAGGAGTAAAATGATGGATAGAGGTGAACCCAAACAGCATAATCTACTTGAAAAGCAAGATGCCAAGACACAGTATTTGTTCTGCCTCTTTACGAGCTGACATAAAACTTGCTCTGAAAACTGCTTGACTAAGTAATTCAGCCAGATGTTCACCTCCTTTGCATGGAGGCAGAATTTGGAAAATATTACATTTTTCAAAATTGCTGATGGCAGGGCTCTATTCCCTCCCTCCTGTAAAAAGTGGTCCATGGGCTGGCTGACAGCTGAGTGTTGACCAAATTTCTATTTTTCCTTCATGTTTTAGAGACTGAGAGGATAGCCCTGGAGCCTGCTAGTCCACTTAGTGTTGTCTGCTGACGGCAGGGGAAGCTGTTCACTTCCAGCAAATACCCATGCAAAGCATCCACGTGGGAAAGGTGTTGCTATTTTAAGAGGAGAAGGCTCCTTTTCAAACAGATATTGCAGAGATGCTCAGCACTCACTATCAACTGTTAAAGATTAATATTCTTTTGGTGTTTTTGTTGGCTTTCAGGTTTTAATCTCCTTTTGTAGGGCCATTGGTTATTGTACCTCAGCCTAGTCTTGCTCCTGGCAGCACCAGGGAGGTGATGCTGGAGAAGGGGTGTGAGGACAGGCTGAAGGTGTCACTCCTCCATAGAATATTCCCTTACAGCACAGAGACTGAACCAGCCATAGCCATTTTATTATCAGCCAACCCTGTAGGATTGTCCTCCCTTAAATTTGCTCTTACCTTTAGAACTCACATTATTTCTGTATGTGACATCCCCTATGCTGACAGAGGCGTGCCTGGGGTGCACCAAAGCCACGGAAAAATCTGCCAGAGACATTTAATTCCATAAAGCCCCAGTCTCAAGGGGCAGTTTCTAAGAGCAGTTAAGTCCTGGCAAGTGCAGGTAGATACCAGTGATATTTTAGACACAAAGTGCTTCACTCCCACCAGTTCAACCAGACAGACAGACTCTGAAAATCCTGTGGGACATGTAATCACCTGTACAAAACCTGGTTCTTTTGCCAGCTCTTAACTACACCATCTATATCATCCCTACTGCAACCATCAGCAATAAATGCATCTAACTGTGCACTGGGCTCAGACATTGATTGCTTAGCTATAATCCTACACTGGGACCAAATCACTTGGCTTTTGCTTTTGTTGAAAGAGGAGAGAAAAAAAAAAGTGTAGTTACCTTCAGAATTTCCCTGTGTGAATCCCAGGAACGAAGTAAAACACAATATTGTCCAGAGAAAGCAGAATCCCCTAAAATTGGAAGAGAAGAAAAAAAATAATGCATTTCTACAACAACAGTAACAAAACCAATTCCATTGTTAAAGGTCTTCTCCTTGACCCCAAGTCTAGCAAAGGCAGTGCCAGTGCCAGCATGACTCCAGGAAGTAGATCAAGGCTAAGACCTTCTTTTTCTGCTTCAAAGTCATCCAAAGCCCACTGAACTTAGTGGAAAGGTTTCCCAGGGGAATTAGGAGCCTTGAACAGGGAGCAGCCCCGTGTTTTGAGAGGCAGGGCCATCACTGCTGGGCCATCAGTGCCTTTGCTACTGCTGCTCTTTGGCACTCAGCCCACCTAGGACAGACCACCAGGAATGCAAGGGAATGGAGAAATCATTCAAAGCTGGGAGGCCCAAAAGCCCTGCCAGGAATGCACGTGCAGGGCTGTGGGGACATGGGTAGGAAATGGGCTGACACTCAGTGCCCTGTCACCCCAGCAAACAAATCCTGAGTCCTCCTGCTTTACTGTGTGCTTAACAATATCCTTAGCATGAAAAATCCTACATGGGTCTGTTTCTCATTTTGCACCCAGGCACAAAGATGAGGACAGCTTCTCACCACTCAGCACCCTGTGCTGAGCCACTGAGAACCTTCTCACAAGCCTGGGGTAGCAGGAAAGCTTAGAAAATGGGAGATCCACAGACTTCCAACCCTGTGCTCTCACAGGCCCTTCCATGCCTGAGAGGGAATTTGACAAACCCCTTTGTTAGGTCGGCTTTAAGCCTTCAAGTGCCATTGAAAACAGCAGCTCAGGGAAAAAAACCTTTTACCAGAAAGGTAACTAAAATTCCCCCTTTCCCCCATCAGCTTCCTTGATTTGTAGCCAACTAAAGAACATGGGAAACTCCTTGGTTAGGCTCACTTAAAGCTGTCAGTGGAAAGTTTGAAAATTGAATTCCCTCATCTTCTAGAGAGGATATTTAACAGCTTCATCAGCAAAGGCTGCTGGAAGAACAGACAGAAATGTAAACTACAGAAAGTCCTCAGCCAGGAGGCAGCAGTGTGGGACATCCACAGGTTGTTTGTCACTTCAGCCTAGCCAATGTGAGCACTGGACTGTGCAAAGCCATGCCAAAGAGCAGCTTGCTCCTCTCTCCACATCTGATGCACAAGTCATGAATCAAACCACTCTGCTCCTGCCTTCAAGCTTCAGCTTTAGCCCAAGAAATCATTCTCTGAGACAATGTATTACCCTGGCCAATCCTCACCCGGTGCAGCAGACCCTTTCCCAGAGCTAACACAAAGCCACAGTGATTTACATCAGTGGGGAAACCTGGCCTTGAATGTAAAAATCCATCCAGGAATCCAGCCACTAACTAATATTTTAAGGCTTAAAGAGATAAAGTACTGGAGTGGTCCCACATCAACTGGGAAAGAAATGAGCTGAAGCAATCCATGTCCTCCTTTGCTGTTTCCATCACCCTGACACTGGGCTGCACATTTCAGGAGCTCTGGGAGTGCTTTAGTTTATGGAAGAACAGCCAGGAATAGCCCAGTCCTGGTGTTCTTTTGCCATGTCCTACAGCCAGCCATATCCTAACCAGGAGATCCTCACCACTCTCCAGAGATCTCCAGCTGGGGAGCCCTGGTTCTTTTCCGACAGCTTCATCCCCTGGCGCACAGCTGTTGGGATGAAGGCACTGCCAAGCCCAAGGACAGCTGCTGTCCCAGCACCTTCAGGGAGTGGAGGGAGGGAAGCAGAACAGGATGATTCTTCATGGCCACCTCTGGCAGTATTTTTTTTTTTTTTGACCTGAGAGAGGCTAAAATCCACTTCACAAGACAACCTGAATTTCTGTGCTCATCTCCGACAGAGTTTAAGATGTGGACACAATTCCATGTGTGCATGGAGCAAAGACCTGACTGGGTGTCACCAGCTGGGCTTGACTGCCTGATGGAGCACAGGAGGGCAGGGAAGGGGATCATCACCTGCAGCAGTCCCAGGTGTTAAGAACCTGTGCTCTAGGGAGATCAATTTGTACAACCACTGCTGCTCACAACACTCTGAAGTCCACTTCTTGTTTTTTTTGAGGGGTGCCTTCACAAACCAAACTCCCTGTTGATTGACACAATGAGGAGAACAAGTCTTGGGGGAAAATCCAGCACGTAATTTCATTCCAGTGACACTCTCAGGCTGTGAAGGAGACGAATGCACAGTGTGGGATCCAGCTGGCCCCAGCCCTGCTCCTGGACCCCTCACATGGCCAACACCGTAAGAGTTGAGAGCGGGGCCGGGTGCCAAAACACTGAAGAAAAACACTTTGGCAAAATTCACCAACTTAATGGAAAAAGCAAGAGCAGCTTCCAAATGGCAGCCGAGTGAGTGATGGGGCTGTTAATTATCCCGGGATTTTTAATGCAGGCTCTTTTTCCGTTACAGCTCTGCAGCGACAGAGCTGCATAGGCAGCTTGAGCAGCAAGAGTAAAGAAGATTTTTCTCCTTATATAGAGCTATCAAACCCACCTTGCCTTTATCTCAGCTTCCTCCCATGAGCACTGATTTCCACTCTATCAAGAGACACCACTAAAAGTGTTTATTTATTTTATTCTCAGGCTCTGTGAGTACCACCATGAGGATCCTGGGGCTGTTGGCCTGGAGAAGAGAATGCTCAAGAGAGAACTTAGAGCACCTTCCAGTGCCTAAAGGGGCTCCAAGAGAGATGGAGAGTGATTTGGACAGGGGCATGGAGGGACAGGACGAAGAGGAAGGCTTTAAACTGAAGGTGGCAGATTGAGCATCGACGTTAGGAAGCAATTGTTCCCTGTGAGGGTGGTGAGACACAGGGTGCCCAGAGAAGCTGTAGCTGCCCCATCACTGGAAGTGCCCAAGGTCAGGCTGGATGGAGCTTGGAGCAGCCTGGGACAGTGGAAGATGTCCTTGCCCACGGCAGGGGATGGAACGGGATGAACTTTTATGGTCCCCTCCGACCCAAACCACTGCTGCAGCCCCTGGGTGTGGAGGTGCCCCACAGCACACATGATGTAAGCTCACATGAGCCTTCACAGTTTTCCAATGCAGACACCAACTCCCTTTATAGCAAACTGAAGTTACTGACTACAGCTTAATTTTACTTCCCTACTTTTGGCAAACTCCTGTGGATCAGTCCACGGGAACTGACCAGTGCCAGGAGTCCAAGGAAAAGTACAACTGAGAGGGACAGAGAAGCACAAACACCCTTATTGCCTTCTAACCAGACAAGTGCTGGAATAAAAAGCCCAGCACTGAATTAAGGACAGCAGGAACACAACAGCCTTCAGGGTAAACTTGGTCACAAATTGTCCTCGAGGAAGTGACAATTTGACAAAGCTGAGGCAACCTGTAAAATAATTGTGATCAGCTAATTCCCTACTATTTCTGGAATTGGTTTGGAACAATTTCAGCTTTTTTTCTTTAATAAAAGGTTTGCCCTGCCTTAAAATATGAAGTCTAAATGATTTTGACAATTTGTTTGTTTAGATGATGGGTTGAAGCTGAATGAAATATTTCAACAGCCCATGGCAGCATTTAATTTTTTATTTTGTTTTCTCACTCATTTACAGTGGGGAAATGGCTTTGAAATTGCCAACATTACTGCAAGGTGGAAAAACAATTCCCCCACCACTTTTCTTCATTCAGGTGTATATTCTTCCTGTTCAAAAGACCACAAAGCCAGCTGGAGGCTGAAAATTGCTTTTCAAGAAAAGCAAATCTGCATTTCTAGCTGTAGATCAGACTGTATCCTGTATCTTAAAAAAAGAGAAAATGCATGTGTGGCTTAAGATCCTTTGCACACGACTGGAGGTGATGTTCTGTGAGACTCCCAAGCAGTTATGACAAACAGGAAGCAAAGCACAACCTATAAACTGAGGCTCTAAATTGTACTGTGCATCGATTCCATCCCAGGTTTTTGGGGTAGAAATCTTATTTTGTACCAGCAACCTCCTCTGTGGAGCTTCTGGGGCTTCTGGAAATGATGGTATTTCTCCACTCCCCCTCGATTTCTGGCAAGAGCAATGGAAACACACAACTATGTGGATGTCCCCATAATGACCCTGCTCAGTCCTGTGCTGCACCTCTCCTGCAGTATAAATGAGGTATTGACTTACACCTCCAGGCAAAGACTTTGTACACAGGCACTGCTGCAAACCCCAGAGTGATAAAGGCAAAGTTTCTGAAACAACTGAAATACTATTACTTTTCAATCCCCATTCAGCAGCTACATTTTTAAGGAAAAGTATTGAGCAGGCAAAGAGATATGGCCCCTAGAAATCCATTCTTAACAGAGTGATCTAGAAGATGTCAGCATTAGGTAAGGAAAAATGAAATCCCTATCCCTGGAAGTGTTCAAGGCCGTGTTGGATAGGGCTTAGACCAGCCTGGGCTACTGGAAGGTGTCCCTGCCCATAGCAGGAGAGTTGGATCCATAAAGGCCTGATATTTGCTCATCTGGCACCTGCAGCTCCTCTCAGGACTTCTCCAGGGGGGCCATCCAGACCTGCAGTGCACAGAAGGTGGGGTGAAGCCCCAGCATGGCCAGGGTGACCTCACCCCTCGAGGGCCTCTCAGGGGTTTAGGCTGGCACCTGCAGACAGAGGCTGAAGGGTCCCAAACCCCTGGTTCTTGTCCTCCTGAGTGGAACTGGAGCCTGTGCACTCACTGCACAGAGCTGTCCCAGAGCTGAGCCGCTCCCGGTGCCAACCTGCCTCCCCACATGAGAGATGCCAGACTGATAAGGCTCAAACACCCTCCGGGCAGCTCCCAGCAGCTCTCCACAGTGGGGGATCTTTCCTGGGAACCCACCACTCGCCTGCCCTCCGCTCCCCATCCCTGTCTGCCTGGGATATTGCCTTTGCTGCTGTGTGAAGTGACAACACTCAGTGCTGGCCCTGGCCTTTGTGTTCTCCAGTAACTGGAGCCCTCGACAAACAGAAGTGCTAAGCCTGATCTGTCATCTAACTCCTTTTTTGTCCTTCCAACAAACGCCTTTGCATTCCTTCATTTTGTGAATGGGGTTTGGCAGAGCCATATAGAATTCCCCATTGTTTCCATTTGCTTCAGTAAAAGCGTCCATCATTTCTACTTATGTCCCCAACAAATTGGCAAAGAAAGGGAAGGGGGAAAAAAAACCCACAAACCCTGTGTTTGTCCCTGGGCGGAGATTTCCAACAACAATCTCGCCACAAACCTGGGCAACCTTCAGTCAGTAACAGAATCTCCATGGACAGAGATATTAAGCAGGGCAGATTTTAACCCCTCAACCCATTGCAGAAAGGGATGAAGCTGGAGCTTTATTTCAATAAAGCACACGCTCAGAGAGACACATGGAAATAGCAGCAGGGTGGTCCTGGACTGTGATGCTGTCTATCCCTCACAGGACACATCTCCAGGTGCATTTGCCTCCTCTCTACCCCCTAGCACCCAGCACACACATCATTTGCCACTCTATTGCTGAATTTGTCCAGCAGTACCATAATCTGTCCCCAGACCACCCGCCCAGCTTGCAAGCAATCCTCTTTTCCTCTTAACAAGGATCCATGCCTCCCTCCAGCCCTTTTAGGCCTTCCCAAGGGCTGACCCACCCTGATGGTGCCGGGGGGGATGCTGTAGCACCATGTGTGCAGCTTCCTCATCCAGCACACAGGGGAGCATTCTGCCACCACCAGGGCTGTGGCAGCAGGCTGTCACCCATCAGAGGTCTCCAGGAGCATCGAGCCTCCTCCATGGCCAGCAAGGGGCACTGGGGCTGAATGGGCCAAAGTCACACAAGCGCAGTGCAACAGCACCTGGACACGCGCTCGATGTGCAGTGGAATGCAAACCCTCCCCTGAGTTCTGGGGGGCCTGTGCTCATCAAAAATTACCAAGAGGGGCCCTCTAAGCTTGAAGAACCTGTGCAACTTAGTGTTCTCCTGGTTTTACAAACTTTGGCAGCTCAAGCCTTCCAGCATACTCTGTGACTGCCGCTCCTCCCCTGGGGAGCCAGCCCTGCCACTGCCACCCGCAGGTCTCCTGTAGGGCCACCAGCTCCCCAGCCACCAGCCCTGCTCCAGAAGCAGCTGCAGGAGCGCTGGTACAAGAGGAACCCCCAGTGCCACTCGGGAATGCACCAGATCACTCCCATCGCCAGCTGTCCCCAGGCAGCACAGCCCTCCCCCAGCCCAAGGGTGGCCCGGCGAGCCCAGGGACATGCCAGCCGCGGGCTCAGGCCACCGTCCCCAAGGGAGGTGACCTCAAGGGCACCCTGGAGCCGCGGGGGCGGTGGGATGCCCGGCGCTCGGCCAAGCGAGTCAGATCCAGCAGCGAAATCCCTCCGGGAGATGATGCGAAGGGCAGCAAGCGACCTCTGCTGAGGAGGGACCGGAGCAGCACACGGCGGGGGGACAGGCCGGGGAGCACCCCGAACCAAAGGCGGCACCGGGACAGAGCAAAGGCAGATGCCCGCGGCACGGCGAGGCTCACAGCCCACGGCAGGGCTGTGCCAGCCGGGCACACCCTGAGGCAGGAGCAGGCAGGGATCTCCGGCAGGCCGGGAGCCCCTGGGTCCCTCCTTCTGAACCGCGCTCACGGGGCTCCGATCTGTCCCCAGGCGGGACCTGGCACCTGGGCAGCATCTCGCTGTCCCCATGGGCAGCGTGATCCCGGGGCCGGGCGGAGCGGCTGGTGCCCTGTCAGCGGCTGTGCCTGGTGCCAAGTGTCGCTCCGGAGCGGAGCCCGTCCCCTGGCTGTGACACGCTGCTCGTGCTCTTTCAAAGGAACCTTTCTCTGTCTGTCCCCCTTGGGGCTGCTCCCTTTCTGACGCCAGCCACCCTTGCACGGTCCCAGGCGGTTCTCCCAGACCCTGCCCAGCGCTAAAAGGTGTAAATGCGAGATGCTGCAGTTACCAGCGGCTCCAGGCACGCCACAGCCACATCTACGCTAACCCCCCCCATACAAAACCCCCACACCGCAAGACCCCCAAAGCGCTGAGATTCAGCCCTTGTGAGTATATAAACACACAGAAAATTTGTCGAGGAGCGCAGCTGCAGCCCCTGGGAAGGGGTCTGGGCTCTCCGTGTAACTCCACACGCAGACTGAGCCTCCAAAGGGAGCTGCACATTCATCCACCTCCGGCTCTGGGAATGGGGCGGCAACAGGATGACCCCGGCGGTGGAGGGGGGCTGCCCCCAAATCCCCTCCCCCGGTCCCCCTCTTTCCCCCATCTCGCAGCCCAGCCGGGCAGAGGGATCCTGTACACAACTTTTTCAAACTGCCAGGCAGAAGAATCCCAGCCTTTCCAAGGGAGTGTCGGTAAATCATCAGTACATCCGACAACGCAGCCAGCGGGATTAACCCTTTGCGGGACCCCAGGAAAATAATAACAACAACAAAACCACCACCACCAACGCGTTTAACAACGAAAACAGTAAAATTCGGCCCCAGCTGTGGGAGAAGGGGGACGGGCAGGGTGTGCGCCGGGATCTTTTCACACACGGATGGAGAGGGAGCAGCGTTTTGTGTGTGCCGAGCACATGAAGAGCTGCCACCGCGCACCTCCGCCGTGCCGCAGCCCTCCGGGCTCTCCCAGCCCCCGCGGCACGACCCAGGTCCCCGTGTCCCCGAGGGACAGGCTGAGCAGCAGCAGCCCCTGCCCCCAGGAGGGGCTGGGAGCCCCCCGTGCAGGGCAGGGTGAGGGCTGCGAGGGGCAGCGGCTCTCCCGCTCCTGCATCTGCCTGGGGGCTGCAGCGGAGCCGCCTCCCGGAGCAGCCCCCGGGGCTGGGAGCCCCTGTCCCGGTGCGTGGGGATGGGGGGGTTTGGGGGGCTCCTCCCGGCCGTCCCGCCGCCGATCCCCGCACGGCGCAGCCCCATTTCCCCCTCTCCCGCTCCGCAGCGTGGCCTCCCTGCTCGCAGCCCGTTCTCCTCTCCAGAGCGGGAGTTTTCACATCATCCCCTGGCCGAGGAATGTCGTCCCCCAGCCCGTTCCCAAACGCCGGGATCCCGCGGCTCCCCGGCACCCCCAGCCCGCCCGGGATTCCCTTCCCAGCGCCGGGAGTAGCGGAGTTTGTACTCACCCCCTGCCTGCCGCTGTAGCTCTGAGTCTGGAGACCGGCTCTGATTCCGGCTCCATCACGTTTAGTGCATTGTCTCTTTCGGGCAATTTTTGCGGCAATCCATCAGAAATCGGGGGATAAGGCGGTTTGTGGGTACATCCTTCCTTCCCAGGAGCTCGGCTCTCTGCCTCGCTAAGGGGTTCAGCTGTGTCACAGACACCCCTGGCCCGGACGGCTCACTCCTTCCTCCTTCTCTTCTGGGTCCTTTTGCTTACACAGATCTTTTAATCCCATTTAACTCCCTCTCGGCAGACTGCAATTACCTTGGAAAAAGGAGAGAGAACACAAAGTACACTCTAGGAAGCCAGGCTGGCCCATGGTCGCTGGATTTCTTGCCTTTTTTTTCCTCTCCTTATAAATAGTGCAATTTCTGTGATCTCTGATTCCCAAAGTCCGTGATTTCAAGTGTTTTTTCTTAGCTGTTACATTTTTTGTTGTTGGTTGGTTGGTGGTTGTAATGATTATTTTTATTTGCAATGCAGATGTGCCTCCCACCCCCCAAGGATCTCTCCTCTGGACTTAGAGAGAAGAGGAAAAGGCAGATTTTGAGAAATGAAAATTATTTAAGGATGTCCTTACTGCCTCTCTCTGCTGCCCTCCTCTGTAACAGCGAAGCATTTACGAGAAATTATACAAAATAAATAAATAATTAAAAAAAAAAAAGAAAAAAAAAAAAGAGAAAAAAATAAGAAGAAGAAAGAAAGAAAAAGGGAAACTCCTTTGGCCAGAGCTGCCAGGAAAGAATTGACGACCCTGTCCAGGCTCCAGGGAGGGAAGCACAGGCCCTTCTCTGGGGAGGCTGCTGATGGAAATTGCAGCCCCCTGCACTCACCTGTCCAGGGCCAGGAGCCCCAAACTGGCCTGGACCCACCTTATAAAGCACCTGACATGGCTTTTCCCTTGGATCAGTGCTTGGTGCAGGCGGCTGGGAGCCTGTGGATGGGACTCAGGCTTGGAGGAGAAAAGTCCCCCATGCCCCTGTTCCCCTCCTTGAGCTGCTCTGCTTCCCCAGGGCATCTCCAGAGCCCCTCTCGTTCCAGCACCGAGGGAGGGAATCTGCATCCCAGAGGGCAGGAACAGGGCGCTGAGTTTCCCTACGCGAGGTCCATCAGAACAAGTTGGATCCCAAATCCTCTTGGCCAGCTCTGGCAGGAGAGGGGACTTCCACATGTGGATAAAACCTCCATCCCTGCTTCCCCTCCTCATCCAAAGCGCCACCCAGCCAGCCGTGGAGCCCCGGGGTGACCGGCAGGTCCCTGCTGTCCGCAGCAGCTCCACGGGATTCCCTGAGGCAGGTGAGGGCAGCGGTGCCACCTCCTGCCGCCCTGGGTGCCCCTGCCCTGCTCCCTCCCCCTGCCTCGGGCACTTACTCTGCAGCGAGCTGAGAGCCTGAGCAGCATCTCCGCGCAACCCCATGGCCCTGGGTCATTTGTCCCAGCAGCTCACGGCAAACTGCTGCTTCTTTAAAAATAATAACAATTTAAAAAAATTTAAAAAAAAAGGAGGAAGAAAGGAAAACTCAAACAAAGCCCCTTCCTCCCTCCTTCCCCTTCAAGGTGTCTGCTGTGCTGCGAGCCCGGCAGAGGCGGCCGGGGTGAGGGGCCCGGGGCCAGCCGGGGCTCTCTGGGGTCCCCCCAAATTCAGCAGATAATCCTTCCCCGGGGCGGGCACGTCCCCCTCGTGCTGCACTCGCGGGTCATGGATGCTGCAGGCAGCCAGGAGAGAAGGGCGGTGGGGAGCGGGCGCTGGGAGGGACATGGATGTGAAAGAGGTGGAAGTTCTGAGGCTGCCCTTGTCCTTTTAAATAGCTGCAGCCCGGGGACTCCGGGCTGGCGGGGGTGCCCCAGGTATCCGGTTTCAGCAAACAGCAGCTAATGAGCAGAGATCCAGCCTCCGAGGGGCAGGATCAGCGCTGCCGGCGGGCAGGGGGGCACCCCGGGCACCCCACCAGCCGGGGGGGGCAGCGCTGCGGGTCAGGGGCTGCGTGGGCAGGGGACAGAGCTGCAGGGTAAGGGGACAGGGCTGCAGGGGCTACAGGACCCCCAGGGTAAAGGGACAGGACCCCCAGGGTAAGGGGACAGGGCTGCAGGGTAAGAGGACAGGGCTGCAGGGGCTACAGGACCCCCAGGGCACAGGGACACAGGTCCTGCGAGGTGCTGAGCACCCAGCACAGACCCAAGACCCCAGCGTGGCTCTGCCATCAAGGCTGAGCCACCCCAGGGACTCCCTCCACAAAGGTGTTCTCTGTCTGAATGCATTATCCCCTGGTGTGGGGAAGGGCTGAAGCTCCTCACAGCTGGGCACTAAACTTACCCACTCCCCATGAAGAATACACAGCCACAAACAGGACCCCACATTGACCCACCAAGTACTTGAATGTGAGGCTAGAGGGGAGTGACGTTACATCACGTTCAGACCAGAAAATTCAAGGACCCACTGGCCTGACTCAGCAATGCAGGCTTCACTCAAAAACCTGACCTCAGAGCGTGGCCAAAAGTTGATGTTTCCACCATAAATCAGATGTCCTGTATGACATCCTCTGCTACCATGCATGCTAAGGGCTTCTCTCCCTTAATGCATATCTTTGGTTTAGCTGTGCTTGCTTGCTGGAGCTGTGGTTTTCCATCTCCCAGTTTCTATAGGCAGGAGATTTTATTCATACCTTTGCTCTGAAGCATCTACATTCTGCTTCCTTTCTCAATATAGCAGATGAAGTTTTAAGTAGAGACAGCAAAACAATTTGAAACAAGCAGTGTTGGGGGTGGGGTTAACTAACAGCCTCACAGCTCCTCTGTCCTCCAGAAAACCTTCTCAGAAGAGTGCAGCTAAGTTACACGTCCTTGTAAGAAATTCCTATTCACAGAAAAACGTGTCTCAAACCCCTCTGAAAGCCCAGGAACTCAGATGACCCAAACAGTCCAGCTTTGAGGACTGTGACTTTAGGGACAACAGGCAGTGACACAGCCTGTCAGAAACACCATAAAATCTCTATTTTTCTTAGCTATTTTTTCCCCCAGCTGTTCTTTCCATGTTTCTCAGTCACACATTCCTCACTGAGAAACATATTCTAGCCATGCTGAAGTGTTTAAGATAAAGCTTTAATCAATTAAAAAAACCTCCAACTTCACATAATTGTGGGTTAATCCCTCTGCTGTTGAATACACCTTAGATTCTCCTGCTTATTTCTACCTTTTCTCTCTTCTGAATGCAGCAAATATTTAGTAAACTCATTTTCCCTCAAACAAAACCAAACCCCACCCTACCCAGAGAGGAACAAGGCCTGGCTTTTCAGAGAGAGGGACAAAAAGGAAAGGAAAATGATGTGCTGCATCTTTTTGCAAAGATTTATCCAAAGTGGATAAATGCATGGGTAGTGGGAAAAGACTGATGATGCTTCAGGTCCACAGCATCTCACCGAGGACCACCATAAAACTCACTGGCAGCCTCATCCTCAAATCCTCTGCCCATATTTGCTCCGATGAACATTTTCAAACCAAACACATGCCTAAAAGCTTTGCTAGCACGAAGACATAAATGTATCCCAGCAGTAGGAAAAAGGGAATTACTTTAAAACAAAAGGAAACCCAACATTGCTGAAGCCAAGACTTGTGCCAAGTGAATTCAGGTTCAAAAATTAGACCTCATTCTTCAAAAAGAGAAAAGCCACAACATATGATCTGAATAGAAATATATTTAGCAGATTTATTTTTCTTCCCTTCCAAATTTAAATAGAAGCCATTTTAAAACACTAAATAAACTGAAGTAAAATGGCACAGCAGCAAAAAAAAAAAAAAAAAAAAAAAAAAAGGAAAAAAAAAGAGAAAAAGGAATTGGAATGGAATAGTTTAATTAGCCAAAAAATAAAAAGTACAGGGGAGGAGGAAATACCACCACACAACATGGGGAACAGGGAACAGAACACTTGCTTTTGATGAAACACACTCTCTCGAAAAATGCAGCATGTCATTACAGCCTGAATAAATACAACATCTTAAATATTCACCCCTATTTAGCCACTTGCCAGAAGAACCAGTACCCACCTCTCCTCAGAGCTGCAGCTCGGTTAAGCATCAAGGCTCTCATTAATATAATTTTGTCTCTTTGCTCCTCTCAGAAAAGCGAGCTGGAGGCACCTGGGAGCCACGGCAGGCGCTGTCACAGCTGCCCTGTGTGACACACAGTGCCCGGCTCCACGGGGCAGAGGAATCCCAGCCTGACCTGGACCTACCAGCCCCCTTTGGCTTGGCCTGGAGGACAAGCTGAATTACACTTCAGTCATTTGCACCTTTGCCCAAGTCCAAAAAGTGTCCTGGATCACTCACTGCCCCCAGAACTCGCAGGAATTACAGGGATGTATTTGGATATATTTAGATAAATACTCCATTCAGGTTTAAAAGCCGTGGCATAACCAGGCAGAAGTGAAAACCACGGCACCGGAAAAACTTGTGGGAGGGATCAAACAAACAGGCGAAGGAAAGGTGGGATAAAGAGCCTTTCACTCCCTGCTGGGCTGGGGATCCACACCCAGCTTGGAGGAGGAATATCTAAACTTGGACCCTGGCTAAGAGCTGCTGGAGCCACGGGAAAAGGGAGCCAGGCTCTGGGGAGCAGGGTGATGGTGCCAGCCCGGGTGGGAGAGCTCTGCAGCTCCTCATCACACGGAGCAGGGCTGGAGCCGCACCTGGGAGCCGACAGGGACAGGGGATTCACCAGCGCAGGAGTGGGGCTGATCCCAGCACGGCACACAGCACAGCAGGGCTGATCCCAGCCCGTACCCGGGCACAGCAGGGCTGATCCCAGCCCGCACACGGGCACAGCAGGGCTGATCCCAGCCCGTACCCGGGCACAGCACCCGGCAGGGCACAGCAGGGCTGATCCCAGCACGGCACACAGCACAGCAGGGCTGATCCCAGCCCGTACCCGGGCACAGCAGGGCTGGTCCCAGCCCGTACCCGGGCACAGCAGGGCTGGTCCCAGCCCGTACCCGGGCACAGCAGGGCTGGTCCCAGCCCGTACCCGGGCACAGCAGGGCTGATCCCAGCCCGTACCCGGGCACAGCACCCGGCAGGGCACAGCAGGGCTGATCCCAGCCCATACCCAGGCACAGCAGGGCTGGTCCCAGCCCGTACCCGGGCACAGCAGGGCTGATCCCAGCCCGTACCCGGGCACAGCAGGGCTGGTCCCAGCCCGTACCCGGGCACAGCAGGGCTGATCCCAGCCCGTACCCAGGCACAGCAGGGCTGATCCCAGCCCGTACCCGGGCACAGCAGGGCTGGTCCCAGCCCGTACCCGGGCACAGCAGGGCTGATCCCAGCCCGTACCCAGGCACAGCACCCGGCAGGGCACAGCAGGGCCGGGCTGTGCCCGGGAACGAGCAGCTGCTGACTCAGCAGCCGCGCTGCGAGCATCAGCAGCCTCGGCAGGCAGAGCCCCGCGGCTGGGGCTGATCCCTGCCTGCCGGGCTGGCACTGAGGTGTTTCTGCCAAAGCAGCCGTTTCTAGGTCTTTTTTCCCCCATACTTGGCTGCGGTGCTCTCTCAGGTGTGTAATTCCCTATGCAGGATTTCCTAATCCCTACACGAGTTTTCTGTTCAGATCCTGCATTTAACATGGTGCTTTTCACATCCATGAGCTCTACTCAAATGACTGGCACTAGTTCAAGCCCTGGATTAAAGTCTTCTCCACCCTGTAGGGACCTGGCCATGAGCAGAAACCTGCTGAAGAGCTTCATTTGCCTGCTGAGAAGTCTCACCATCCATGGCAGAGTCAAGCTCTCAAGGAAGCAGAAGCTGGCCCAGCTGGGATCTGGTCAATGATGCTCCTAATTTGGTCTCTCTGGCCTCAGCCATCACTGCAAGATCAGGAGGTTTCTGCAGAGGGGCAGGACATGCAGCACCCCTGGTTTTAGGGTTTGCTGTTTGACAGCTATTCATGATCCAAAAGCTGCTGTGGGTTGTGTTTCTTGTCCTCAGTGCACTGTGGAAGGTATTAATTATAGAGGAGATGTACAGAAAGCTTGAAAATCATGCATGTAACAGAATTGCTGCTCAGTGTTATTCCCCGCTCTCCACAGCCTTCCTGACAAAGCCATTCCTGTCCTGTGCCACCAGCTGCCGGCAACATGTTTGAACTTCTGCAGCCTTTTGATGTAAAATGTTTTAAATTCTTTTTGGGAACACTAAAGGCTTTTGTCTCCTGGCCGGTGCTGTGGGGATGCCACGTCTGGCAGAGACTGATCTTTCTGTGCTTTCCAAGCGCACCGTATCACACGGGGCTGCCCAGCCAGCCGAGAGGTGGGGATGGCTGTTAATCATTACATGGAGCCCTTTTCCATCGGAATGAAAGGGAACACAATGCAGCCAAACCCACCCTTCCCATGGAAAGGCTGCCTGCTGATTACAGCTCTGTCCTACCCTCCCATTTAGGTATCTGGAGAGCTGCAGTTCTGCAGGATGGCTGCGCAGTGATTGTTCAGCTGATGGCAGCAGCAGCGTTGGGCTGACAGGTCAGCCCCGACAGGGTAATGCATCCCCAGGCTTTGACAGGAAGATATTACAGCTCCTAAATCCTGACTGCCTTTAAGGTATCAGGCAAAGACTGCCTGGTTTTGTGAACATCCCTTTATTTCCCTGTTTGTCCATGTGCTCTCTCTCTGGTTTAGGACCTATTCAGTCACTGGTGCTGGTGGAAAACACAAGAGAATCAACACCAGCAGCCAGTTTGGAGCTGTGTTCTCCAGTCCAAACACCAGCCCAGGCTGTTCTGCTGCCTGTGGCACAGTGTGGTGATCCTACATTTGAACAGAAGAATACCAAGACCCATTTCCCCCTTTTACCATGGAGGGGAAAAAATAATTCACCATGAAAAATAATTCACCATGAAAAATAATTCACCATGCACCCTCTGGGCTGCTGCACAGGAGGGGCAGCTCTCCCCGTCTGCAGGTTTGCTAGTTAAATGCAGGTTTGCTAGTTAAATGCAGCAATGCATCAGCAAGCACAAGCACTTTTCCCATCAGTGTGCCGAGGAGCTTGTTCATGCCACGGGCTCATGGAGATGGCTGAGAGCTGTCCTGGATGAGTGCAGGTAACATGAGCTCTCTAAAGAGACAGCCTATCTGCTCTTCATGAAACAGAACCACCCTGAGAGTGCCTTCCCCCTCCGCAGAGGAATCACACCAGCACATTAAAGTGCCTGCTGATCTCACTGATTCCCTGCACGTTAAGGACAAAAGGACAATTGCACTGTGGCTGCTGCTGCTATGACAGCGATTTACCATGGCAGGGAGCGCACACCAGTGTGTCATGTTTCAGTCTGAATTCTGCAGGCCACACAACCCTCACGATTTTAGGCAGCAGTGCCCAGCCCTAGTGTGGTCTGCCAGAGTTCTGGATATCCCAGTGACACTGGTGCAGGTGGTTCAGTGCTTGTGCCACAGCCTTGCACCCACAACACACAATTGATGCAGGAGAGATGAACCTGACCTGCTCTGAACACTCTGGACAAGGATTTGGGAGCTGCAGGCAGCAAACAGGGGAAGGTACAGGCTGTGGAGTCACTCCAGGGCCCTCTGGAGCAGGGATGCTGTTTGCTCTGAGGATGGGGAACAAGCCCAAGAGTGAGAACAGTGCTGGTGGCAGCTGGAGCTCATGAGCACACCCAGGCAGCCTCAAGGCAGAGTTCAAAGGGAGATGGAAATCAGTACAAGATCTTGGCCTTGTGTGCTACAGCACAAGTGCCTGGGACAAAGGTTTTGTGCAAGACAGAAACTAAGCCTGAGTCAGATTCTGAGTAGTTTCAGTGGGAAAGGGAGAGGAAAAAGAGCTTAGAAAACATCAAAGCAAATGTTGGTCATAACAAAATGTTAGGGTAATCATATTTAAATCCAAAAGGTAGTTTTTCTACTGTCTAAGCAAGATATATTCTTTGTTTCCCAGTGCTGTGTGAAGATAACCCTGTGTCCTGCTGCTGGGCAGGCCTGTGGGAGCAGTTCACCGTGCAAGGGGAAATCACACCTGCAGGAAGAAGCTGAAGTGGAAATGATAAGTCCAGGCAAAGTGAAGGAAGGGTGAGACTAGACAGATTTGAGATGAGAATTTCTTAGGCTCCACCCTGCACTGGGCTCACTAATGACAACAGAGGAGTTCCTTCAGCAGTGACGAGGATGAGGCAGCCCTTGCACAAACACATGTGGATACATTGAGCAAAAGCCTGTGCTCTGTTACATCCTGAGGTATCAACACCAAAAAGCAACTGCAATTTGGTTTGTGTAATCAGAGTAGTTTTAAGATATGACCCAGCCATATCAAGGAATTGCTGAAGCCAATCTAAGCCACAGCACTGCTACACCACCCCTTCCTTTTGCCGTGGTGCTGAGCTGTTTCTGAGAGCAGCTGCTGAGATGAGAAGTGCTGAGGCTGCAGAGGGGGGTCTGTCTCTTCCTTCCTTGGAGGCTCTTTGGTGCTGGGTGCCCGGGGCTGGGCCAGGCAGCTCTGCCCTGCCTGAAGCAGCAGCACTAACCTAGATCCCAGCAGGGCTCAGGTTTGGCTTTCACTGCTCCAGTGACCTGCAGGGTTACCTGAAGCAACTTAAACCATTGCTTTTGTGCCATTATTTTCCTGTCTCTAAAGTGAAGCTTGTGATATAGATCATCTTATGTGTAAAGAGGTTTAAGACCTTCAGGCAGCCAGCGCTGCCAGTGGCTGCTGTTACTGCACTGTGCAGTTGGCAGCAGCCCCCCATGCAGGAGCAAGTGTAAATCTATTTCCCAACCAGTTTTACATTCAGCACAACCTGCCATCCTCCAGATGCACAGTTCATTAGAGACTGCTCGGGTTTATCTGGCTGTAAAGGCCTGTGTAAAAAAAAAATAAAATAAAGCCCTGGTGATTAAACATGCAATTCAAATCCATCTCCTGGAGCAGAGCAGACAGTTCCTGGTGCTTTATCTGCACTGACTGAAATGCAATCTGTGCCACTTAGAGCAGAACAATGCTTGATTTCTTCATACTTCACTCAAATTGTTAACACATAAAGCAGAAACACAGCCCATTTCCACAGAGAAGGTCTCTTCTGACATACTCAGAGTGTTAACCCAGAGCATACAAATCTGCTTCAAAGCTAATAGGCTTTTTTTTTTTCTTCCTGCAAACACACTTCTCCACATCTGCACACTCTCACTCTCTCTACTTCAACAGCAATAGTATTTGGTAAAGCTCTCCAAACAGGACCCACTGCAGAAAGGCTGTATTTACTGATGTTTGGGTAAGAACTAATAAGAGACCTGGTTGTGTCTCTGTTCCTTAAAAAAAAAAAAAAAAATCAAGTCAATAAGTCAATATTTATATACCCACTGGTGAAATAAATCCTGCCCTCCCCAAGAAGAGGGAAATAAAATGAAGTGATTGAATCAGGGTTTCATGGAAGGGGGCTTTGTTTCCTTATTTGTTTTCAGAGTTTGGGATTTAAAAAAATAAATTATTGTAATTTGAAAGCAATTGTACTGTGCAGAGCCCATCAGAGCAGCTTCACAGTGGGACCTGTCACTGAGGATAAAAAAAAAAGGGGGTGCAGGGAGGTGATCCTTAAAGATCCAACCCCAGACCATTCTGTGACTCTGTGTTCTGAGATATTTCAGAAATGTAGCCAAGTCCTCATTTGCAGCATCCAGTGGCATCACTGCAGAGGAGCCTTTGTACAGACCAGATCAGGACATTTTTATTCCCATTTCCCATCCTCCCAGAATCTCTGGGGTTGCTGGGTGACAAGAACCTTGTCACCAACCAGAGTTAGCTCAGGGTATAGTTTGACACTCCAAAAACCAAGGGAAAAATGCTGTTTACTCTCCAGTTTCTTAGAAAACAGTCAAATCCCTCTTCACATAGAACTTCTCATTTCTGTGCCATCAGCAAACCTTTCCACTGGCAAACTCAGCACAGGTAAACAAAGTTTGTGTTTTATCACTGTAATCTCCCTGCAGAGCCAGCCTGGACACCTGCCCTGCTGCAGTTATGTTGCTTTTCTGTGACTTTTCTTCATATATGAACTAAGATTAAGCTGTTTCTTGTTTAGCTTAAAAAGAGCAACTTTCAATCTCATTTTCCTGCTCAGTGTATCTTGAGATGCTCCTCCCTGAACAGCTCTGGCTCTTTTCCCATCAAACCCCACATTTAGCACACAAACTCACTGCAAAACTCCCATTAATCAGCAGAATGGGATAAATGACACTATTTATATTTCCCATCTCCAAAGCTTTGAATAAGCAACAACGTTCTGTTGGTTTTCTTGCCAGTGGCTGTGCCCCAGGCAGGGAGCAGGTTCAGTATTTGCACCTGACCCCCTCGTTATTAAAAGGCCAACAGTCATTAACTGATGTGGGTATCAGGCTCTCCCCTCTGCCTTCCTCAAAACAACACCCCAAACAGCATCACAGAAACCCCTCGCTTTGATGTCCCTAAGGTGCCTTTCATCACATCCTAAAGCACTTTGCAACATTACTGCAACCCTTGATTCATCCCCCCCCCCAAGCAGCTTTCCCCAGCTCCCAGGTGACGTGCAGAGAGCTGCAGGTACAGAAAGGGTTAATTCTGAACCAGGGCGTTCTCTGGGAGCTGCATTCATCACCCCAACTCCAGAAAGTGCAACCAGACCCTTGGTGATGGTCCCATTCCCATCCCAGTGAGCAGCAAAGCAAGGAGAGCCCAGGAATCCCTGCCCCTGACGCCACGGCTCTGGGAGCTGCAGGAAAACTCCCCTGTCCTGAGCACATCTCCAGCAAAGGGACCTTGTGCATGAAATAAAGTTTCTCTGTATCCCTCACCTTTCATCCTCAGCTGGCTTTTACTTTTTTTCCCTGACATGCAATTATTAAACAACAGGAACAAACTAGCTTCTGGGTAAAACTTCCCCCAAAGTAGTTAAAAGACAGCAAGAAATGCCAAGATTTCTATTTCCCTCCTTCTTTAAAGGGGAAATAACATTAAATTTAAATATTTGTAAATGCCACTGATTAGCATTTTATTTTATAGCTTTGATTTAAAAAATTATTTCTATTTTTCAGCCCAACAAAGACCCCCTTTCCCTGTAGCAATGCTAGGAGGGGACTCTGCTGAAAATTATAGATTCCAGAGTTTGCAAGAGAACCACAAAGGCTTAATTACAGTTATTGACATTCCAAACACCCACTGAAGGCCCAATCTTCCCTTGGCCAGAAATAACCACACAAAGTGAAGGTAGAAAGCTAACACCAAACCACCTCAACAGCTGGTTACTGCAGTGGGGCACAGAGAGAGCTCCTGGTCCCCTCCTGGAGGGGACACTGATGGGGCTGGTTTTCTTAGGGGGATTTGTCCCCCATAAAGTGGGGCTGCACAAGGTGCCCCTTTCTCCAAGGAAGGACCTGGAGGAGCTCCTGTCTCTGCTGTGGGATTCAGTCCCTGTGTTCTGCATTTTTAATGCATTTGTGCTGCTCCCAGGCCACATGGGTGCACCCCATCCCCCTGGCAAAGGTGCTGGCTGGAAGGAAGGCTTTTCAGAGAGAGGTGTGACACTCCTTGGAGTTAGAAACTCCTTGGAATTAGCAAATGCCTTGCCTGCTGTCCCCCATCCCTGTCTGTCCCGGGCTGTGCAGGAGACTCCACACCCCAACAGCTGCAGCCACATCAAAGGCCGTGTGCCTCCAGAGATGCTAAAAGGGTTAGAAAAGGTGAAGCATCTCTGGGGTGATCCCAGGGAGCCTCCTGAGCATCATTCCCTCTGAGGGCTCCTGGATGTGCCCCCGTGGCTGAGGCTGAGCACACTGGGAGCAGGGCCCCGGTGATTTAGGGGCTGTCCCAGTGCCCTGCTCACACAGAGCCCCCTCAAACACCCAGCACGACCTTGTGGCAGCCTGGCAAAGGCAGGAGGAGCCCGAGGGGGAGGCAGCAGCAAGGACCTGGGTCACTGTCACAGGCAGAGACTGAACCAGAGCTCGGGAGACAAAGCACAGAGCCCAGCCCAGCCTCTTCCATTCCCACTGCCCCAGCAGGGAAAGTCCCTGCTGCTGTCCCCACAGAGGACAGGGTGTTTGCCCCGGGGATGGGGAAGGTTGTTCCCCTGGGCTGCCTTTGCCCAGGGCACTGCTCACCATCCCCTCAAAGAACAGCAGCTCCACCACAATCCCCCATTCAGACCAGAGCAAGGGGGTGCATGCAAAACCCACAGGGAAGCTTTAGGACCTGTAGGAATAAACTGCTGACTGCAGGAACCTGTTTCACACTCAGACCCTGCCCCTCTCCATGGGGCTGTGGGGATCAGAAAGTCCAAGGGAGGATGGAGAGACCAAGGCTGGGTGCACTCCATGGCAGATGGGCTGAGGGTCATGGCTATGAGGAAGGCAAGTTCAGGCAGGCTTGAATTCCCTCCACTTGTGTTTTTTCCATCAACAGATGTTGCCTTTGCCTTGGCACTGGGCAGCAGGGCTGTACCTGCAGCTCAGGGCACTGCCCCCAGCCAGCAGCCAGTGGGATTCCATCCCTGCTCCATGCAGGGTGTGCTCCTGTCACCAGCCTGGATGGGAGCAGCTCCCCAGCCGGCCCCCACAGGGAAGACAAAAAGCTTTTGTGACAAGGGGAAGGTCGGAATTAACCCTTTTCTGAACTGCAGGGCATGTACACCCAGGAAATTTGTCACTTAGCAGCATGGCCCTGTGCCCATCCCATGCCCTCGCTGACCCTCTGAGGCACAGGTGGCATCTGCAGCCCTGGCCACAACCAAGAGGATGATGGAAAACTTCTGAAGAAAGGAGACTGGGAAGCAGAGGCCTTTCCAGGAGAGGCATGGTACCAACACAGATCCCATGGTGACAGCAAATGCTTGGTGCTCCCATTTACAAGAGTGATCAAATAAATCTCCTTAAATCTAGAAGAGAGAAAGTAAATGGAGTAAAAGCAAAAATTGAGCAGGCTGGTTATTGAAAACAGCAGTATTATACTTATTTGTTTCTCCTCTCCTGTGCACCAGCTTTTGTCCACTGAATAGCTACAGAATTCACTGGCATTATTCCTAATTTTACAATGATTTGGGAGAAGAGGAGACAAAGGCAAGCAAACAAAGCTAATTGCCTTCAGTGTTTTGTTTATCTGGGTTTTGTTCAGCCAAACAAAGAGGACGTTCAGGTCCAAGCTGACTGTGGAGCCACAGATCTCTTTTGCTTGGCTGGTCTGTTTCAAAACACAGTTTGCAATTTTGGCATCCAGCATCTTCAGCAACCACCACTTGACACTACTTTCTTATCTCCAGCTGGTCACTATAGAAACTCTGGTCACTTCAGCCACTATTACTACAGATTAATCAACCTTGCAAAGCCCCTCCAAAAAGCAGGAAGTCCTCCGTGAGCCAATCCCTTGGTCATAAAAAGAACAAAGCCAGCAGGAGATTAATCACTGGATGCTATTTCCAATGCAAGAATCCTAGCAGGACAAGTCCCAATTTTAATAACAAAGCTATGCATTGTCACCCATCCATACCAGCAGGCTTTTGTTCTTGGAGCCAGGGAAGAACATGCTGAGCACAAATGTAAATAATATGGCAAGGAGAGCATGCTGCTGGCAGCACCCCCCAGAACATGGACTGCAGGAACCACAACCAACCAGTTCTGCCAGCTCTGGTTGCCTTCCCTGCATCTCAGATTTCCCAGCGCAGTCTGAGGGAGGCACAGCAGGATTTCCAGGCATCAGGCAGAGGAGGAAAGCAAGGAAGAGGAGTCTGGGAAGGCAAATCCGGCCTGCTGTGGTTGCTGCAGTTGTTTGAACACAGATGTGGCAAGAACTGAGGTCTCCTACACCTGTAAGGCCCTAAGAGAGATTCTAACAAAAGATCCCCAGTGTTAAATGTGCTGGTGAGTCCCAGGTGTCTCCACAGGTCTCTAAAGACTGCAGGTGGGACCTGAGAGCCTTCAAGGAGCTGCACAAAAGAAAAAGGAGATTCCCAATAGTGTCACCTGCCCCAAAGTGCCAAAGCCAGCAGGATGCAGGGTTTGGGAAGAGACTGTGGTGATGCAGAGCATCAGCAGCTTGGTTTAGTCCCTGCATTTTCTCAAGCAGGGAGCAGTGGTGCAGGATTTGTTCTCTGTTAGTAATTCTTAGGTCTGTACAAGAATAGAGGTTTCCTAAAGCTCAGGAATGTGTGTAACATTTTCTCATTCAGAGGGAAAAAGGTGTTGGCAATAATTTCTATTTCTAGAAGGAAAAATGAAAGAGTCAAGTTTGAGAACCTTTCTGTGCTCACTGCCTTGAACACCTTCTTCAAAATGATTTAATGCTTCAAGTTACATTGGGATCTTGGGAATAATTTATAAAAGTTAGGCTTCTAGAGGCTTTTATGTTTCTAGAGTACCACAGGCTGCCCTGTGACATGAAATGAAGGGTGAATTTGGATGAGCCTTTTGCAGAGTCCTGGACAGACAAGGGAAAGGTGCCTGACCTGCTCAAGGCTTGTTGCTCAGTAACCAGAGCTGTTACAGTGCTGACTCTACAGGAATTTGCCATTAATCCTTCCAGCTCAACTACAAAAAGATGCTTTTTAAAAAAAAATTAATTAAGTAACAATATTATTTTTGTGTTTGCACAGGCTATTCTCAGAGTGGGCTCACAAGGAGCACAGGAAGGTAGGAAACAAGGAGAAGCCAATGCAAACAGTTTGGGAGGGACCCTCTGGAAATCAGGCAAGGTTCAAAGCTTTCTCTTTCAAGTGGCCTTCACTCTCCTCACATCAGGGAGGGAGCACAGAGGAGCTGGGTCACTGAATCCAGGGAAAAGTCAAACAAGCAAAGCTCAGCTGAAACCCCCAAGGCTGGCACGTCACGATCCTGTTTCCAAGGGGTGAGTTCTTGCTAAGCTTGACTGAAACGTGAGCAAGATGGGCTTTAAATAAACTAAGGGGGTGGAACACATTAAACCCTGCCCAACTTGATTTTAAATATTGAGGAAAATGAGAAAGAAAAGTTAGGTTCAAGGCATTGGATAACCAGACCCCCATTTTGCATTGGGATGGAAGAGGGGAAAGGGGAGCAGCAGCCCACTCTAAGGTCATGTTCAACTCAGACCTGCATTTGGCAAAGGGATTTAGGGTCCTTGGTTGGTGTAAGGCTCTGAAACCCCAGCTTTCGGTAACATAGTGGAAATTAAACTCTTAATCTCAGTTTGTAAACACAGACAGAGGCAGACACACAAATGTCAAAGACTTCAAAAATGACTGGGTCAAGGGGCTTCCACTTTTGTAACTCTGCTTGTGATCCCAGAGGAAAACACCCCTGTTTCCAAAAGCACTCCTCATCTGCATCCAGAAATTAACCTATTCAAACAAAAATCAATAATTAGATACACTAAGATGTTGCCCATCTTCTCTATTTATCCCTTACTTTTCCCTTCTGATTGTACAACACTGATAAAATGACGCTCAGCGTTTGTCGATCGATGTTACAATTTGAGATCCCTCCTTTTTCTCGTGCATGAACCAGGCACAAAAGCACAGTGCTTCAGCACAAGCTAAGGTCACTGTCATTTCCAAGATTGTTGCCAAGGTGATGCTCTGTTCCCTCCTTACAAATCACCCCCACAGCAATTGGATGCTCTCCTGGTTTGACTGGTGTTGGGGGGAGGGGGCACGACAACAGCAACTGTCTTGAAAATGCCTTGGCTGGGTTTGGAAGATCCCTGCTCCTGCCTTTCCTCCCTTCTTTTAGCCATGGGACAAACCCAGACTTTCACACAAAACAGCAAATCCAGCTCAATTTCCCACAGTTTTTGCCTCCTGCTGCCAGCCGTGGTGCTCCTGCTGAAGCTCCTGTGCTGGATGTGCTCTGGGTGTCTGACCCTCCCAAACACAGCCCTGGCTAAAGGAGCTGCACTTCCCACCCTTCCATTCTGGGACTGCCCCAGGGGGTCACCTCAGCCCCTCAGGCGCTCTCACTGTCTGCATTTCAGCCTGACACCTCCCAGGTGTTTCCTCAGCTGCAGGATCTGCAAGACTCTTCCTGGCTAGAGCATCTCAGAGCAGGCACTGGCAGGGATTTATCAGAGCTCAGAGATCCCATGGCAGGAGACACTCACAATGGCTTTGGGAGGCTCAAAACAGACCTTGCACCTTCTTCCTGGACTTGCAATACCTGTGGCTGCTTTAACAGATGCCTTTTCCTCACTTCTGCATCATTGTGTTAACCTTTTCCACATTACTTACATCCTTCCCCAACATCCTTTGAGTGGCAACAGATTTATTTATTTTTAACATGCTTTTATATCACAGACACCAACAGAAATCATCAATTTCCCTAGGACATGTGGGCATACAGCAAAGTATATTCCCATTATATTGCACCAAAAGAAGCCTCAACTCATTCAAGCTCCTTCCATTATTCCACACTTTATAGAAACAACTCCAAGGACCCGACTGGAACCTCTTTGTGCTCAACCTGGACAAGTGCAGAGAAAACATTCCCAAACTCAAAACTCCACAAGTGAAATTCTGAGGGAAAAGAGGGAAAGGAGAGAAAGGAGCCCTGAGGGGACACTAACCCCAGCTCCTCACATAAGCCTCACCTTTCACATCCCACCTCACCTCCCTTCCTTATGGATGAAGCAACCTTAGGAGCAACCAAAGACTCGGACAAGCTGAGCCAGCCCTGCACAGCAGGTTTTTAGAGCACTGAGCACTAAAAGAAACACTCATTATAGCCTCTTCAGACCATCACATCACAGTGATTATTCCCTGTTTTCACATCAGCATGGCAGGCTTTGCACACATCAGCCATGTGCTGAGGGGAAAAATGTTCCCACAAATCTGCCTTTTTATTTTTGGAAAGGGCCTGACAGAACTATCAGCTTCTATCTTTGGCCCACTCTCCTGGGGAAAACCTCATTCACAGTGAGCAGAATATTTGAAGAACACCAACAAAGAAGAAAACAAACCCGCTAAAATATAAAGACAGAATTCATTCCAGCATCACAGAAGTTCTGGTGCTGGGGACAGCAGGGATGCCACAAAGCCACAGCAGTCACTGGACCTTCTGCAGAGCTTGTGATGGAGCTCGTGGCTTCACCACAGGTTCACTGATTGTGGAGAGAAGCACAGAGCTCATCCATGGTTCCTGGCCCTTGGCACATTCCTCCCTCCCTGTTCCAAATTAGGGAGTTTCTGCTCACTCAGCAGAAATTAGACTGGTTTGCCTTAAAGGCAATTATTAACCTCTGCTTTTGCTTCTTGTGCGCCAGGTGAGAACAAGAGCAGAAAGCAGAGAGGCAGTGTTGGAGAAGTAGGGGAACTTCCAGGCATCCAGCTTCCACTGCTAGCAAAGGTGTGAGCTATAAAAACTATGTGGAGCTCTAGGTTCCTTTGCAAGCTTCTTAAGAAAATCACTAGAAAGCTTCACTCTTATCCCAAAAATCTAATTCCATCCTTAAACTGCACAAATATGAACCTGTCTTTAATTATAAAGGACTGTCTCTTGTAAGCAGATGGTCCTAAATTTGCCATGAACTAGAGAGGATTAAAACATTGTCCGGAGAAAAACAAAAAGAAAAAAAAGGCATAATGCCCCAAAGGATTATTTGATGGTCTTATCTTAATATTTCATTACTTTAGCATACTTCAGTTCAGTCTTCAGACACAGGGAAGTGTTTTAAGATTCCTCCTCTCTTCCCTATGAAAGCGAACTGGAAATGCTCTCACTTTGCCAAGACCCGATTTTCTGCCTTTTCTCCCATCTGCATCCACTCCCCACCACGACAGAGACAGCCCGGGCCCTGCCGGGGGACAAGGGGACACCAGAGGGACACGAAGGCTCCCGGGTCCTCCCGGATAATTAAAGCTTTAGCCATGGGTGCCCCCTTGTGCCTTGTGAGTAATTCAGCACAGCCGAGGGAGTCACACAGAACCCTGCAATGGTTGGGGTTAGAAAGGACCTTGAAGCTCATCTCATTTCCCCTTCAGAGGGAAAACTGAATTTCCAGGGGGTTGGACTCCATGAGCAAGGCCAGGTTGGATGGGGCCTGGAGCCCCCTGGTCTGGTGGAAGGTGTCCCTGCCCATGGCAGCAGGGCTGGATCTGGATGAGTTTTTAGATCCTCCCAGCCCAAACCACTCCACAACTCTGTGGTCCAGCTGCTCCGTGGCTGCTGCACACATCAGGCGGAGAGGAGCCGTGTCCACCCTCGGTCAGTGGCAGGAACACACGAAGGCTGTGCCTTTCTACCTCTCTCTCAGCAGCATCATTCAAGCTCTCTGGCATTTTGGCACAAGTAAAGATGGATTTTTCCACTCCCACTGCTTGGCAGCTCATTGCTGGGGGCTGTTTGTCTCTGCTCTTTCTGCTGCAGAGGGCCAGTCCTCTCACTCCCCATCTGCCCTGCTCTGGATCTCAGGGCAGACAGGGGCAGGGTCACTCTGTGTCTCTGAATCCTACAACACTCTCTTCACTGCTGAGCCTCAATCAATACTTTAATGGGCTAATTTTCCAGCTTTTGATCAAAATGCCTTCGCAGCAGCACATCTCCAGATACTGCCTCTGGCATTCCAAAATAAGCAGAAAGAACAAGATAACCTTTGTGAGGCTTCTCTCCCTACAATCTATAGCTGAATCTACACAACCTCCTTTTAGTTTCTCCTTAACCCAGGCTGGTACATTAGAATTGAGCAAAACTGGATGTGAAATGGCTCCCAGCCTCTCAATTTGATTATTATCTTTTTGGGGAGGCATGGCAGTTTCTTCATCTCTGAGATGAATGGATATTTTGTCTCTGGAACCCCCCCACAGCGTGCAGATTCGACATTTGAAGTCTAAGCCAAATTTAGTCGTGAACAATTACACAAGTCAAAGGGTCTGGCTTTGGGACTTCAATGAAGGCACAAAAATATAGAAACACTCTAAACCCCACAAAACTACTCTCCTGGTGTTTGAATCCCAAGTACAGATGTCAGGGAATTTTAGGTTGTTTTTATAATTTATTCAATATTAATCAAACAGGCTTCCTTTAAGCCACTGCTAAAAAAATTAGTATTTTTTCAAGAGTCACCTACAAAGGTTAACTCTGTTGAATACAGATATTAAAATGTAGTTATTTGTCTGTCATTGCCAAAGTTAGTGCATGTTTACATGGCTTTGGACGCTTTAGGATTTGGCAGAACCTGACCAGGCTTTATTGCTTTGGTGCAGAAGGTGCAATGAGAAGTTTTGGGATGCTAGTTTCAAGATCCTATCAGTCAATACCACCATCCCTTCAGAAACATGGAGATGCCAATGGTAAAGATTGCCAGTGGTTTGTGGCACGGGCAGGCTGTTCTTGTAGCCAACACCAGTGCTGGGAACAAACAATACTCTGGCTGCCATAAAGGCCCAAGTATTTAGTGTTGAACCAAAATTTTCTGATTAGTTTTCAAAGTTCCTTTCAGAAAAAATATGAAATGGGAAAAGGTAATGCTTCAGGATTGAAAAGCTGTGGAAAATGTCCTGGGTTTGCTTCAGCTTTTCCTCTTCCAGCTGAAAAGCACTTAGGGCTGGGCACGATTCACAAATACCTTTGGTTGACCTAAAGCGAAAAACTTTTAGCATGTCCATAATTCATCTAGGACTCCTTGCCCAGCTCTGAAATTACACATCTCCAGAGTGATTTTCACAGTGCAGGTGGACAAGCAGCACCTGTGGGGGTTATTTACTGCCCACACACAAGACTCTGGACCTGCATCATCCAGAGCAGGATCACGTCCCTGGTGCTTTGGCCTCAGGTGAGGGTCAATTCCCAAGGCAAAGCTGATACCTGAAGCACCCAGAATTCACATTTGTTTGCGTCTCTCCTGTTTGGTGAGGACATCAAAGCCACTCAGTAAATCTACATTGCAGACTCCCCTTCCACAAAGGAGCAAACAACTTTCTGATATTTGCTCTTGCTCCCCAGAAGAGCAACATCAGCTCAGGGGCATCAAAGGGGTGAGAGGATTGTTCATGCATTAACAGCTGAGTACTTTGAAGCAATTTCAGAGATGTACACATGGATTTCTGGTCCTCATTAAAATTAATGAAAGGTTTGTATTCAAATGACAGCGCTCCCTCAGAAACCTCACTCATTATGGCTCAGAAGTTGCCTCTGTCATACAAAACCTCTCAGGATGATTTACAAAGTTGTACATGAGTTAGTTGTATTTCAAGTCACAATTATTATCTAAGGTTAAATTACATATTGGGGAGGGGGGGGAAGAGGAAGAAAAGGCTTCAGGACAGACAGATGGACAGAGTCACTAAAGGGGAGTGCAGCGTTTTAGGGGCTGAGGCATCAACAGCACGTGGGCTTAGGAAAGCAAAGAGCACAAAACCAGCTGGTCTGAGCACAGCAGAGACAGCAGGGACTCCTCAGATCCCAGTGCTCAGATTTTGTTTTAAAGTTCACAGAGCCAAAAAGGAAAAGCAGCAGCAGGAGTAGTGCAGCCAGCCTCTCTCACACTCAGGCACAGAAAGAACATCCCCAAAGGTTTCTATTAACCTCATATTTTACACACACACAAGCCCCATTCCTCCCCCTCATGTGATCATATTTTCACAGTAATCATTTCTCTGCCTCTGTTGCCAAAAGCTTCTGCTTCTCACCAGGCTCCTGCTCCCAGCAGAGTGGAATGGGAGTGAAATGAATCCAGAGTCAGGCTCCAAAGATTGCCATTACCTAATCTTGTACCATTACACAAATGTATTTGCTAGGAATATTCCAAGGTTTTGGGAAAAGGCTTACAACAGTTTGCAGTGTTCCTGTGCCCACCACGAACACTGCCTGTATCCATGGTGGAACCACATTTGCACTCCTACATGGAAAAACCAGGGAATTACAGTGAACCTCAGAAACGTTGAGGAAAAATGCCTTCAAACTCTGAAAAAACTGGCTTATTATGTTATTACAATTCCCTGGAAATTGCTGTGTAGTCATCACTAGAGCATAAAATTTCATCAGAAGCCTCTGAAACATTCTTGCATATGGATTCCAGGAGAAGCTTAGAAAAAGCCTCATATGCCCAGAGAATCATGACAAACCTCTTGTCCATCTACAGCACCGGAGTGTGCATCTGGCAACACAGTTTCTTGATTGTAGCCACCCACTACATGGATTTTTGATGGGCCACGTTGTTTAAAGCGACCACAAACCTTTACAGCAAACCCTGGGCTGCCAGGCAAAGGGTCAGTCCCAAGGCTCAGCCCAACGTCACCAAATTCCTCCTCTGGTTTTGGGCTGCAGTTCAAGCGAACCTCTAGATGGGGAGATGGGTTTCAGCTTAGAATTGGAAACCCTGCCTGATTTTATCAAAGGTCTCATGATGTTGGCATACTGCTTAAAACCCCAGCTCTTGGGATCTTGTGCAAGAAATTTGACTTCTGCTTAAAACCCCCAAACCTCTCTTTGTATGTAAGTGTCCTGCAGACCTGAGAATGAGCTCTGCAGAGTTACCCTCCAGAAGCCAGAGGAAAGAATGATGCATGACGTATCATTTAAGTGTCCTTGGTTTTGGGAAATGTATTGATGACTTTATTTAAACATCTGGTATTAATAGTGTGTTTCTGGAATCATTACATGAAAATTTTCTTTCAAAACCCTGACTTTAACTTGTTTGCTTTGAAATTCTGGATATATTAATGCAAAGAAAAACGCAAAAGGAGAGAAAGGGAAACGAAACAGCGGCAAACATTCAAATATTTTTAAAAGCAGAATGAACCATTTCCTCATAAAAACAAACTGCTGCACTTATTTTGCTGTGGGTTGAGATATTCCTGACTGACCTACAGCCTCTAGAATGCGATAAGTTGAGCAGGACCTTGGAGTAAATCATCTTAAAGTCCTAGTCAATGATCTGCTTTAAAGCTGCAGACTGACTCCACATAATCCCACAAAATCTGCCCCAGCCACCATACCTGAGGCCAATTTATGAACAGTGACCATAATTTAGGGCCCAACAGAGCTGTACCTGTGATCTCTCTCGGGCTTCTCTAACAGCATTTGCTTTCCAGCACTGGTTTTATCTTTCCCTTTTCATCCTCCCCCTCCCTCCTCACACAGAGGCTCTTTCATCTGCTCTCAATAGGTGCTGCTCTACGTAATTAATTGAGTACTTAACAAGTGCACTTTCTAATTAAAGTAAATAAGCCTGTACTTGGAACAGTGGCTCAGTGTTACCCAGCCCTCCTTCCTCAGGAACAGGGTATTATGGGCTCCACCTCCTCAGTGGCAAATTAATCTATTAAACTAATAGAGCAGAAGCAAAAAGCCTCCCCCAAAAAAGTCTCTTCAAGCATCATTTAGAAAAATGGTTCTAAACCAAAGCAATTTCCAGCCTCAAGTCTCTGCACTCAGTGAGATCAATATTATTTGGCAGAGAATCAGACTTTAGGAAGAGGGAAAACAAAAAGCCACAGATCTCATTTTCAAACCCAAGCTCCCATTTGGTGCTTCCAGTGCTCCTGGATGGATTGGGAAGAGGCTGGGGGAAGAGGCCAGGGAGCAGAATCACAGTGGGGTATTTCTGTTACCTCCTGTGGTGCCTGAATGACTAAATGTGTCCCAAAATAACACCCAATATTAGGATTTTCCTCCTTCTTTAGGGTTGCTTCTGTGCCATGAATCTGAGCAGAAAATTTATAGGGGTTGTTTGGAAAATTCCCATCTGTCCTCACCCTTGATCTGTATCTGAAATTTTATGTGGGTCTCCACCTCTGTTGTTAAACTCGTGATGATAGCCTCAATGTACAAATGACTCAAACCAGATGCATTCAAAAGCAAACTGGTTATTAATCCCACCACTTGCACTGGGTTAAGCAGGGACATTCACTGTCTCTTTCATGGAATAGGTCAGCCTGTGGAAGCATTTGCAAAAGCTGTGCTCTGCTGAAGGAGAAGTCTGAAGCAAGAGAGGTCAAATACAGCAGGCAATCTTCTGGCAGGGAGGAAAATAATTTTTCTTACCCCCCTTTCCCTAGTGTAACCAGCAGCAGGAGTTTGGGGATGGTGGTGGCACCCACTTGAAGGCTCCACCTGCAACAGCAGCAGCCCCATCTGCAATTCCAGCCTGTGAAAACCTAGGAAAAAGGTTGATTTCCAAAATGAATCGAGTTACTCACCATCTTCTTCTATTACTGAAGACCTTTCTGTAGCAGTAAGGATGAAACCAAAATCCTGAGGATTTCTCAGTATTCTTTAAATGGTCAAAAGTGCTTCCAAATCCGCATTTGAATTTTTGTCATTTTGTTTCCACAGTTGGGCTGGGAGCAAAACTCTGTTAGTTTAGGCCTTAAGCTCCTGAAGCTCATTAAGTCAAAGGAAGGCTTTGTATCTTTCCTTGGATTTTGGATGAGCCTACAGGTTTCAATAGCCTGGACAGGAAGAAGTAACAGGAAAGAGGGAATAGAGGTGTATGGGGCAATGAGGAGTGTGAAAAGAACTGCATTTTGCATGAAATTATTCTCTGCTTCTTGTAAGCTCCTGGCTTTGAGCAGTTAGTCCAGAAATAAAGATTTGTTTGTGTTCTTCACAGTGTCGCCCTGTTGTGGAGACCAGAAAGAAAGCCAAATAAAATTGTGCTCTTCTCACTGCATTTCCTCCAGCCATAAACACCTTCACTTATGTATATTTTTTAAAAAGCGAACAAAAATGCCAGTAAAGTGCAGTTTAAATCTTATTTAGCTATATGCAAAAATCAGCCAGAGCCCAGGCAGAACAGTTGGGCAGATCCTGGCTTCAAGCACTTCTCTTCAATATTAATTTTATCTAAAAATTCTTGGGTGCTTTGGTTTCACAAAAAAAGTAGGAAAAAGAGATTCCCTCAAAAATTGGTTGGAGTTTGGATCAGCACAGCTGTCAGAGCTCATTTGTCTGCCAGCCAGAGCCCTTGGTATCACTCTTTCCCCCATATGCCACATGGCCTGGGCATTGCTAGCAACAGTTGGCAGCACAGATGTGTCCACTAAAATAAAAAGAATAGTTTAAAAATGGTTTTTAAGAAATCAGGAATGATTTTCTCTGCCTGAGACTCTCGGTCACACTCAGTTTTCCAGGGGAAGCTGCTGGTTTTCAGCAGCTCCAAAGCCACAAGATACCCCTTCAAACAGAAATCCACTTGTCTTTGCTAGAATTAAAGGCAACAAGGAGAAACAAGAACTCTGCTCCAGCCTGACATCCTGAGCCACGAGAGGGGGTGAGGGGAGTAGCAGGGATGGAGCAGAGCAGGGAGTAAGTTACACTCAGAGTAGTGCCCCAAACCCAGTGCACTGTGTTAGCACTGCAAGCAGGACAGGAAAAGCATCATTTCAGCTGCATTATGTTATTAATTTGGCTAAAAGCCATCACCTTCTCCAGATTGTATTAAAGCAACCATTTCCTACTGAAATAGCCTCTTTTCTGCCCAGCCAAATACTAAAAGCAGTTGGGTTTGGGGATGTGGAGGAGAAAAGGGCCCCCAGGTTTTTTTCCAGTTTTTAGGCCTGTGGAAACTTAAGAGAACACACACACACAGAAGTGATGAAAGTGCAAAGGGCTGCAGGGTTTGGTGCTTGTTTTTGTTCCCTCCCTGCCAAGGCAGCAGCAGTTGCCTGTTCTTTCCTTCGTGCCTGGCACTGGCAGGACCAGCCTCTGCTCTTGGTGCCACCACAGGCCCTTGGCGCCCACTTGCAGGTCTGCTGTCCTGAGCTGATCCTTTTATTCCATGGCACTCACCTCAGATGGATTTCAGCTGGCTTGGTGGCCTTGCTATTAAAATAAAAACCAGGATGAATCACCTCCAGTTTATATATGGAGAGAGTCACAAGCTTGCTGCTCCTGTTAGCCACTGTTTGTCCCACGTGCCAAAATATCCACCCTTTTCTGGGCATTTCAGCCACCAGAGCCACCAAAAAAAACCCTCTTCTTCAACAGGGTGGGTGTTTTCAAGGTTTATTTTAGCCCTTAAAGAAAATAATCTTGACTTCTCCCTGTCAGCTTGCTCCTGAGAGCAGCCTCCTCACACTAGTTTCATTCTTAATTTCCAAGTTCTTTGGAAGTCTTTTCTATTCATTTGACGCTGAAGCAAAAACCCTTGGGTTATTTTTATTCTGTAAACACCAATATTTGCTCTTGCAGTGACCTAAAGAAGAAAGGATGCTCTTCAGTGAAAAAAAGGCCAGGAAGGATGGGAACTTGAGAGAGGCTTCAGATTGCGCTAGGACCTCCTCACCAGACCCAGCAGAACAGGAGCATCATTTTGTTGTTTTATTTAAAGCCTGTCAAATTCTTTGTGTAAACCTGACCCTGTTCTCCAGGTAGTTATTCCTGCTGTCACTGAAACAGAGTTTTGTGATCATATGGAAATGTGGCATAGAGGTCTCACTCAACCCTGCCCAAGAGTTTTGTTGTCAGAGCCAGAATTTTCCTGCAAATCCCTCAGTAGTAGAAATACAGATTTGTTCTGCTAACAGTGAGGCTTGAGCTGGTAGAAGAAAAGAGGATTATCAGTAACATGTCAACAAAGCCACTGCATTAAACTGTGACACCTGGCCAGGACCCAGCAAAGGTGAAAAGGTGGCAGAATAGGTAGAATGGAGAGAATATGTGAAAGAAATGCTGTGAGCTCAATGCAGGTAACATTCACAGGATCCTTTCCACCACATTAAATTGCTATTGATGCAGCTGAAGTGTCAGATCCAGTACACAGACTAACTAGAGCCTGATAGCATCAGGACAGGTGTGAAAATCAGATGTATCCCTGGCAAAATGCAGTCACAGGGAGCAGGGTGCAGCCCCAGTTCAACTGTGCAACCCATTGATAGCCTGGAAAGCAATTGGAAAAATCTGTCCATGGGTGTTAAATAAGAAAGGAACCATCACAAAAGAAAAAAAAAAAACAAAAACCAACAAAACAAACCAAACCCAGGCTGAAGTCACTGGAAAAAACCCGGACATGTAGGGAAACTCTGTGCTGGTTTTTACCCTCTCACTGGGGACAGGGCCATGAGTCTGGCCAGATTTACACCCTGAGTGCTCCTTCATGCTCAGGGTCTCTGACCAGGGACAGGCACTGCCTTCACTCCAAATCAGCACTGCTGATTTTTCTAAACAGGGTTGAGGCCAATGCACAGCTTTGTGCTCCTGCTCTTGTCTTTGAAAGCAGGACTTTGCCTGCATGGGGAGTGCAAAGCACAGGGGCAACAGACAGGAGCAGGGCCAGGTAGGAGCAGAATCAGCATAAACAGGGGATTTGCACATCATCTGTGGAAGCTTTCTGGGCAGGGACCATCCTGCTGGCACAGGGACACATGTGTGCTTTGATTGCAAGCAGACAAGTCTAGAAGTTTTGGGGTTGGTTTTTTGTTTGTTTGTTTTCCCCACAGGCTTGCACTCGTCTTCTTCTTGTCCAAGCTAACAAGATCTGTCCCCAAAGAATGAAAAAATAAATCTCTTGTCATGTAATGTGAACACACAGACAAGCCCCAAAGCCTTGAACAGGGCTTGTAGAGAGTCCAAGAAAGGCACAGGTGCAGGATGCAAAGGAGACAGGGGTGTTACACCTGTCTGGCACCTGAGGAAAGGGAACCTCAGCTCTGCTGCGGCAGATTAGGAAGCAGATTACTTTCCCCAGGCAGAAACAGGACTGGGAGGGAACAAACCCCTTGAGCTGTGATCCTCCTGGATCACAAAACACGTCATTAAGTCCTGGGCAAGGAGCTTGGGCAGCTCTGTGCTCCCATATGGGCACCCGTTTTCTCCCAAAAATAAGCAAAAAGCTTCTCAGATTGGTTCTCCTCTCCCCAGAGTAAGGATTTAGGCACAGCAGGGATTTCAGGGATGAAAAAGCTGCTGTCTCTGGCTTGACATCCCTGCCTCCCTTTCCAAGCAGTTCACCTGCCTGGTGCAAGCTCTTTTCTTCCAACAAGCAACCTTGGGACACTCAAGGAACTGAAGGATTTGAACCCAAACCTTTAAACAGCATTTTTAAGGCAGCAAATGAGGCAGCACAGCCATCTCCCATGAGGGAGAAAAGGGAAAGGGTTTGAATTCAAGGTCTTGCATGAAGACTGAGCCCATCAACAGGTGGAGGACTTTTGGATGTGTTTCACCACTTTTCCATGGCACAAGAGTTCAGGGCAGTGTTTGGATTTGTCCCAGTCACCCCCTTTTCCTGCTCCTGTACAGCAGGAGGAAGATTGTTCCTCTGGTGCCTGTGCACCCCACTGCAGAGCTCAGACCCCAAGGACCAACCTCCTCTTCAAGCAGTAATTTCCCAAGTGCCCTTCCTGGCCTGATTCTTTCTAATCCTCTACTTCTCAGAAACCTTTAAATATATATTTTAAATTCCAACCAGATTCTGGGACTTGGCAGATAAACTATGGGTCCCATAAGAGTTATATTTTCTTTGAAAGCCTTGAATGAAGCCTTTATAAAAAACTTCATTAATATTGCTACCTATATGCCTGCTCCCCACTTCCTGCACAAATCCAAACAGATTCTCCACACAGAAAGACTTTTGAAATTCGCATATTTACTTCCCCCAAACAGTGAGAGTGTTACTGAGGAGTTTGTGGTAGAGTCAGGCCACATGTGCCTTGTCCTGCTGGAGTTTAAAAAGATGAAGCCTTCTATTCATTGGAGATGAAAAAAGTAGATGCAAGAGGGGAGGACATAAAGCTGGGGAGATTAGGGCTCTGGGCTCCTGTGCCCTGGGTCTGTGCCTTTGGCAGAATTTGGCCATTTTTGCTGTTAGGTTATATGACAGCAAAGAGTCATTACAGCCCATGCAGGACAGGGTGTACAGGGGTGTTAAAGCTGCTTTTGCCAAACTAGTCAAAATTAATAAAGGAATTGTTTCAAAAGTAGCAAAGACCTTCATTTTTTAGTGGCTTTTTATTTTTTTGTTGTTGTTGTTTGTGGCTTTTTAAAAAAAAACCCCAAACCACAAACACCCCCAAGTCCCCCAAACTCTTCTGCTTTATCCATCAAGATCCAACCATTCCCTCAAGGAACTGTGCCCCCAAACAAACCCTGCTCCCACTCTAGTCAGAGAGTGCAGAACCCCAGCTGAAACAGGGCTGGCAATGACTGGGATGCAGAGGTTGGAGTGAAACAATGCCAGAGGGCAACAGGAATCCAACAGCTCACAGTACTCCTGGTTTTAAAAGTCAGCTTCTTCCAGGTGCATTATCCAAGTTGGGGTAGCAGCAAAGGGCAAGAGGCTGGGTGAGGATGGGCAGGAGCAGAACAGGCACCTGGGACAGCCCCTCTTCTCTCCCCCTCTGCATTTTCAATTTCCATTTTCCCATTCGAGGCCAAAAGATACGTAACTCTTCTTGAAGAGCTACAGCCTACATGCCATGACATGCAAGTAATCCCTCTGAAGACTACTTAAATGCTTAAAATTATTCATGCTTGTAAACAGATCTCAGACGAGGCAGTGGTAGGAGAGGGACTGGGAAATGTTTCAGAGCTTCCCATACCCTCAGTGTGAGGTGGTCTGTGGGGCTGGCAGCCAAGTGTGCACACACCTAGGACACTCAGCAATTCCAGACCTCCTTGTGGACAGCATTAGAGGCAGCAGAATTCAAGGAGTGGATCAAACTGGGCACCAAACCTCCTACACCTCCAAGTGACTTGGTGGTGTCATTTCCTCAGGCCAGGCTTTGACTGATGGCTTTAGAAATTCTCCTTTGACACAAACTGCCCAGATGTTTGAATCCTTGAGCAGGGAGCAAGGCTCATTACTGGCCAGGGATCAGAAAAAGGACCACAGACCCAACCTTCAAATAGATCTAAAAGAGGGAGATTCTTTGGGTATCTCAGTAGGACTTACTGTTCTTGTTAAAACAAGTAGCTTGTTTTAAACTGGGATTTTAAAATTAAAATTCAGCAAGCAAAGGAAAACAAAATAGTCCATTTGAACTCCTTCAGTTGGAAATTAGATTTCTGATTAAGGGTTGGGTGATCTTCCCTTCCAAAAGAACACCAGAAAATTCTGAATAAAACACGAAGCAGCTCACAGGATGTTGGATCAGTTATTCAAAATCCCTCTGCTCCTCCTGAGGCAGCATTCCCAGCCCAAAACATCCCCCCAACACCACTGCTGGGGGCTCCCATGACACAAACACAGGGAAGTGCTTTGGGAGCAGACATGCAGGTCTGCTGGAGAGCAGTGAGAGTCTCAAAGTGTCACAGAAGAATTGAAATAATCTGGATTGGAGTTTTCCATAAAAAAAAAATTTCCTATTGGAAGGAGAATGTTTTCCAGGCATCTCTTTTTTAATTATTTGTCAGGGATAGTTACAGCCCACTCCGGTTTGTTTGGCACAAATAATCCAAATCAGAATTGCATCAGATTTTGGCTGCAGGAGCGAGGTATGGGGTGGCTGTTTCAACTCCAGGCTGGGAGAGCTCTCTCCCACCCTCTCACATCCCAGGGCTGCAACCAAGCTGCCCTCAGCTGAGCACAGCCTGCTCTGGGGCTCAGGACACCCTCTGTGCCCAGGGTGGCAGCTGCTGCAGCCTCTGGGCACAGCTGGCATCTCACCAGAAATCCAGGACAAGCCACCTCCACTCTCACACTTCCTGGCTCTCAGGGACACTTTTTCCTCAGTGCACTTCCCCAGGTGGGGTGGGAAGGTGTTTTCTTGGCACCTGCAAGGCAGTTTGACCCCCTGAGACAGGAAAACCGCAGGGTTACTGTGAAAGAATTTGGAAATTGCCCTGAAAAACTTTTCTTCCATAAAATCCTCTGTCTTAGGGATTACCTTGGAAAGAGCTGAGCACCTCATGGAAATCCTTCCTGCGGCAGAGATTCCATCAGGAGGAGCCCCTGTGTCACAGTACCACCACACCTGCCTGAGCTGTAACCCAACATTTCCAGCTGGAAATAACACATTAAATTGGAACTACTGCAGCTGTGGGCAAGAGTTCAGTTTTAATGGGAACCCACTGTGAGGGGAGAGAAAACTCCAGCACTGGCTGGTTCTTTGAAAGGAACAAAGGCCAGCAATATCTCAGCAGAGGGTATGGGAAGGGTAAATATCCATGAGCAGCAAAGCCAAGGATTATTGTCTAGAAATCCTTTACAGAACAAATGAAAGGTTGAAACTTGAAGAAGTTTGAGGCTGTTTGTTTTCTTTTTTCCCCTATTTTTAAGGAACAAACATCTGTGGGAAGTATTTATGAGACATATAATGCATCTCACATAGTACCCCAAGGGCCATCTTTAGAGTGGAAATAAAGCTTCTGTACCAGGAGTTTGTTAACATTGAGACAGGAATCAGATGCAAACACAAAAGCTCACTTGTTTTGTAATGACTTGCTGAGATAAGTGTCCCTTATCAGCAATACTGTTTTCTTTTGGAAAGGAAGGGGCTCTGTGTGTACAAGCAGGGTTGGAAGTCAATGAAAACAGGAGGCTGGAGAGGTCTGAATGGGTATTTTGTACTGTAATTCTAGCTTGGGGCTGCTTTTTTGGGTGTGGAAATATCAAACACTGACCTCCCACTGACGGTCCTTGGCAGTGGGATAAGTCCCTCATTTATTTTTGCTCAGCCACAAAGCTGCTGTGTAACATGGCAAGGTCCTTCCCAAGTTGCTCAGGGTGGACACATCTCCCAGCAAACCCAGCTCCACTCCCAGCCCTCCACTGCCCCTGCTCAAAAGATCACCCAGCTCCTGCCCACAGCCAGGGAGCCCCCAGCAGCACTGCCCAGGCAGCTCTTTGAGTTTGGGAAGAAAAGAAGATTTGTGCAGAAGAAATGTGGGGTTTTTATTGTATTCACCGTGTCCCCAATGAAGGTAGGAATGAGGAATCTGACTCCGTGTTCTCAGAAGGCTAATTTGTTATTTTATGATATTATATTAAAGAATAATATACTATACTATACTAAAGAATACAGAAAGGACACTTACAGAATGCTAAAAGCTAATAATGAAAACTGGTGACTCTTACCAGAGTCCTGACACAGCTTGGCCCTGACTGGCCCAAGAGTGAAAACAACTCCCAGCAGAATGCAATGGAACAATCACCTGTGGGTGAACAATCCCCAAACACATTCCACATGAGCACAGCACAGGAGAAGCAAATGAGATGAGAATTGTTTTCCTTTTCTCTGAGGCTGCTCAGCTTCCCAGGAGAAAAATCCTGGGCAAAGGGATTTTTCAGAGGATGTGAATGCAACAGGTCTTTGGTGGTGGAGATGGGGCCTTTTCTGCTTCTGACCCAGAAACCAAAAATGCACCAGGCTGGAATGAACTGCACGAAAGCATCACACTTAATGTTGCATCATAAACTGCAAGAACTTCTCCGTCCAAATAATCACAACATTCTGTTAAACAGGAGGAAAGGTCTGCAGAGATCATCTCTGATCTGATGTTTGCTCAGCCAGAAGTTGTCCATGGGCTTTTTTGGCATCCACAAGGAGCTTAACCTTGGCCTTGGAGCCACTTTAATACCTGAGAGTGAACTGTTACAGACTGATGATACCTGAATGAAGTGAGAACCTACAGGGAAGTGCTGGGCTCTTCTCTTGAGCAGTGCAAACTCAACAACTAACATGTGGCATCAAGATTCAGGATAATTAAAGCAGAACCACAACAGTGGGGAGTTCTGATCAGAAAAATGAATAAACTTGGCATCTCTGCTCTCAGGAGAACATTTCAGACCTTTCTGCTGCATCAGGAGGTTCAACCAAATCAATCAACAGCTCTCCTAAGACACCACAGCAGCAGCAGCTCTGACATTGCAGAGACCCTCACAGCACACTCGGGCAGCAGCACAACTTCAGGATGTGCTGTCACCAGATCACAAGAGGCTTTCCCTCTGCCCACACCAGTTTGTCTCCCAGTAATTGTATTGGCAGGTCTGAAATGTGGAGCTGTAGCTCTGTGTGGGTAGAAAAGCATGGGATCCATCAGCAGGCTGCATCTGCACTTCTGTGGCAGCAGCCCGTGGCAGACCAGGCAGAAACTCTCTGGTTCCCCAGCCTGTCACCCCCACAAGGCACAGCCTGAGCACGGTCACATGCTGCTCCTTGGACATAGGGAGGCTCAAAGGTCTGGATTGAGTCAAAGGGAAACAGCCCAGGTGACCACCAGTGTAGCAGAGAACACTGCATTTCCACACACACCGAGAGGAAAGGGTGCAAGGAAAGAGGAAGCTTTCACTGATGCCTGGTCAGGCAGCAGAAGCCAACAGACTGAAGGAATGGCTGTGCTGTCATCTCCCACAGCCCAGGCGCCGTGGATAGCTGGCCAAAACACCACAGCTGAGGTTTGAATTTTCATATTTAAGGCTACCCAGCTCAGCCCCATTCTGCCTGCAGAGTGATCCAGGCTGGAACATCCTCAGAGCAATCATGAGGACATGATTTCTTTGACCTGTGCCAAGTACTGCTGAAAAGCCAGCCTGACACTGTGATGCATTTTTGCTCCTCCATTTCTAATTCAGACCCTAATACCTACACAGACTCTGTTCCATAAACAAGTCTGGAACTGGACAGGGGGGATCAAGGGATTTTGTGGGATTCAGATGATACAGCCAAGGAATGCTCTGACACCATCAATCAGGGACAAAAATCAAAAAGGCAGGTTCAAGGAAAGACATCCACCAGGAAAACACTCATGGGCAAAGGATTGGCTTGCACTTGAAGTAGTTGTCACTTCAAAACACTTTCTCTGTGTCTGTTGTGGGTTTGGCACTTGGCTTGCCATGAGAAGGTCACTGTGAAATAACTGGCTGTTAGAAAGCAAATGCCAGCTCCCTGAGACTGAGACACTCCTGCTCCAGCAGCAGAGCCTGGCAGGCAGGGGGAGAATAGAGCAACCCAAAGCCCTCGTGATGCCACCACAGCAGCCAGCTGTGTGCTGCAGCAGCAGCCACCTGCCACCGCAGGACAGGAGAGGCTCTGAGACCAAAGCAGGGAGGGCTCTGCACCAACTGCTGCATGGAGAAATCTAAAAAGTTGATTTCTGGCTATAAACCAGGAGCAGACACAGAATCAGGCATTTTGGTGCCGTCTCACTCCCTCCAGTGTGAATTTGACCATACAGTTATTTAATGTATAAAGGGGTCCTAAAATCCAGACAAAGCACCACTGAACTGCTCTTGACCTCCTTGGAGCCTGGAAACTTCTTCTTACCTCCAGTTTGGCAATATTCTGAGAGTAATGAGTAATTTGGAAAAAGGAACTGCTGTTGTGCACATTAACAATCCATATCACACTGGATTGATTGCAAGGACATCAAGCACTAAAATGTCAAAAACCTTACATACATCATCATCTGCTGCTCCTCCCCATCCACACACCCTCCTGCCATATCACTGCAGCTAACTTGCTGGATTTCACAGGTTTCATTTCTGACAAAAAAGGGCAGCCATCAGCCATTCCCTCACTCCCAAAGCCGGAGAGGAGAAATCCTGCTTTGCAGTTCCTGATTTCGTCCTCCCTGCACTTCCTAAAGTAGAGTTTGCTCTTTCAGTTCTCAGTAACATCAGTCATCCCCAGAGCCTTTGAAGGGGGCCAGGAGCAAACTGGCACTCAGAACCCTCTTGGACACTATTTTGGGTCCTTGAGGGTCAATTTTATCCCGGCCAGTTATCCAAGTGTGAGCCCACACCATCAATGCCTGCAGAGCAGTAACTGGAATATCAAGCTGCAGTCACACAGGTTTGGATGGATGTTCTGAAAACACGGAATGTTCTGGCCTCTTTTACCTCACAGCTGGGCAGAGGTTGGCTGCCTGATCAGTCTCCTTCACAATGATTCTTCCTTCTGCTGTTTTTGGTGGGGGTTTTTTTGGCTTTTTTTTTTTTTTTTTTTTTTAGGTATGCCTATTTGTTTGATCTAGTTTCTACTTTTTGACTCTCAGGGCACTGAGCAGCTCCCAGCTCAGCTGAGCTGATCTCTTTTCACACTCCCTCTGTTTCCTTTCATCGGGATAATTTGTGCTAATGTCCCTCATAAGTCAGTCTTTCCCACATTACAGCAATCAACTGATCTGAGGGAAACAAGACAAAAATCGCTGTGTTCTGGGAGGCTTGTGAAGATATTGGGGGCCATATGCTCCCATCCCCAAATGGAATGGAACTTGTGCTTTCCATCACAACTTGCTGCTATAGAAGCCTCTTTTATCCAGCTTAAACCTAAATTGGTGAAGTCTCTCAGCTCCCAGCTAGGAGGCCAGCATCCCTCAGCTGGAAAAAGGGTCTGTGGTCAGGGAGGAGCAGCCAGGACATGCCATCCCTACAACCCACACAGCCAGCTCACACCACAGCCCCTCATGCAGGATCAGCCTTGCAGGGAGCAGCCTCCTCTGGGGCCACGAAGGTATTTGGGGACTCGTGCCACGAAGCCACGCTGTGCATGTGGCACTGAGCGTGTCTGCATCACACAGCCTCCACCCTGCTTTTGTGCTCTCTCCTAGCTGTGTTTTGGAAACCCCTGACAGCCGCAGCAGGCTGGTGTCACCCTGCTCTTCCACGGTGTGCCAGTCCCCTGCTGATGACACTGAGCGATCCGAGCCCGGTGCCAGTGCCTGGGGGAGGGCCAGCACTGCAGCCACACTTCTCCCAGTTCAGCCTGCATTGAGTCTGAGTCCAAAGCCACCATGAGGGGAATGGCAGCCCATAATCACCTCCATCAGCATTTAATCTTCACCATCTCATCACACTGTGCAACACATGGAGCAATGTTAGCTTTCTTCACCTGCTGCTGATTCCTCATTTATATTCTCTGGGACACAGAGCCTCCTACCCAGCCTTACTGCAGGTAAAACTCTTCACCCCTCTCCCCAAAGCCCGCCACAGATCTTTGGTTGCTGTAGCTGGGATGCAGGAGACCACAGCCAAAGGATCTCATTCCAGGCTGACACCTCTTGTTGAGCACTCTGGTGCTCCTCTGCTGAGCGTGGCCATGCAGCACCACAAACCCAGCCTCTGATCCCCAAAACAGCCAAGCCACTGCACAGTAACTGGGTTATTGCACCAGAACCAGGGGATTTGCCCATCCTGGAGCCTCCCACCCTCCTGCAGCACCCCAGCCATGGCTTCAGCTCACTCAGCTCTCTCCCTGCTACAGGACCTGACCCAAGTGCAGTAACTCTGGGGGGTTTGCCATTTCCAGAACGTGGCCTCTCATTCCCCACCCTGCCAAAATCCCCATCCCCACCCTGCCAAAGCCCTGCTCAGGTCCCACGTGTTGGCTCATCCTCCCATGGCTGCCTCTGCTCTGGCCTTGGCGGAGGTTTTGCCTCAGCTCGTATCTGCCTGGAGCAGCACTGGGATGATTTTGTTTTAAACCTGTTTGCTCTGCCCAATAATTCTTCCTTTTCTTTTATCTTTGGATTTCCTCTTTGGCACTCGAGGCAAAGCCACTTCCCTGCACTCTCAAGGACCCTTCGGAGCCCCACCACAAACAGCAGCAAAGTGCCCCCCTCTCCTCCCTTGGAGCTTTTCCAGCTCTTTCCTCCCCGATACCTCAAAGAAAATGCCCCAAACAGCCAGGCTGCTGCTGTGCCAAGGCCACCGTTGCTCCTGAAAGCTGCATTTTGCTCTTGGTGCTCCCAAGCTCAGTGTGCCCTGTCACTGTGGGCTCTGTCCTTGCCCCCACACTGTCCCTGTCCCCACCTGGACCCCCCCCTGCAGCAGCACAGCTGATAAACTGCGTGTCAGGAAGACTCGTGCATCCAAACAATCCAAACTCCAACTCATTCCATCTCCCTCGTAAAGGAAAAATTCATCCTTTGCAATTTCTTTTTATGAGACCAGCTTTTACAGACCCTCCAGCTCTCGTTATGGAAAATAAGTGGAAACTCCTGGCAGGGGATTATATTCTTTGGGTTTGGATTTTTTTTTTAATATATACAAGCAAAAGCGTATATTATGCACTGCCTACATTGGCTTTGCCAACAAAATTTGCTGATGCTTGCAAAAACTATAGGATAGTTGTCCAAATTTGCCTGCCACTTGCTACCCATAGACAGTCATGAATTGTCCCTCTTGCTGACAAGTTAATGTTGCATCATAAACTGCAAGTTTTGTTGCTATAACACATGGCTGAATTCAATATGTCAGGAAAATGATTAATTGCCCCAGAGATTTGGATCTTTAAAAATAGCAGAAATTCAAAAGCCCAATGTTCTTTATTCTAATGCTGGTAGAATTTACATCATGGTTAATAAATAACAGGCCTCCTTCAGAAATTAGGTCATTAGATTATTCTATTTGCAAACGTAAAAATTTGATCAGATGGAACTGGTAATATCCAGGATATATTGATGAGATTATTGTGACATCTCAAAATTTGTGGGGATTATTTCAAGGAAATCTTGGTCTGACTTTCAAGTGTTTGCAGGTTTAGGTGCTCCAGCATTGGGGTAAGATTTAAAAAAGTAAAGGTGATTTGCAGCCCCTCATAAATTTGTATCTTATATCCCAAAAGAGCGGTGCATGCTGTCACCAGGGGCAGACACTGATCTCTCTGTGACAGGGACAGGACCCAAGGCAACAGCTGGAACTGGGTCAGGAAAGGTTTAGGCTGGATATTAGGGCAAGGTTCTTCCCCCAGAGGGTGCTGGCACTGCCCAGGCTCCCCAGGGAATGGGCACGGCCCCGAGGCTGCCAGAGCTCCAGGAGAATTGGACAGCACTGCCAGGGATGCCCAGGGTGGGGCTGTTGGGGGGTCTGGGCAGGGCAGGGGCTGGGCTGGGTGATCCCTGTGGGTCCCTTCCCGCTCAGGATATTCCATGAAAACAGAACATGTGCTTTCAGCGTTTGGAGTTGCCGCTGCAGGAGGTTCTTCCAAGGCCTGTGTGCATTGTACAGAGCCATCGTGACAAATGTGCTCTGAACTCACGTATTCTCCAGCCCTTCTGCTGCTTTTTGTGTGGCTGGGATGCAGGAGACCATAACCAAAGGATCTCATTCCAGCCTGACACCTCTTCCATAACCAAAGGATCTCATTCCAGGCTGACACCTCTTCCATAACCAAAGGATCTCATTCCAGCCTGACACCTCTTCCATAACCAAAGGATCTCATTCCAGGCTGACACCTCTTGTTGAGCACTCTGGTGCTCCTCTGCTGCACCACAAACCCAGCCTCTGTTCCCCAAAACAACCAAGCCACTGCACAGTAACTGGGTTATTGCACCAGAACCAGGGGTTTAGCCCAGCCCAGAGATGATGCACTCACTCCAGGGCACCCACAGCCATCACAGGTGGCCTTTGCCAGTGCTTGACAGCAAATCTGCAGAGGGAGCTGCTTCTGGTGCTCAGGCAAACCCAGACACAGGCAGGAAGGGGCCACATTTCCCTTCCTGAGCCAATCCTGGCCATTTTCACATACCCCTCCTGCACAGAGCAGCCTTCCCAGCCCCAGCACCCCACCAAGAGCCTGGGAAGAGCTGCTGTTGCCAGGAGGCACATGGAAAAATAGAAGCCAATTATAAGTGATGGCTGGGCTGACAGTGAGCACTTTTAATGCAGCTGCCACACACGAATGCCAATACACTGGGCTGAATCCCTTTCTCATCAGCCCTTTGTAAGCTGCAGGCTGCCAAGGGGAGCATGGCCCCCAGCAGGACAGAGCCTGACCTCAGGGCTGCCTTCCCGGGGTGTGGGATGAGGGAATTGGTGCTCTGAGCCTGCAGGAAGCAGATGTGGATAAAATCCACTGGGACATTACAGTTTGTTAAGCCTGTACCTATGTCTGCTTAATTTCTCAGAAGTCCTGGCAACGCAGAAAGAATCAATATTTCCCCGGTGTTAGAGGATGCCTGGAATTAGAACAGGCTGCTTTTACCCAGAGCACACCTATTCCCAAGAGCTGTAGGGAAATTTGGCAGATAAATGCAGTTGATTGAATGGCTTTGTCATAAAACAGACCTGGGGTCAGACTGGGGGGAGGAGAGGGAAACCCCCTGGGGGCCTGCAGGGAGACCTTGTCTCCTCAGAGGGACAGAGCAGCCCGTGGGGACTCCAGAGGGGAGATCACACAGAGCTCTCCATCCCTCTGCTCCTGCCCTGGGGCCAGGGCTGGCTCTGACAATGTTAAACACCATCTGCCAGCCTGCAGCCTGGGCTCCACAGCCCTGCACAGCCCAGCACTCCAGCAAACACGACACACCAGCTCTCAGGACAGAGAGCTCTTTCCCATTTTCTCTTTAAATGCCTCCCTGCTTCTCCTGGGGCAGAGGAAGGTTGGTAAATAGAGCCCATGCTAGCACAGAAACACAAGCCTGGCCTGTACCTGGGTTGTTTTTTTAGAAAATGTTCTCCACTGAGGCTTTTCTGTTCCCTCCAGTCTCCACACAGGGACCCCAAGCTTTGGCCAAGCCTCTGCTCCTAACACTTTTTTGTTTTCTTAAATGGACTGAGAAGTCCTTTCATAAAGTTCACTTGAGGAAAACACATTCATGCCAGGGTCCAAGCAGGATTTCAGCTCAGCCCCTCACTCACATCAACAGTGAGCCCATCTCATGACAATGTCCTGGCCTTGAAGAACCACATCTGTGCACAAAAACCTCTTTCTGAGAAGGTTTTTGCATCCATGGAGCTACAAGGACTTGCAGCAATTCTCTCACTCCAGGTGCTGGACACCAACCTGAGGCCCTCCCTCAGCTGCCTCTGCCTGCTGCTGATGTGGTCTTGGGAAAACACAGTGTTTAAGACATCTTCCCTCCCCATTTTTAAGACTGGGCACCTAAGTGTGAATATAAGTATCTGTTTTTGCAAGTGTCCTGTAGTTTTTTCCACCCTTAAAGTGTGGAAGGCAAGGTTTAAAAAAATGGGCTGAAGCACTCCTGTGTCAGATTCCTGTTTCAGACACTGTTTTTTGAAGGGCAAGTTCTCACTGCTGGAGGAAGGCACAATAAAGTCCAACAGTGCTTTACAGGGTGACTCATCCTGACTCAAACAGGTCCTGGGACTAACCCTGACCCTGTTGTGTGGACCTGGCCAGACAACTTGCCCATCTCCCGTGTGAGATTTCCATCAGAATTTAGGATAGGCACAGAAATGAGCTAGAAGACAACAAGGAGATACAGAAACACCTGGAAAACAAACCCCTGGCTGCAAAACAATCTGTGAAGTCACAAAGTAAGCCCGGTGGAATGAGCTGCCTTTCCTGGCTGTCCAGTCACAGCCGCCTCCCAGCATGTATGAAACATCAGCATGGGATGGAGATGAGTTTCCCAGAAGTCCATGTAGGAAGGGACCAGGAGTGGAGGCAGCAGAGAAAGTTTGGTGTCCCAGGGGAGCAGCCACACTCTGCTCCAAAAGCTGAGCTTCCAGTCCTGCACAATGAGGGGGAGGCTTTAATCATAGCTGGGAAAAGCAGGCAGATGGGAAGGGGCAGATGTAACGATCTGGGGGGGTTCCCTCCTGTGAGGGTGAGTGGGCACCACAGGAATGAGGAATGAAACTCAGCACAGAGGTGGAGCCTGCCTGAAAACTGGCACAACACGTCGCTGCACTGAAGGATTTCAGCTCTCACATGCTCCATTTTTCCAACCCAACAACATGAATTTTTCCACAGAAGCAGATGCTTTTCTTGAAAGATTTCTTTGAGCAGAAATGCCAAATTCTCCATCAGGAAACTGTTCTGATGGAAGCATTTTCAACCAGCCCCATTCGAGGTCTATTTCAGGACTGGCCTTTGCTGGCCTGAGTCAGTCCTTTAACTCATCATGGGTTGTTTTTCCTGCCATTAGGTACTTTTAAATTGAGAGTGTCTCTGCTTTAACTGAGCTCCTGCTACTGTTTAGACAAGCCCTTGCTCTGAGTCAGGTCATGAGCACAGAGCACGGCAGCCCTGGTGTGAGCAGGGGCTGCTGGGCAGCCATCACCTCCCAGCAGGAATCCCCTTCCCAGCAGGATTGTGGCTCTTGTACAGGGATTGCTCCTCCCTCCACACTTTCCTCTAACCTCCCCCCCCCAAAATCCAACTATTTAAAACCAGTTTTAAGGCATTTTTCAGCCTGCCCCACCCATTTCCAGAGTGATGTCAGAAGAGTTTTAACCATTGTCTGGTTCCACAGGGTCATTTCCACTCACACTGCCGCTGATGAGCTGGGAATGATTTCTTTCCCTGCTCAGTTTCAGCTCAGCATTGTGCTGCATTCACGGCCCTCCAAGTGCAGGAGGACCAGGGTGCCAAGGAGCAGCAGATGCCACCAGGACAGCAAGGAATGGCATCAAGCAGCTTGGGATGCTCCAGTCATGTCCCCAGGCCTCACTTCAGTGTTTTTCCACCCTTCCCAAGGAGGGCTCTGAGCAAAACCCTGTGTTTTCCATTACTGGGATGGGACCTGGGCAAGCTGGGCTGCAGACAATTAACAAGGCAGAGTCTCACAGCTCTGACCTGTGCTGAGAGCAGCAACCTCTGCCTTGAGCCACAAAGCAGAGAAGCACCCAGCAGAAACGTCATATATTTCCACTGAGGTTGGCAAAGACCTTTAGTTCATCAGTTCCAACTGTTAGCCCAGCAGCACCATGCCCACCAGTAAAATCATGTCTCTAGGAGCCAGGCTTTTGGAATACTCCAAGATGGCAATTCCACCCCTCCAGCCTGTTCAGCGCCTGACCACCCTGTCAGTGAAACAATTTCCCCTAATATCCCAATCCAAACTCCCCCAGCATAACGCCAGAACATTTAATTTTTGTCTAATTGCTTATTATTTGGGAGCAGGGACTGGTCCCCACCTCGCTCTCCTCAACCCTGAAAGCAGGTTGTAGCTAGAAGGTCACTCTCAGCCTCCTTTCCTCCCAGCTAAAAACCCAGTTGCCTCAGCCTCTTCTCTCAAGGCTTGTGCTCCAGAGCTTTCCCCAGCTCCTCCTCCCTTCTTCAAAAGCACAGCACTCAACAAATTTAACAACAGCCACCAAGTTTCTCATTTTTCTCGTTGAAAAGCCACCTGCAACCGGCACAGCCGCCCAGAACTCGCTGCCCCTGGGGTGCTGGGGACCTTTTCCCACAGCTCACATCTTCTCCCAGAGAGAGCAGAGGATTTGTGGCCTCCGCTTGCCCTCTTGTGGTGCAGCTCCAGCCAGGCACCCGGCCCTGCTCAGGGTTCACCCCGCAGAAAGGCTGGGAGCTCTCTCATCACACCTGCACGCATCAGCACGGGCTCCCCAGGTACCTTTTCAGACCTCTCCAAAGCAGCAGCTGTGCCGAGCTGTCCATCTCTGCAGCTCACAGCTACATCCTTCCACTCAATGCTGGTTTTCATAGAAGCATTAGGAAAAAAATTCTATGCGTAAGAGGATTGGATTTCCAGTAAAAACTCCAGCCAAAAGCCATTTGAAAGTTGGTGTTTGTTTGTTTTCTTTAAACAAATCAAAACAAACTCTGCTTTAGCCAAGAATTGAACCAGAAAGTTATTCTTGTCCCTCCACAAATAAGTCCTGTGGAACACTGGATCCTTTCAAACCAACAACAAAAGCTGTACCATAAATAGAGATTACTTGTTTTCACTTCTATCATTTCCATTACAAAGACACTTCATCTTTTATTGAAATAGCTCGTGGTTTAAATTAAAATTTGTTTTTAAATAGAAATATTGTTCTCTTCACTCAGTGGTGAAAGCACACCAGGGTGGGAGATCAGTAACACGGGGGGCTGCTGGACTCCCCCTGTCACTGAGGAAGGTAGCTAAATTCACAGCACGGCCTGAAGTGAGTTAAATGCATCTCCACAGAGGATCTTAGACACTGGGACCCTGGAGTGATGGTCTCCTGAGCTCAGCCTCACCTCCAACTCTCTCTAGAAACCTACAATTGCTCTGGTGCCCCAATGACACGAGGATGGATTTGGTATTGCTGGGCAGCCTTTGGAAAGGTCCTGCACATCCCACACCTCATCCCTTCCTTCATGCCCTTCATTGGTAGCACTGGGATCCACAAGATTTTTCACTCAAGCGTGTGCTGTGAGCTCCAACCAAGAAACACTGGATTAAAACCAAAAGACATCCCACATTTCATTTGACTCCCTTCCTGGAGGTGCTCCCAGCCGGGTGGCACAGAAGAACCTGGTCTAGTGCAGGTGTCCCTGCCTGTGGCAGGGGATTGTAACAAGATTTTTAAGGTCCCTCCAACCCAAACCACTCTAGTGTTCTATGATTTACAGTCACAGTTTAGTGTAAGACACTTAGACAAGCAAACCCTGCAAGGGTTTGGGGTCACCATTCCCCAAAAGAACACAGCCCCCAGGCAGAGAAATCTGCTCTGCTTGAACCTCAGCTCAGGACAGAGCCCAGAGGATGGAGCTGCATGTCCTGTGCAGGCAAGGCCAGATGATTTAATAGCTCTTTCGAGATGTGCTCCTAGAATCTGGATTTCAGAAAAACAACAATCCCAAGAAAATCAATGGAAAAGCAATTTGCTGAATGGTCGAGACATAAGAGCCAGTCCATACTTTGACCAGCCCATCACAAGCACACCAAGCACTTTAAAAAGCCATTATTACTCCAGCTTGCAAACAGCCTAAGGAACAAAGGGACAAAAAGCAGATTTAAATGAGGAGATGCACAGGGGGTGCCTCTGGGAGACCCTGCACCGTTTGGAATTTTAGGAGGTGGCAGCCAGTAGTGCTCTGCTGCCACCTCCAGTGCAAGGGAGAAAACCTGCCTTGTTGCAGTGCACTGACACTGCCTGTGCCTCGTGGTGGATGCTGCACACATTTTGCAAGTTAGAGAAACCCACTGGCCACTTGCTAGGGGTGAAGGTCAGCTCACACGAGACTCCCTTAAAACGACCTCCCTAAAATTCATCTCCTTCTGCCACATCTGGGGACTTTTGTCTGATCCCCTTGGGGCATTTCCTGCTTCCCAGATCTGAGCGCTGTCCCCTGTGATCATGCAGGAGGAGAGGTGAGAGTGAAGAGAGGCTTGCGAGGTGCCACGACCAGCTGGGACACAGAGATCCCACCAGCACACAAGTGCTTCTTTTGTGAGCATCACACAAACACTACCATCAATCAACAAACACAAACACCACCACACACTGAGGCTGGAGTCGTGCTCTCCAAGCCTCACTGAGCTCATTCAGGGGGCTCCAGGGTGCCCTGGGCACCACTCGGGCTCGGTGCTCTGTCACCCGAGCAGGAGACAGGGCAGGGCTCTTTACACCCTGGCACTGAGCTGTCAGCCTCAACTGGGAACAAGTTAAACAACCCAACAGCACTAATTGGTTCCTTGCATCCCCTGCCAGGGATGGGGCAGCTTTTGGGCACTGCCACCACCTCCAGGCTGGGTTGGTGCTGCCCCACAGGAAGGCAGGACTCATTTCTCCTGGCTCCCTGGTCTGCAAGGACCTTCCCTAGATTTGCACCCACTGGAGAGTCAGAGTCTTACTGGAAAACCAGAAAACTGGCATTCCACAAGGAAAACAAACCAAACAAGCCCAGGTAGGGCTGCTGGGGCCCTGCCAGCCCCAGGAGTGGTGGCACGAGCTTCTCACCAGCTGTGTGTGGCCACCAGCTCCTCCCACGTGTCACCCTCTGTCCAGAGGGCTCAGCTCACCCATCAGGACCCCTAAAGCACTCCCAAACCCCTGCTCCCCCCTCACCCACGCTCACATGGAGCCGGGAGGATGCTCAGAGCCTCTGGCACGCTCTCCCTGCTGAGGCAGGACCACCCAGCCTCAGGAGCAGCCCAGCCTGGCGGGAGCAGAGGGAGGCCAAGTTCTCATTACTGCAGATCATTAGCCGGGCAGGGAGAGCCTCCCCTTATCACTTTCCCACGTTGACACCAAAGGAGCTGCATCACTCTGCTCCAGACTGGAGGGTCTGCTGGCTCAGGTCAGGTGAGCCCCAACCCAAGGGCGTTAACCCTTTCTGCAGCACCTTTCACTGCTGTTTCAGTCCCTCAGGAGCCAGGCTGCTGCTGCCCTCAGAGGGCAGCCAAGCATCTTGATGCAGTAGCTGGCCATGTTTCATGTTTCACTTGTACATATTTTCAGGACTGGCACAGTTTAACCAGAGCCAAAATCCCACCTGGAAGGTGATTACTGTCAAACTGGAGCCATGCCAGCTGCTGTCTGGGACTCTTCATTCTCCCTTACCAACAACCAGGCCAGGTGCCAGGGGTTCATAATTACTGTTGGTAAAGCCTTGCTCAGCCCTCTCACCAGGCACCCCCTCAGCCAGCACAGCCAAGGGGAGAAAGAAGTTTGGGAATGCCTAAAGCTTATATTTTCACCACCAATTTAGTGATGATTTAGCTTATTGTCTGCCGGCTCTTTTGGCAGCAGGGATTTTTATCAATAAAGCAAACTAGGGAAGCTTTGCATGTCAATGAGAGCAGAGGCACAGGTACAGAGCAGGGAAGGTGACAGAGGAGCCACAGCCACCCTCAGTGGCACCAGGAACCACTGACACGGGCTCAGAGGTGTGAAACAGGGATGGACATTCCCCCAGGGGAAACAAACACCCCACAACCCTGCAGCAAATCCCTCACCTGGACAGGAGAGTGCTCCATCCATCGGGCTGCCCCTCTCCCCAGCAGGGGCCTGTGAGCCTGAGCCCTCCATTAACCCCTTCCTTCTGGCTGAGGGCACACTCTGGCACCAGTGCATGTCACAGCAGTTCCACCCCAGTTCCACAGCAAAACCACCAGGAAATCCCACTCTGGGCAAGAGCTGGAACAGGGCTCCCAGGGACACAGCTCACTGGGAGCACTCCAAACACCCGGTAAGACCCAAACCCCACCTCAGCATAACTCAGCTCAGCTGGGGCCAATTCACCTCTAATCACCCACAGGCTCTGCTCCTCCCTGAGGAGCCCCTGCAGCCCGGGGGTCTCTGCTTCATGTTCCCTGACCTTCCCTAGAGGAGCCAGAATGCCCCTGAGAGAGGCTTTGATCCCATTTCTGGCTGCTGTCCTTCTCCTGAAGGGCACCTTGTTGTCATTGCCCCCAGCACCATCTGTTCCCCCTTTACATTCCCAAAATGCTGCTTTTTTTTTTTTTTTTTTTCTCCCAGGTATTTCCCACTGCTGCACCTCCTGCTCCTTCAGGCAGCCACCCCTCAGCCTGCACAGATTACAGCACTCTGTGCTGGAGCTGCTCAGTCCCTGGCTGCATCCTGTGAACAATCTACCAGCTAATTAGTAATTAATGATTTGCACATCCCTAATGCTTCCTTTCCAGGCTAGCAGAGCATTTTATGAGCATAAAGAAACCAAAACTCATCATTCCCCAGAGCCAGCAGGGAGCCCAACACACCCAGGGATGCCAAGAGCTGCTCTGCTGCTCACACCAGCTGCTGGGACACGGCAGCTTTGGGGCACCATCCACATCCTTGAGCTACAGACAGTTTTCCTCTGTACCCATTATGCACCACTTCCATCCAACAGAGCCACGTGCAGCCACGTCCAACACAGAACAGCAGTTACCCCTCTCCCCCCTCCTTCTTCTTCCCCCCAGCCCAACATAAGCATTACATTCTTTTTGAGGCACAGCTCTGGTGTTGAACACCATGCTTTAGGAATTTAAGCACCATTGAGAAGCACATAAGAACCCCCTGCCTCTCTTCCCTCCCAGGGCTGCAGAGGGGAGAAGGACCCCAAATCAGCAGCAGCTGCCAGCAGCAATTGGCATCCCAGCTGCAAATAACTCTGGCTCCCTTGGCCCTCATAAATAAGAGGAAAAAAGTTAAGAATTGCTTTGCCAGATGGCTGTAGATCATAAGTGATCCATCAGAGGAAAAATAAACTGCTCACTGCTTTTCCCCCACAGGACTGAAACATACCTGGATTTCCACTTTGATAACACCAGAAACCTCACCCATGCAGGGAGAAACAACACAAACATTGCAGAGCTGGAGCTGCAGGCCCATCACCCTCAATCCTCTGTGCTTTGTGCCCCTTCCTTGGGTTTATTTCAGAGTCAATAAGGCTTTCCCAGGAAATCTGAGTCCACCACACAGACAGGTACAGGGGGTGTCCCCATGGATCTGTGCTGGCCCCAGGAGCAGCTCCCCTGCCTCAGCAAAACTCAGAGACCACTCTGCAGAAGCCCATGAGCTGCAGCTGCTGGGAACCTGCTCCAGAAAGGCTGTTTCTGGCTTTTCACAGAGATTAGGCACCCCAAGCACTCTTTTGGCTTTAAGGCAGCAAAGCACAGCCAACCCAGCCAGCTCAGGACCATCTCTGCCTCAGCCCACCTGCTGCTGGGACGGATCCCTCTGGACCAGCCCATTGTCACATGCTAGTGCTCACCTCCTAAGCACCCCATACTCAGTGGTGCCACCAGAGGAGGTGAGTTATCTGTCCCTGGGACTGGGGAGAGCAGGCTTTCTCACCCCAAAACACAACCATCCCCTGCAGCACACAGAGCCCACCTCACCCCAAGTGCACAGCCTTACCTGAGACAGCAAGGGGTCCTGCACCCAGCACACACCTCAGGAAGAAGAGCAGCCCTTCCTGGAGCAGAGGCATCTCCCTGCCCCCTGAAACTGCTCCCAGCCCCTTCCCATCAGCAGATGATGGCACCGGGGCTGGCCTTGAGCATCAGCACCTGTGCCAGGGCAGGGCTCAGGGCTCTGCTGCACCTGGCACCCACTGATTTGTGACTGTCTGCAGCTGTTACAGGAGCGTGCAGCTCATCGGAGCAGCCCAGAATCAGCTGTGATCTCCACTGGGAAGGGATCCATGAGAACCACCCAGCCCGACCCCTGCTCCTTGCAGGAGTACCTCACACTGACCTGAACATCAGCACACTCCTTGCTGCCCTCAGGCTCAGGTGCTTTGGGCTACAGCAGCCACCTCACACTGGGAGCATCCCAGTCTGTACTGGGATGTGGCCAGGGTTTGTCCTGACCCCTTCAGGTCAGGACAGACCTTCCCCTGAGTCATTTCACCATATCTACACATCAATAAAGAAGTTTCCACAAATGACTAAAGCTCATGCTGGGCTCAGTAGAGAGCCACAGGGTTTCATCCAGTGCTGGTGTTCCTCTGCCTCTAGTTTTAAAGGAAACTAAATAGCAATTAGCCAGAGACAGCAGATCCTGAAGCTGGAACACCTGCTCAAAAGGTGAGTGGGACCGAAGACACTGCCCCATTACAAACCCTTACCTCCAGCAGAGACCACAATGGGCCCAACATACCTGCCAGACTTCTTCCCAGATTTTTTGTTGCCAGACTTTTAGAGTCTTTATGGGCTAGGCTGACTCAAGAGGCATCATCCAAATTTCCTTGTCCTGAGATTTCCCTTTTTCCCTGGTTTCTGGCCTCAGCCCACCTTGCCCACATCAAGCAGATGGTGTCCTGAGCCTCGTGCTGGAAGTGCTGTTGGCCCAAATGAAGCGTAACACGCCGAGTTGTCCCTAACAAAGGGCTCCTCTGTTTGGCTTTCCTGGGAGGGTTATTATAGCCAGCGTTTATTTTGGCCTGGGACCAAAACATGCATTAGTGTGCCTCATCCTGTGTGCACTTCTGTGTGCAGCTCTGACAGGCGTGGGGGGCTTGCAGATGCCAGGCCAGGCTGGAGGGAGGATTTTCAGGAGTTAAAAGTCTTCTTCCCGTACACACACTGTTCAGAGAAGCGGGCCCAGGGCATCCTGGCATCCTGGGGAAGGTCCATGCTGGCCCCACGTGTGCCCATCCGTGCCCAGTTTGCTGTGGGGCAGTGGTGAGTGCCAGGGGCAGGCTCAGGGATCTGCCCCACAGTCCCAGCTGTGGTGCTGGGCTGTGCAGTAATTAATTTTGGCTTCTCATAGTGGGATAATGATAATGACCTGTATCATAAATGTCTCAGGAAGCAGCCAGAAAAGCAGCAGGTTCCCATGTGCTGGGAGGATGGCCCTGCAGAGGCTGGGGGGTGTTCCCATTCCCAGGGCACAGAGCTACTGGAGAAAGGTGTCTCTCCACACCAGGTGGGGCAGGTGTGTCCCTCACCTACAGATCAGTTTCTTTGAGGATGATGCCACCCTTTCCCTGCAAACTGGTGCACCTCTGACAGGGTCAGGAGAGGCCTTTAAACTGCATTTTGTAGCCTCAAATAAACACCAGCAGGGTGCTGGGCAGCAGCAATAGCTCACCTGGGGTGACAGGAGCCCCAGGTCAGAGGCTGGGACACTCAGTCCCCACCACTGCTGCTGCCACAGGTGCTGCCACTGTCCCTGGGTGAGCAGTCCCCTCGCTGTGCTTTTGGCACATCCTTTGCTGAGTTGTAAACGTCAAAGCAGACAGCATCTGCTCGCTGTGCTGTAATTAGGAAACAATATTATTAAAAGCACTTCCCATCTCTGCTTTCTTTTCATCTTCCCTCCTTGTCGTTGTTGCTCTATTCTCTCTGGTGCAGCCCCTGGCCTTTGGGCTGCGTGCTGATGAGCTGCTGCTTGCTCTGATCTGCCGAGCTTGTTGACGGGGTTGTTAACACAGTTTGGAACCACCTGCTCTGGGTGGGCTTCCCCCAAGTCCTGCCCCTCCAAATGAGAGCCCATTGCTGGGGTTATTGCTCTTTTCTGCTCCAGATGCTCACAGGCACAAGCTCTGCCACCCACGTTGAAACTGAGCTCTGCCCAAATCCGTGTTTGCTGTGATGGCATCTGCACCAATACAGCGTTTTTGTAAATCACTACACCAGCCTTGTAACCTTCCCCACAATTATTTAGCTCCAAAAGGAGCATGGTCAGAGCTGGCAGCCACCTAGGGGGTTACAGGGATGGAGTACCTCTTCCTGAGGGAAGGCTGAGAGAATTTGGTTTGTTCAGCCTGGAAAAGAGAAGGTTGAGGCTCACCTTATTATGGCCTTCCAGGATCTGAGGTGAGCCTGCAAGAAAGATGGAGAGAGGGCATGGAGTGACCAGACAAGGTGGAATGACTTCAAACTGAAAAGAAGTAGGTTTACATGAGATATTAGGAAGAGATTCTTCCCTGTGAGGGCAGTGAGCCCCTGGCACAGGCTGTCCAGAGAAGCTGTGGCTGCCCCTGGATCTCTAGAAGTGTCCAAGGCCAGGTTGGAGGGGGCTTGGAGCATCCTGGGATAGTGAGAGGTGTCCCTGCCCATGGCAGGAGGTGGAAGGAGGTGATTTTTACTGTCCTTTCCAAACCAGTGTGTGATTCTGATTTCTCCCAGGCCATCCACTCCCACCTGAGACATCCAAGTGCCAGCACTGGATGAGGGATGCTTCCCAGCACTCTTTGCACAGCAAGGATTTTACCTTCAATTCACACATTTTACCGTCAAGTTTCAAATGTAAAATGTGGGCACAACACCCACAGACACCCCTCCCTCTGCTGAGTGGGCTGAGTGAGAAGATGCAGGCGGCAAGTGGGGAGGAACAGGGCTGCAGGAAGGGACAAGGACAGCCAGGAGGCCAAAAAGAAGAGATGCCAGTGGAGCTGAGACCTGGTGGGGTTCCCTCACTGGGCCAGGGAACTGGAGTCTCCTCTCTGCCAGACACACACTTCCCTAAGGAGTGCTTGGAGCTGCCTGGGTAGCAGCTGGGCCAGAGGAGCTGAGCACTGTTTGGACGTGGCACTCCAGGGTGAAAAGATGACATTTCCACCTCAGTTCAACACACTCTGGGCACATCAGTGACACCCCACCTCTGAGTTACCCCACCTGCAGCTGCTCTGAGGGCTGCCAGGGAAGCCAAGTGCAATTTACTGCTGCAGAAGCAGCTGGAAAGGCTCTTCCACCTGCCAGCCAGAGCACATCTGGGTCTCTTGTTTTAATATCACTTGAGTCTAGGAGTAGATAAAAACTTCTGCAAGTTGAGGTAACTTTCTAAGAACAAGTTAGTAACATCATAAAAGAGTACCAAAAGTGTATTGAAGACATTTGTACCATTTTCCTGCCCAATTTTCTCCTTTTGTTGAGGACTGTGTTTTGGGCTAGATGAGAACCCTGGTCTCTCCAGAGTGCTCCCATGACTGGTACTGGGATCTGGAGCTGCAGACATCAATCTGCCAAGCACAAAGATGCCTTTGAACCTAATAACTTGCAGAAAATAATACTCTTTTACATGCTAATAGCTAGGATTGTTCTTCAAATGTCTGACATTTATAGCAGTATAATATCTCTGGTGGAAAGCATGCCAGGGATAGGCACGACTTCCCAAGGCAAGTGCTGGTGAAAGAAAGGGATGGAACAGGAATTAACAAGATTTGTGACTGAATTTCACTTTAGCTTTCCTCCAATGGCTGCTGTTTCCTTCCCATATTTCAAAAGCTGTGACTGCCCTGGAAGGTAATTCACACAAAACCCCCCAAACAAAGCAGTGTAAATAGAGCAGCAAACGGAGATGGGCTGTAAATCAGCATCATCCACCTGGAAGCTTGGCTGGCTGGTGTCCAACTGAAAAATCAGGGCCAGGCCTCAGTAGTTCTGCTTAACATCAGAGAGACAATAGGCAGGAATGCCTGCCTGGAGATGTTTGCTTGAAACGGATGAATTATTAATAAACTTATTGTTATTTGTTATTGTTCTTAAGCAGCTTGTCTCGGTACACATGTTAAAGTGGATTTCAGTCTTTCTTTATTATGCCTAACAAATATTTGTGTCCAGATGCAAAGTGGGGTTGGTGTCTAAATTCTGATGAGAGATGCCCAGAGGGAATTTGGGTATATGGGGCAGTGGGAAATCTGGGTTTGTGTTTGCATCCCTGCCCACCTGAGGTTACTGTTTGTTTGCTTGAGTCAGGCACCTTCCCAATGGCCACCCAGCCCATGATATTGTAGGAAAAGCTGCTAGGAGAAGATGTGCAGCAGCTCTGAGGGGCAGAGGTGGCATTGCACCCAAAACTCCAGGTGACTCCTTCCCCAGGTTGAGTCCTGCCAATATCTCTGCTGCATTCCCAGCGGAGAGGAGGGCTGAGGAGCAGCAAGCTTTACATTTTTGCTGCTAGTTCATGGCTGAGGCAGGAGCAGTTGCCATGATGTCTACTGAATAAATATGTGCTTCTGCTGCTCTCATTTGTCTGTACAGTTTTGGAGGAGTTGCAGATGGCCCTTTAAATACTTTCAAGGCCTGCAGCTTTTCCAGAGTGGTTTTATTTTTTCCCCCCTCTCCAAGCTACTTGGCTCCCTACAGTAATTAATATTATCTAATGGGGTGAAAAGCAAAGCAAAGCCTTCATATTTGAGATTATTCACACAAACAAAAATGTAAACAGCTGTCTGAGAGAGTAGGAAGACACGGGCTCTGAGACAGGACCCTGCAGGAATGAGCTGCCTGGAGCTGTACAGAAGCCTGTGAGCTGGGGTGTTTGGTGCCCACTGGGCACAGCCAGGAGATGCTGTGCTGCCACATCCTGGACAAGGACTGGGGCCACTAGCAGCCCCAGGGCACTGTCCAGGGGGTTTGGTTCCCTAGAAATCTCAATTCCCACAAAACCTTCTCCTCTTCAATGCCAAAACTTATCACTGTGCTCATCCAAATGGCTCACCTGGCTGAAAGCTTCCAGGACTCAGGGAGTCACAAGGAGAAAAACATCCCCCATCATTGTAAAAGCAGGGCAACCCCAAGAAAGGGGGAAAGATGAGGAGGACTCCATGGATACCAGAAGGCTAATTCATTACTTTATTATACCATATTATTCTGTATTACATTACACTATATTACATTACATCTAAACAGAACCTGCACAAGCCTCCACTGCACAGAATCCTGTGAGTGTCAGCTGGCAGTCCCAACACACACACCTGGATTCAATTGGTCAGTGAATCAAAACACACCAGAATCCAATTACCAATTCCCTTCAGGTAAACAATCTTCCACAATGGATTCCACTTGTGAACGACACAGGAGCAGTAAATGAGATAAGAATTGTTTTTTCTTTCTCTGAGGTTCAGAGAATGTGAATCCCAGAAAACCCTTGGGAAGTTGGGCCTTGCTTTTCTCTGTGGAGAGAAATGTGGCCACACCCCATGAACCTCTAGCACTGAGTTTCAGATCTATTCCTTGACCCCAGGTGCAGATCTCAGAGCTGGCTGGTTTCAGAGAACACGGACAGGATGGCAGGGCAGGACCATTTGTGTTCCCCTGCCTTTCTCCCTTCCCTGGTCCTTTGGGCACAGGAACCCTCATAACATTCATCCTGACTTTGCTTGGATCTTGAAACAGGGCTTTTCCTCCCATGGCATTTATGAAGACTCAGATATTTTTTCCAGGGGATTTAATACAAAAAAATTCCTGCTTCAGAGGCTCAGGAAAAATGTTTGGCTGGTGATGGTCTCCTGTGGGGCTCTGTGCAGGGGATGGAGATGCGAACAGCGAGGTGGGAGCTGCTGGGGAGGGCAAAGGAGGAGGAGGTAACCACAGGGAGACAACTCCAAAGAGCTGGGAAACAACACTCCTGTCTGTGGCAGAGGAAAACATAAAAGGGAGCGCTGGAAACACTGACTGCCAGTGGGTGAGGTTGGATTTGCTCAGAAATGCGTGGCTAGACTGGCTCTGGGTGAATTAATGAATGTATGTATTGCAAGGGGCTCAGAGGAGACTGTTCCTGCAGAAAGAGGGGATTTCTCCTGGCCCTGAGAGTTTGAGAAGGATGCTGCTGTTCTTGGGGAGGGGACAGTGACAGTGCTGTCACCCATCCAAGGCCTTGGTGCCTCATGAGCTCTGAAGAATAAAATTATTCTAAAGGTGGCCTGTGCTGATTCCCACATCCAGGGTGAATTTCATGATATCTGTTTTCTGAGGGTGAAATCTGGGTAGCAGAGCCAGAGATTTTCAGCACAACACTGTTGGCTCTGCTCATTCACCTTCTCTCTGCCTGCTGTGGACAGAACAATTGAGTATCTGAGATCTGGTGAGGACTTTCTTCCAGCCAGAAGAGACATGGGAAACTTTCAAAATCCTCTGCAAGAGGCTGGAAGGAACATTTTTTGCTCGTTCCAATAGGTTTTAATAATTTAAAACATTTTTATTTTCATGGTGGTTTATATTCCAAAATTAGATTGTATTAATTGTTTCAAACTGGAGAACCTCAAGATAACAATCCACAAATTTGGGAAGAGGATGTTGTGACTCAGTGGGAGCAATGTGTTTCTCTTTCTGTCCCTGACATGATTTTTCTGTGAAATGGCCATGACCTTTTGCTGTTTTCATTTTGCCACACCTGCAATGCCAACAAGCGGTGGCTCTGGAAGTGGCTTTTCCAAGCACCTGCACCAAGAGCTGAAATTCTGCTGCTTGCAGGCAGAACAGGCAAGAGCCTGTGGGCATCATCACCATGGATATTCCCTGCGGAGAGAAGTCATGCATCGTGGGGAATGCACTTTATATAACTCCCTGGCTGAGGGAAGAGTTCCCAAGTTTATGTTGCGGCCACTGAGCGAATCTCTTGGCTGCACAGAAGCATCCCTAGGGTACAAAGCTGGGGAGGGGAAGGCCAGACCCAGCTCAGGGAGCACAGGGAGCCGAGCTGCAGCCAAAATAAGGTTCTGAGCTTCCAAAACATTCTGGTGGTGCAGTGGCTGCCAGGTTGGAACCTCCTGTTTGCTCTCTGGCAGCCCCCAGGCAGTTTGCAAGACCATTGCTAACTGCAGAGCTGCTGCTTGCAGGATTCAAGCAGGTCAAGCCCGTGGAAGCTCTGGGTGAGGGAGCCCTGCAGGATGACAATCCCAGGATTTGGTTTCCTGCCATCTTGCTGCTGAGGCTCTGGGGTGATGCAGACCCTGATACACAGGGTCTACTTGTTCTGGAGGGTTCTCCCAGCATCTCCATGGCTCTCCACAGCTCTGCCTCAGCCTCTGGCTCAACAGTGCAGCCCTACACACTCATCCTTTCCTGCTGCTCATACTTGTGGTGTGAGTAATCTGCCCCAGAGCCTTCCTCATGGGTCAAGGAGCCTCTTGGGCTGACCGGAACAGGGTCACGAATTTCTGCTGCTTTCACAGCTCCAGCTTGATGGCTCCCTGTAGGGTTCAGGCTGGAGAGAGCCTGTCATCTCCCTGGGGCACAGCAGTGCTTTGTGGATACTGCTCTAGCAAATGGTTTTGAAATAAAAACGTGCTGATTAACCCTATTCCAGCAGTGTCTGTGTGACCCAGAGTGTGATGGGTATCAGGACACTCTCAGGCCATGTCCATGCCAGCTGCTGGACTTCCTCTACAACAAATGACACTGTGCAACAAGCTCCAATCTAAATAACAAGTCTTTTCATAAGCACTAAACTTGCATATGAAAGCCCCCAGTGCTATTTAGCTGGTAGCTCCTGGTCATTCCCCTCAATTCCCAGTGGTGTCCCTTTGGGGCAGGTGTTAGGGAAATGCTAGCTCTGAGAGCTTTGACAAATAAATCCTCTGGACCTCATTGTAAGGCTGCAAAGTCTCCCACCTCTCCATTTCTGGAGGCCAGGAAAGGAAGCACAGACAAACATTGCTGATCTGGAGGATGGCCTCTCTTCCAGAGCCCAGCATTGGATCTTCTGGATGGAGAGGGAACTGCCTCACTTCACTCCTGGTGAAACACCTGCACAAGCTTTTCTGGCTGATTGTAGGACTTGGGCATGAGGCCAACAAGTCTGCAGCCTTTGAATTCAACACCTCCCTCTGCCCCCAAAGTCAACAAGAGCTTTGTTCACCTCTGGACAGCTGAATTTCCACCTTATAAATCCAGCCCCCTTCTAACCTGGCATGGGGCACCATCAGAACTGTTATTCCATTAAATCAGAGTAAAATTATTATCTTTTGTTTCCTTTTCCTTGAAACCACAGGTCCAGCCTGGCACCGGTGTGGTTAATCCCAGACCTGATTCTGCAGGTGGGAAGTCTGTGAGTTCCCAGAACAAAGTGTTTCCTCCAGTGGCCACAGCACTTTTCACCTTTTCCCTCACACCTTTAGCAGATATTTCTTTGAGGCCATGGATACAACATGTTACCAAGGCAATGGAAAATCCAGGCTCCATATTGCAGATTTCTTCTCCAGCAGGACTGGGAGGGAATGGGGGAGGAATCAAGGGCATCATTATTGAATTTATTATTGAATGCATTATTATTGAATGCATTGTTATTGAATGCATTATTAGTGAATTCACTACCGTTGAATTCAGAGGGACTCCATGAGCCTGGTGGGGAGGGCTGAGCTCCCCACACCGCTGACCCTGGCAGGAATTATTCACCTCCAGCCCTGGCACTGCCATTCCATGGGTGGCACCAGCGATACAGCAGCACAGTGCCAGGGAACGAGGGCAATGTCCAGAGCACAGCATCACGTTGGGTTTCACTCCTGAACCTGGCTCCTGTGGAAACCAGGAGTGGGGATGGTAGATGATCCTTTGTGCTTGCAGCCGTGCCAGGTGCTGTGCTGGGATCTGAGGGGTGCCAGGTGCTGTGCTGGGATCTGAGGGGTGCCAGGGGCTGTGCTGGGATCTGAGGGGTGCCAGGGGCTGTGCTGGGATCTGAGGGGTGCTGTGCGTTGCCTGGGGCTCAGAAGGGGATGAGAAATGTTTCTGCTGCAGCCCAGGGCCACAGTCAGCAGGCACCTGCTGGCCAGACACCTCTTCCTGGCCCGGGGATGCAATTCTGACCCGGAGCCCTCAGGAGGAGCTGGGAGCCTTTGTCCCATCGTGCCACACAAGGAGGACGGTCCCTGTCTGTCCGCAGAGCCCCATTCCTGCGAGCCCGGGTGCTTTGGTGCCAGCGGAGCCGCCCCGGCAGATGTTGCACAGCTGGACGGGCTGCGTGGAGCAACACTGACATGCAGCGGTCGGCAGCTGCATCTCTGCCTGCCCCTGCCCACCCCTGAGCTCAGCCTCACCAGGGATGGCCCCAGGCCAAACCCCGCGTTGCTTCCCAAAGATGTAGCTACTTCCCCGTGGAAAAACCCCATCCCGGCTGGTGATCTTCCTCCCAAAAGCGTTCTTCAGCACCTTTTCAGTGCCAAACCCTGTAACTCCTGAATAATTTAGACAAATCTTCCACAGATTTCTCACATTTCTCGCAGAGAAATCACTTGCTGGTTAAAGAGGGAGGAATTGCTAGCAGAAGCTTGATTTTTCTTTTTCTTTTTCTTTTTCTTTTTCTTTTTCTTTTTCTTTTTCTTTTTCTTTTTCTTTTTCTTTTTCTTCTTTTTCTTTTTCTTTTTCTTTTTCTTTTTCTTTTTCTTTTTCTTTTTCTTTTTCTTTTTCTTTTTCTTTTTCTTTTTCTTTTTCTTTTTCTTTTTTTTTTTCTTTTTCTTCTTTTTCTTTTTCCCCCCAGCATGCTATTTAAATTCCTGTAAAACTGCCCCATAACACTGCTTGTAAGTGACCATGCTGCACCCCAGAGGGTGCTGACAGGCAGCTGTTCCCAGATGGAAAAGTAGCTGCAATGCTGACCCAGGCAAGGAAAAGACTGGGAGGGGAGTGATTTCAGATGTCTGAGCTCTCAGGAGCTCTGGGTGTGACGTTGGCAGCTGCATTGCTCAGAAGAGTTTGGCCACACTGGGTGCCTGTGCTGAAAATCTGTCTCTTTTATCGGTGCTGATGTGTTTTGAAGCCTGGCCAGGGAAATGGCACGAGGTTGGGGCTACCCTGGCTGGCAGCCCTGCTCCCCAGAGCTGCCACATGGTCACGGTGTCAGCGCATGAGGCACCTGGGCATGAGCCAGCTGTGGCCAGCTGGACCCTCCTCTGCCCTGCAAGGGTCCTCAGACTTGAGCCCAGCTGAGGATGGATGTCTGGCAGCCTGAAGCAGCAAAACCCAGGAGTGGTGATGACAGGGAACAGGCGAAAAGAGGGAACAGGGAAATTATAACATCTGATGCAAGGAAAATCTCCCTTTTCCCAGGTTCAGCGTCCAGTGTTTAGCAAACCAGGCATTTACAGTAAAAGTCCAAAAGATGCTGTTGTGGCATGAGAAGTTGGAGCAGTTCAGGGAGCAACACTTAGGAAGGAAGAAGGAGCTGCAGTCTTAGCAAAGGGGCTGCCTTGGCTGGTTTGGTTCTGTTTAAGGAGTCAAGCCAGGGCTCTAGAGGAGCAGCAGCTCAGTGGAAGCTTCCTGGCAATGTGTGGTGTTTTAGGCAAAAGACCGAATCAGATTCTTGAATGTGTGAGAGGGGAAACAGTGAGTAGGTGCTGGGAGAGGATTTTACCTTTGTGTGGGGCTGGAGAGACTGATTCAGGAATTTTGCATCCACTTCAGGTGTCTGCTTTAAGAGAGGGTGTTGGAGAGTGTTGAAAAGAGCTACAAAAATGATTGAAAGACTGGAGAAACAGCTTTACAGGGGAGAGAACTTAAAGACCTCCATCTGTTTGCATTATTAAAAAAAGAGGTTGAGAGGTGACTTGATGACAGTGTATAAATACCTGCAGAGGGGAAAAGAGTGGGCACTGCAGGATCTGTAATTTAGCAGGGGAAAAACCACGGATGGCTGGAAGCAAGAGCCAGATGAAATCCAACTGGAAATTAATCACCATCATTGTTTAAAAAAAACCCCAACAGGTCCAACATTTTGGAAGAAATTAAAAGGAAAAGGGTGGTTTTCTTCAGTCTCAGTGTCAGAGAATGAAGACTGGGAGCTTTTCTCAAAGACCTGTGTTAGCCAAGGCACAAGTTAGCACAGGATGGCTGGAGCCTAATGTGGAGATTGTCGGGTGGAAATGATTGTGTGGATACACTCAGCATTGCAGTGGCATCCCAAAAGATGCACCAGCACGTCTTTGGGCTTATCCACCAGATTCCCGAGCAGGATTCATGAAGAATGTTAACTCAGGAGCAAGGACGAAGTGAAGAGAGGAAAAAAGATCCATCACAGGGTTGATTTTACTGGCTTTTAAGGAAAAAAAAAAACAAAAACAAAAAATCACCAGGGACAAGGAAGAGCAACCCCCTTGACCCAGATACCTGCAGGTGTGGAGCAGCTGGCCAGGTATGGGCAGTCAGAAGAACCCTCTGGAAGGGGGAGGACGAGTTGCTGTCCTGAATTAATACATGAGTTCCAGAAGGGATTTTGCTGTGCTGGTGTAGAAGACGCTCCTAATGACAGCCTTGGGGCCCTTCTGAGTGCAAACACCAGATCTGGCTGTGGGAGGGTGGGATTTTCGCTACCCTGGGTGCACATCTGGTCCTTTGTTCAGGACAATGGGAAGGCTCCTTCCTCTGCACTCCCGCCCTTGCTGCTGTTCCTGGCCCTGTTCCCACTGGCTCAGCCCAGCCCCTGCCTCCTCTCAGGCTCCTCACTCCCCCCTGCTCCCAGCAGCTGGGAGCAGTTGGATTTTGGGATGTGGTGGTGCCAGGTTGTGGGTTCTCGTTTCAGCAGGGAAGCTCAGGCCGAGCACTCGGTGGAGGAGCAGAAATAAAAGGTTTTGCTTTGCTGGCTGATGGATTGTCCAGTGTCAGAGCCCAAATGGCCTCTCAAGGTCCCACCTGCACCCCTGGGAATACCAAGCACCTTGTGTCCTGCCTTCACACTGACACTTTCCTAAATTATTCAGGGGTTACAGGGTTTGGCACTGAAAAGGTCAAACGCTGACAGGCGTGTTGTCCCCAGCACTGTCCTTGGCTGGGCTTTATTTCCCAACTCCAGCCGTGTCCCCCAGCCCTGCTGCTCATGTGATGCTCCAGCACTGGTCACTGCCGGGAGTCAGGATGGAGCCTTGCTGGAGCCTCCTGGGGAATCATTGAAACAAAAATGTGGAAAGAATCAAACACCGTGAGTGTTTAGGAGGGAGCTTGGGCTCTGAGGACAGCACCTGGCTCGGTGTGGACCCTGCCTTAGGCATTTGGGAATAGCTAATAGCCTGTCTAATTTGGACAGGCCTCTCAATCCCTAATCCCCTCCCTCCTGTGTCCCAGGTAATAACATGCTTTCACTGAAAAAAACCCGAGTGAAAGTGAGTGAAAGGTGAAGTGTCTGTCTGTGGCAAGAAGCGAGAGATTGAAAGTGTTAACAGAGCTTTAGGGTGGGTAATGGCAGGAGATTTGTGAAAAGGATCTGGGAGAAAAGCCCCTTTTCAAAGGAATTGTATAATCAGTGGTAGCTCAGTGTTTCACGCTCAAGGATTGCCTTCAGGATCTGCCATCGGAGGAGAGGATTTGCTGCTCTCTTCTGTAGATGAGCACTACAGAAACCCTTCCACACTGCTTTTCTAAATCTTCTTTGAAGGGATGCTCCTCTCCTCCTCGTGAGTGGCGGGGCTGTGCCTGTTTTGTGACACACATTTGTAGAAATAATCAGGAATAAAAAGGGGAGCAGAAAATACCTGCCATGAAGGGATGCCCCTCCAAATCCCAGTGTTCCCAGAGCCAGGGACTGGGGAGAGGGATCCAGAACGATGCTGGGGGCTGCACTAGAGAGGAAATATGCCCCACTTGTAGATCTGTGGGGTGCTCAGCTGCAGGCAGAGCTCTTTTGGCAGCAGGAAGGATAGAAAGGGTTTCAGTGGAAATGATCTTTATTGGCAAGCACAGCTTTGCTGAAATCAACCCATTTTGTGGGAACACGTAGGAAACTATTGATGGGAAGAAAAATCAGAACCATTCATTTTGACCTTCAGAGGATCATTTTTTCTTCCAAAGCATTTAATTTCAACAAATTGTTCGGTTTAGTTTTGACGTTAGCACTCAAATTGATGCCATTTTAATCTTCCACGTGTGTGAGCTGCTGGTTCCTGGCTGCACCCTGGCAGTGCTGGGCACCCACAGCACCTTTCCATGGCACAAAGAAAGGAATCCTTCCCCATCAAGGCTTCTGAAAGCCTTCTCCAGCAAATTTGGGATGAACAAGAGGATTTGGAGATGAAAACACATCTGAAAGCACCACAATTTCCTGTGGAAGAGAAATTGTGCTTTCCAAACACTCTGAGTCAGCAGAGCAGAGCCTGACCCTCCCTGCTCAGCCCTTCTGATCCAGCCTCTCAGAGAACAGCAATAAACACATACATTAGCCAATTTATTCAGTGTTTTGCATTTGTACGACACTTTTGATGTGAAAAGGAGCTTAGCTTTAAATTTTTGTGACCTTGATGTGCCTAAAGTTAAGCTGCTCTGTAAGTCTGTGTAAATTGGGACCTGTTAGGGGTCCACACACCCCCACCGTGTCCTGCTGATGTCTCCCTGGCAAGAGAGGGTGGTCTGGCAGCTGTTTGCATTGATCACAGGTGGCAGCAGACCTGTGACAATGCAGGAGGGTGGTGGCTGCAGCACGCAGCATTTGCAGCCCTGTTCACCAGGGCTGGGACTTCTGCTGCTGTCTAGAAAGTTGCAGCAAGGACAACAACTGTTCCCTGTGTCCTCCCTGCAGTGCTTCGTGCAGATAAAAAGGTGTGTGAGGCTGCAGAGGCTGCAGGGGGCTCATGGCCAGGCAAAGGCGTGTCCCTGCTCATCCACACCCTGATCCAAGGCTCCTCCTGGCTGGATTTGCAGGGAGCTGGAGGGAGGGATGCTCAGGGCTCAGCTCACTGCAGTGACAGGGCTCTCCTGGGCTCACCTTTAAAGCAACATCATCATTTCAGAGACATGTACAAGGGCAAGGTCCCCGTGAGCACAGTGTCTGAGCCAGCTGGACCCAGTGAAGGAGGAATTTGTCACCTTTGGGTGATGCTGTGGATGCTCCTCCTGCACTCTGAGGTGAGGCTCCAGGCCTCTGCCCACCCAGCCCTGCCACCAGCAGCTGGAGGCCTGCAGAGACAGCTCCCCAGGCTCCCTTTTTAACTCACTTCCTTTCATTTATATTCAAATCAGAGGATAAATGTAGGCAATGCGTGCGCTCAGCTCAGGCAAGGCTGCTGCTCCAAAGCAACCACAGAGAAGGTGTTTTATTTTTAAAATAGATTAAGGAAGAGATGAAGACAGGGAGTTCTGCACTCTAACTATCACCTTCTTGTTGCTAATGTTGGCGTGGTCATGAAAACAGAAAGATTTGTAAAAATTATTTGTTTTCCAACACACATGCTGTTTACTTGGCTCCAGCAGGGAAAATAAAGCCAAGGCTTCTGCTGGTGCTTTAAGTCAGCTCCTGTGTCTCATGACCAGGTTTGCAGAGATGCTCCTGGGGAATTCAACTTCCAAGCAGTCTTTATTTGATGATTCAAATAAATGATAAGTAATCATATGGAACAATGAAAATATTCATGAAAGAAGTGCAGCCTAAAGGATATTCTGATCTCCCTTGAATCAGGGCAATGCCTGACAGGGCTCTGCTAAGGGAGTGGAGGGCACCCTGCTCAGGGGCAATCCCTGCAAAACCCCACTGAGCCAGGCTCTTAAATGAAAGTGGAAAAGATCCCAGCATTGTGTGTGGCTCAGTCTCACAGGCTGTGTGCCCTGATAAGGCACATGGGAGCTCACTAACAAGCCTCTGCGTTTAGAGCAGAATTTTTGCCCTAAAAGATGATCCTGACGTTGTTAAAAGTGACGGTGCCCTTTTGCAGGGTGTTTTGAGCACATGTGTGCTGACACCTCCATGTGTTGACCAGGCTGGACTCAGCCTTGTGCCTCAGTCCCCACGGCAGAGTTGTGCTGCCTTGTCTTTTCTGGGCTTTGCCCACCCCAGAGCACACAGAACTGTCAAAACCTACTTAATACACATTGACTTAATGGGAGTTGTGCAGCAAAATGCTGCTGGGTGCTTGGAAGGCAAAGTCTGTGCAGAGGATTCATTACTCCTGGATTGCAATTAATGATAATTAAAAAAAAAAAAAGAGAGAGAGAGAAGGTTTTGTATTGAGAGTTATGCTGGATGTCAGAATTAACATCTCATTGAATTATCAAAGCTTTCAAGTAGTGGGTGGTGGAGAGTGGCTTGGGGCTTGCAAATAGGTCAGAGAAAGAGCTGGTTGCTAAATATCTGATAGAAACTTTCCACTGGGGAAGAAAATCTTGCTGATTTGATGGAATAGGAACAATTCTTGGGAGGATATCTACTCCCTTAAAACTTATGGAAAAAGCAGGCATGGAGGCTGGGCTGCCTGCATGCGACCTGGCCTCCGTGGCTTGCTCCCCGGGGATCCCTGCTGCTCACATATGCATTACTCCCCTTCTCACTGCAAAATGAAAACACAAAAAGAAAGCAAGCGTGAACATTTTTGTGGCGTGGTGCCAGCCCAGGTCTGCTCTGTGCCTTTGGCAGCTCCAGCTGAACGCCCTTGAAAGCAGCCACCGGCTTTTCGGGTGCTTGGGTTGCTGGGTTCAGCCAGGGATGGTTTGGGTCCGGCGCTCTGGGCTGTGGAGCACTTGCAACTCTGTGTGACATCAACAGGGGGAGCGGCAGGTCCTGCGGAACTGTCCCTTCACCAGCACCCTCCAGCCCTTCCACCCGGCATCCTCCATCCCTTCATCCAGCATCCTCCAGCCCTTCCACCTGGCATCCTTCATCCCCTTCATCCAGCATCCTCCAGCCCTTCCACCCGGCATCCTCCATCCCTTCATCCAGCACCCTTCATCCCCTTCATCCAACATTTCCCGTCCCCTTCATCCAGCATCCTCCAGCCCTTCCACCCGGCATCCTCCATCCCCTTCATCCAGCATCCTCCAGCCTTTTCACCCGGCATCCTCCATCCCTTCATCCAGCACCCTTCATCCCCTTCATCCAACATTTCCCATCCTCTTTATCCAACATTTTCCATCCCCTTCATCCAGCATCCTCCATCTCCTTCATCCAGCATCCTCCATCCCCTTCGCCCAGCGTCTCCCAGAGCCTTCCTCCAGCCTTCAACCCAGCCTTCTCCTGGCAGCTTGTGGCGCTGTCAGTGGTTTTCACCTAGGTGGGAATTCGTCCCTCAGGTTTTCCACCCCTGCTGCCACTAGGATGTGGCATTACCATGAAGGCTCTGGATTGTGTGTACCCACAACGTGGCAGAGACAGTAAATTTTATTGCTGTGGCTCTTTGTACTGATTCTCATAATAATTCAGCACCGAAATCAGCCAGCTGGGCAGGTGGAGTCTCTGTTTTTGCATGTGACCCCACCTCCAAGAGGTGGCCAGTCCTTTTTCATGGGTCCTGCTGGGTTAAAGTTGCCCAAGAACCTCTGACCCTGCCAGGACCTTCCTGTCTCCCTCCTTTGTTGGGGTGACAGCAGAGGATAAAGAGATGAAGGACTGACTTGCTTAACCTGCTCCTCCCAAGCAGAGGTGAGAATGTAATATTTTGGGAACCAGATGAGCAGATCTGGCAGCCTGTACCGTGCTGGCCCTTGTGGGGAGCAGGTGGGCTGAGAGGTGGGCACAGGGTCCGTCCTTTGGCTCCTGAGGCTGTGCAACTTCTATTTCAAACTAAGGAATTTTTTTGTTCCAGGTAACTCTTCCCTTAATCTTTTCTCTGCTTGGTTTCTTCATCCCGTTCCCATAGACAACAACCTTGTGTGAACTGCTGGAGGAGAGAGTGGCTCAGCAAACCCTCCTGCCTCCCTGCCAGCTGTGCTCCCCCTGATCAGAGGGACCCTCTGCTCCCGTGGGGAGCGACAGGCTGGCGGCGATTATGGAAAGCAGATCTCAGAAGGGTTTGTCTCCACGGGGGAAACGGTGCAGCAGAGCTGCTGGGGAATAATAATTATATTATTATGCAGGAATAAAGTCCTGTTTCTTTCTGAGAAAGGTATGGGGGAAGAGTGGCGAGTGATTGCAGAACAATTATCCCACAGCGGCTATGCTGGGCAGCGTTTCCCTTGGAGGCAACTCCTAAATACTGTGCTAGAGAAGGGCTGTCAGCCTGGACCGTGTGGTGGGTGAAGGTGGGACTGTCCCATCCCAAAGGACACGCGTCAGCATCCATTGGCTCCTGCAGGAACAAGAGATGATGCAAACACTCACCTGGCAGTGCCACACACCTGCGGGCAGGGCCGGGCAGCCGAGAGCCACCCAGCTCCCAGTGCTCTGCACCTTCCCGCAGTGGCATGTGCAGGGATGGGAAGGGATGTGCAGGGATAGGAAGGGATGTGCAGGGGTGGGAAGGGATGTGCAGGGGTGGGAAGGGATGTGCAGGGGAGTGTAAGAGAGTGTAGGGGAGCGTAGGGATGCTGCCGCTGCTGCCCTGCGGCTCTGCCCGGCCCGCCCAGCTCCTCCAGCACATCCCAGCCTTGCTTCCACGTGCCTTTGTGTTGATCAGAGCGGCGTTTTCCCCCAGCGCGGGGCTGGCAGCGCATTCCTGCCTCGCTCCGCCACGCGTGAACCGGCGCTCACCCACTTGGGCTCCGTGAATAATTAATATCTGTGTCACCGTGCTTCCTCCCCCCGCGGCGCTGCCGATCGCTCCTCGGGGAGCGGGCGGTCCGGCCAAGGTCACAGCCGCGGGCGGCCCCGGCAGCCCGGGGGGCCCAGGTGTCATTGTCCCTGCGGCTGCTCCCGCCGGGTGGGGAGGCTCCGTCCCGGCAGGGCGGCACAAAGGGAGCGGCACCGCGGCGGGCCCGGCGCCGGGCGAGGCGGGCAGGGGACGCGGATGCAGGTGGCTGCCGGGGGGGCCGGTGACACCGCCCCACCTGCCCGGGCCCTCCGGAGCCCTGCGGCGGCACGCAAGGAGCAGCGCTCCTTCCTCAGAGCCGCTTTGTGTCCCGGTGCCATTCACCGGCGCCTTCCTCGTTGTTTCCCCACACTGAGGCCGGGGAGCATGGGGGAAAATTCGATTTTTTAAATAAAAATTCTAAACAGAACAAAAAGTTAAAACCCTTAAAACCCTGTGCTCTTACAAATCGCGCGCACATCCCCCTAGGAAAGGCGGCCGGGCACTCGCCCGCCGCCTCTGCCGGGGGCACGGCAGCTCCGGCCCGGCGCCCCTCACGCCCGCACAATGCCGCCCCCTCCCCGCCGCGCGCCGCCCCTCGGCCCGCCCCCGCCCGGCGCCGATTGGCTGCGCCGCGCCGTCAGGTAGGGCGGGCGCGGCGCCCATTGGGCGCGGCGGCGCGGGGCGGGGCGGGCGCGGCGCTGTCAGCCGGGGCGCGGCGCGGCGGGAGCCGCCGGAGGGGCGCAGGGCGCGGGCGCGGCATGGCTGGCTGAGGGCGGCGGGAGGAGCCGCCGCCGCCCGGCGCCGCTCCCGGCCGCGCTCGGTGCGTGTGCGAGCGCCCGCGTCAATGAGCGAGTGCATGGCGGAGCCCCGCGCCGCACCATGAGGCGCCGGCCGAGCACCGCGCTCGCCCTGCTGTGCCTCGCCGCCCTCCTGGCCGCCGCCACCGCCGCGCTGCCCGCCAGCGCCGCGCCGCCCGCCGAGCCCGGCAGCGGCAGCGGCGGCCCCGCTGAGAGCAGCCTGGGCACGGTGCCGCCCGCACGGCCCCGCGGCACCGCCGCGCCCGCACGGGGCAGCCCGGCGCCGCCGCCGCCGCCGGAGGAGGAGGAGGCGGTGGCGGAGGAGGAGGAAGAGGAGCAGCAGGAGGAGGAGGAGGCGGCTGCGGACAGCGGCCCCGCAGGTGAGCGGCCCGGCGGGTCCGCGGCGAGGCGGTGTCAGCGGGGCCACCGGCGGGGAGCGGGACGGGGCTGCGCCCCCTCCTCCGCTGGGCGGACAAAGGCGCGGCCGGGGACGGGCGGCGGCTGCCCGGGCCCCTCCGGCTGCGGCGACCCCCGTGCGGGGCGGGCCGAGGGAGCTCCGCGCTGCGGGACCCCCGAGCATCGCCCGGCCCGGCCTCCCCGCGGCTGTGCCGGCCCCGGGATGCGGTCCGGACGGGCAGCCGTGCCTAGCCGTGCCCTGCCGGGGCTGTTAGCGCTGCTTTTGGGCAGCAGCGGGGCAGGTGCTGGTCCAGGATACCCGGAGCGCCCTTCAGGCGGTGCTCCCTGGCGTGCACTGTGCTCCCGCTGGAGGAGACGCTGACAGGTCCTTCCCATCACCTGCATCCATACAGGGTCCAGCAGGGTGGATGCTGGACTCGGACATCCTCGATGGGACTTTGTAGGTCGTGTTGCTCCACAACCATCAAGCGTCCCTGGTGTCCTACCTCGACGTGCTAGCAGCAGAGAGAGAGCAGGGTTGGTGATGACTTGGGGTCACCAGAGCCCATGTTCTTAGCAGTGTCAGGAGGTGTATTTGCAGCTCAGTGGGTGCTGGGGTGCTCACATAGCATCTGATGGGTGTGCAAGGGCAGAAACGAGCCCAGCTTCATCTGTGCTGGAATGATGTGTCTCAGTACAGCCTGTGCGAGGCCTCATCCTGCCCCTGTGGGGGTCGGGGCTTGTACACAGCTGAGGAAGGTGCTATGGCAACAGGAATACATGGAATTATCAATGTAGGGTGTAAGGAGGAGAGAGGTGAAGGGTGGGTGGGTGGGCTGTGCTCTCAGTGAAGCTCCTTCTGGGTGTTAGCACACACTGACAGCACTGGTCAGTTGCTGGGAGGTGACACACTGATGCTCTTCAAAAGCTGAGACTTCAGTTTACCTATAGATTAAATAGGCAAAGCTGTGCTGGAGTCCAAGGATGAAGCTTTGTCCACTTATTTTACTGGAGAACTTGGCTTCACTCTGCAGCTCCAAAGCTTTATCTTCAGACACATGCAAATACTATAGCACTGATTCTTTCCTTTTTTATATTTATTTTCTCTCTTTGCCTGGAAGATGTTTAGCTTAAGTATGTTGAGCTTCCTCTGATGTGAAAGGGATGCAGTGTGTTCTGGTAGTGTTAGCTGTCTGAACAAGGGGATTAATCAACTTTTTTCATTTGGTTAGAAATAAAATCGACTGAAGATCTGGAGTCCCTTGTTTTTCAGACTTTAATTTGCTTTTTTCTGTTGAGGTTTCTCTCTTTGCTTTTTCTGGAAGAAACAGAATGGCTTAAGATTGGGAATTGCTGATAAAGGTAGGATGAGTTGAGTGTTCTAAAAGCAAAAGCAATTTCTTCTCTTGTGCCTGATCAGACAGAATGGACTGAGCAGCTCAGTGCAGCACGGCGTGACCCTCTGGATGCCAACCAGGGGATCCACATACACATCCCAAGCTTCCTCCAGCACATTTCCCTCTCTGACCCCTGTGTTGTGTTTGTTTCCATTGGTATCCACTAGTATCCATTGATTCTGGGTCTCCAACCCTGAGCTCCAATGGCTTCATCAAGAGCCTCCTGCTCCTGCAGGCAGAGGGACAAGTACATGAGGTTGGTTTAGCAGTGGCTTTGGGATGCTCCCAGGTTCCATGGAGGATGCTTACATAACACCCTCTATGTCTTCTGCCATTGGAGCTGTCAGGGGTGTGGAAGTCTGGGGAATTTTGTGTGTAATCCCTGTGCTCCCACGGGCTGCCCTCCCCCCTGTGCCTCAGTTCTCACTTGGGAAAAGGGAGCATCGAGGATGGGCACTCCCCACCACCACCCTGGGTGTGCTGAGTCTGTACTGTGGAGGCCAGCATCACCCTTTGAAGTTTCAACGTGCTAATTATTAATGGCTACAGCCACTTAATCACAGAATTGCTCTCTGGTGCCTTTTCACTGTGATGGTGATGGCCAGGGCAGGAGCACATGGGCAGACTGTCTTCTCCAAGAGGCCAGGCTGTCAGTCCTCAGCGTGACAGGTTGAGATGAGCCCTGGCTGAGGGGGAATTGCTGGTGTGCTCCGGAGCTGGGTGGGTTTTAGGGCACCTGAGGGTGGGTGAGACAGCATCAGGAGGAGATGCTGGGCTTGGCAGCATCCCCTGTGTGATGGGGGAGCCTGGGCTGGTGTTCGGGGTGGATGGTACAGCCGTGCTCTGTGTGGGAGCTGCTCTCCATGGGTTTTGTGGGGTTTTCTGTGCTGCCCCATCTGCTGTGAGTTGTGCAGAGGTTTGCTCTCAGAGGCTGTTAAGCACCAAAGCCCCAGCAAAGCCAGTGGACATAATGGGCTTAGCTGAAACCCTCCGCTTGCTTTAACTCAAGCATGTTTTCAACATCACTTTTCCAACTCAGTAGGTAATTAATGCATTATGTGCTCTGTTGCATTAAACAAATGGGCCTTTTCTCATGCACATTATTAGAAAGGCTTCCCTTAATGTTCATAGCATTATCACTGATAAGAGGTTGGTGTGAGAGGCCTCAGGGCCAGTGGTGTTCAGAGCTATCAATATTTCAATTCTGACTTTGGTGCATTTCTCATTTTGATTTAGGAAGCACTTCAGTTTTCCTCGAGCTGCCTGCTTGCTCTGTTCTTGTCCTCCTCCTTTTCCCAGTTTCATGATGTTTATTTTTCTTTCCGAGCCTGTGATCATGTTAAAATCCTGGATTTTGTTTCTAAGGGAAGTAAATTGCTAATCCTTATGTTTGTGGAGACAAGCTTAACGTATCCCCCGCCTTATCACCAGAGCCTTCAGCACCCACCATAGAGACTCTGCCTCTTCCTTTTATCCCCAGCAGTCCCATTTTAAGCAGGAGCTGGAGCTTTGCTGGGGAATCTGGCTTGGGAATGGCTGCTGCTGGGGTGGATGCTTGTGTTGGAGCATCCTGGTTGGACTTTCCCTGCCTAGGAAACAAAAAATCCTCAATTCCACACGGTTCTTAGGGCAGCGTTGAGTAACGTGGGTCTCTTTGAAGGACATTTTGTTGTGACTCTCTTCCAGCCCCATGCACAGCAGGTGGGTGGGCTGAAAAACCCAAATGTCCTTTCACAGCCTTGCTGTGCTGGGTCAGCAGGAGAGCAAGCACCCAAAGCCTGGGTATGGTGTCTTTACTTCTCTCCTCCCTGCTGTTTTGTCATGCCTCACCTGCCTACCTGGGTCACCAGCTCCCAGAGGTGACTTTGGGTCTGGCTCCTCACCTCTGCACCACGTAGGAGGGGACAATGAACGATTTCTGCTGCAGCCACAGGGCCGGAAATGCAGGTGGCTCGGAGCATTAACCACAGGAGGGTGTCACACAGAAATGTGTGAAAGCTGAGTCAGTGACTGATGGGTCCCCAGCTGCCACCTCGGGCTGGGGTGCTGCTGCTCGGATGGAGGAGGTGCAGCCAGAGCCCCTCAATGGGGGGTGGCTGCAGCTTTGTGTGGGATTAGCTGATGGGTTTAGCTTGTGAAGAGGAGCCTGGCAAATCCCTGGGGGCGTTGGGATGACCTGGGTAATTGGCTGGGCACAGGGGAGGTGGCAGGTTGAGGAGGGGACTGGTGAGCGCTGGCTTCAGCCAGCTGGAGAGGTGGAGGGTTTTGTTTTCGTGCAGGGCATGTGGAGAATGGGCTGCACAGACCTTTCTGGCAGGAGGTGTGGTGAGGGCAGGGTTGGGGGGTCCCCACAGCACTCACAGTGTTGTTGTAGAGGAAAGACTGGTCCAGGCCATGGAGCCATCAGCAGCCAGACCCTGCCACACTGGGGCTGTGCCCCTCGAGGGGTTGGGAGCTCTCAAATCCTGCTAGGACACAAACAGCCAAGCTGCTGAAGGTAGTTTCAGGATCTTGTGCCATCATCCCTTTTGCAGCTCTGGGTGATTCCTCCTCTTCTCTCATCCAGCCTTTAGATCCTTTGGAAGAAGTCTTCCCACCTGTGTATGGGTCCACCTGCCTGAGTGCCCCTGCTCTGCCTCTGGCCCTGTGGGGGACAAGCAGGAGGAGCCAGGGAGGGTGAGCTGGAGCTTTCCTCCTGCTCATTACTCGGGAAGGCAGCTTAAGCCTTCCTTGTTTGAGGGCTCAGGATTGGGTTCCATGTGGTTACAGAGATAACTTGTGTTCAAGGTGCTAGCAGGATTTAAATTTATTTAAAGAAATGGAAATGAAGGCATGGATGTGAAAGCTGAGGATAAGGAGGATGGTCTTGTTCCTCAGGATCAGCATGGGAGCAGCCAGGGCAGAGAGTGCCTTTTTTTCAATCAAATAATAAGTTTGTGTCTTTGAGCTTTAAATAAAGACACGTTGCCCAGAGCAGAAAATGTCACTCCCTTGCCTTCCTGCCTGCCTCCACGCTCCCATCTGAATCATTCTTGAATCAGATGCATCCAACTGTCCTCACTCAAGACTGAGATTCTGGGACTTAGCAATGCTCATGAAAATCAGGATATTTCTGGGAGGATCTGTAGAGCATTTGAGGGTCTTGTTTGATCGCTTCTGTCTGCTGGGATTTTGCTCTTTGTTTTTATTTTAAATGGTAGCTGAGATTCAGACATATCATCTCTGAGGTGCCACTTGGAAAATGGCACCACCTCTGTGAGGTGATGTTATTTACCTGGCTGCTGTTGGTCATAGCCAAACACCAGCCTGTGGGGAGGCTAAAGTACTGGAGCACTGAAGAAAGTAGTTTGAGGCTGCGTGGTGGCAGATGTCCCAGTCCCTTTGCTCCAGCCCCGCGAGGGTGGCTGGGACAGGTGGGACAGTGCTGGAGTGCCACCAGAAAAACTCTTGTGACACAGACTGGGGTTTGCACAGGGTGCAAAGGTTGTGCCTGTCCAGACAGCTGGGAAACGTGTGGGATGGGCTTCCTGGACAGTGCCTGGTTCTGCCCTTGGAGCACTGTCCTGGTGCTGCCTCTTCCCCCCGAGGTACCCTGACCTTGCCTGGCTGTGCCACAGGGGACAGGACTGCTGTGGTCAAGGAGTGATGGTGTCATGGGCTACACCGAGGTGTGACCCCATCCCTGAGGGGACTGTGGTCCTTGTGCCACTCCAGTGTGTCCCTGCAGGTGGCTGGGATCCTGGGATCTGCCCACCTGAGTGGCAGTGATGGTGGGCATCGAGCCTGTGGCAGTGATGGTGAGCAGAGTGAGGACAGGGGCATCCAGGACATGCCATGCCCCACGGCTGTGGGCACAGGAGCACAGAACAAGCTGTTCCTGAGGAGCTGAGGTCCTGGATGCAAAGTTCTGCTGAAGTCAGGGGAAAGACTCCGGAGGGTTCTGACAAGAGCCGTGTCAATACCCAGGGCTGAGGCTCTGCGAGCTGGTGACATTTGTGGAGCTAACACAGCTGACTGTCAGGGAGCTGCTGCCAATCTGAGGTGCTCGCTGGTGCTTCCAAGAAGCAGCCAAGCTCTTCGTGGTGGTGTGATGCATCTGCCAGCTTGGGGAATAAACCTGTGCCAAGGCCGGGTGCTGAAGGCTGGGATCCTTTTGCAGCCGTCTGCCTGGAAGGGAAGGCTCCTCCTGCTTTACCTCTGACAAGCACTTAAAAAAATCAAACAAAGAAATGATGAGGGGCTGGATTTTTGTACAGCACCTTGACTGCACCTGAGACTTCACTGAGCTCTTGGATGAGGATGGAGCAAGGGCTGGGACTTGCTGTAAAAGTCCTGGAAAGCTACAGGCTGTGCTGCCCTGGCAGGTGCTGCATGTCTGAGCTCAACAGACATGGGCTGCCTTGTGCAGCGAGGCATCGCTGGGTGGGAGTGGGCCCGGAGGGGCAGAGTCTGGCACCTTGTAATTGGTTGGGGATATTAATATATTTTATGAGCTAAAGGCTAGATTGCAATCCAGCCATCTGCCCTGCCTTGGGGAGTCGTGTGTCTCCAGCACCCCAGGAGAACAGAACCACTCGCAATTCAGTCTCATTAAACTGGCTAAAACCCAGATTTCTGCTTCACAGGAAATTATTTGCTTTTTAAAAAATTTATTTTGACTTTTGGGTTGTATCAGACTGAAATGGAATGGTTGTTCTTGCTTTGCATCTGCTCAAGGTTCCAGCGAGCTCAGTGAGCGTCCTGTGCCTTGAGGCTGCCCTGTGAGATTGTTGTGCCTGGGGCTAAATCCATCCCCAGTGAGGGGTTGGGGGCTGCTGGGTCCCTGCCAGGGGGAAACGCTCCCAAAATCACAGCAGGGCTTGTCTGGAAGGGTCTTTTATTGGATTAAAGCTTGTCAGTCTGGAAGCATTTCCAACAAGACATTCTAGACTTGGGAATAATTGAACCTCATTTGTCTGGCAGAACATTTCCCCCCCTATTCAATAGGAAACTTCCCGGTGGTGCTGGTGCTGGCTCGCTGCCGCTCCCGGAGCAGCAGGGCAGGCTGTCCCCTGTCCTGCCAGGGTCACTCACTGCCCCGCGGCTCCCATCCCTGCCTGGAGGGATGCGGGGAGAGCGGTCCAGCTCCTGCATCCCAGCTGCCTGCTGTCCTGGCAGCAGCTCGCCTGTCTCCTCTTGTTTTCTCCGGCGGTTTAATAAAGGCAGGGAGCAGGGAGGGGGCTGCTCGATCCGCCTGGTTTCCCGGGATTTCGCCTAGCTGCCTGTGAAGAATAGACCCTCCAAACACTGCCGGGGCTGGAGCTGCCTGCGGACCGATGGAGCCGCCCAAAGCGGCTCTTTTGTTGGAGGCTGAATTCCTCCTCTGCCCGGTGCTCATCTGGATCTTCCCATGCAAAATTCCCGTCGCCCTCTGTCACCCGAGGTGCAGCAGGGTCGGGATGCCAGCCCCCGGCTTTGGCAGCAGCTCTGCTCCAGCCCTTCAGGGCTTTTCCCCCCCGCCCCGACTCTGGAGGAGATTTTGGAGGTCTCTGCTCCTCATTCACACACACGGCTCCTATTTCAGTGAATGAGGAGCTTCCCCGGAGCTGCATGAACTAATGCAAAGCCTTAGTTTGGTCTTGTGCTGCTTAAAGCAGGATTTTTCTTTTTTTTTTTTCTTTTTTTTTTTATATTTCTGAACACCTGCTGTATGAATTAAATTTGCCTTGTAAATGTAACCGATTCAGAGTCTGAGCATGAGCGATGGGCGTTTGCTTTTTGCCTGGAAAAAGAAAAAAGCAAAAAAAACCTTGAAGGTTTTTTTTTTCTTCTGGCAACTTGGCTTTAAAGCAGAGAAGCCAAGGCACGTCTTTTTAAACCATTTTTAATTCAGTTGCCCCCTGTTCTTATAAATAAGCCCCCAGAAACATGACGAGGCAAGCATCCCTGCTATTTATAGCTCTGCTCCACATGCCTGTTTTAAAAATCGGGCAGCTAAATGGCTCTGCAGCCTTTCAGCAAAAGGCCTAATGACACAGGCATTTTCTATGCATGGATGGGTGGGTGTTTAAAGGCTGTTGGTGCTGAGCCTTCACCCTGCACAGGCAGGATGGTTTCTGCAGCAGGGAGTTTTTTCCTGGGCAAAGGGGAGCCCCTTGGCACTGCCCGAACCCTGGAGAAGGGGCTCTGGTGGGCTGCACCCTATTGCTCACCCCTTCTCCAGCCACTGGGGATGCTCCCAGCAGTGTCAGTCCTCCCACCCGTCCCCAATACCTTGGCCCTTCTTGGAGTTACCTGTAGACAAGATATATTGATATTTCCCGAGTGTTTGGGTATTTTTAAAATAATTTGTTGAGCCTGCATTAACCTTTCATTCTTTTTTTTTTTCTCCTCCTTTGTGGCATCACCTCGCTCTAATGACGAGGCTGCTGGTAACCTTTACCCGTTTAACTGGTCATGCCACTTCTCAGATGAATCTGCTTTATTCCTGGCAAATTACACAGCCACAGTTTTCAGGCAGCTTTACTCTATTTTGACTGACTGGCTGACTGTATTAACTGATAGTGCTGCTTGGGCTGCTTTGATCCTGTATTATTTATGGAAATGATGGCACATAACTCTGTGTAACTGATTAATGCTGCGTGTATTTTTAATATGCTAGTTCTCCTGTTTGATCTGTGCTAAATGATTATTCTCTGATGTGTTCCTGGGTTCATTTTGGCTCTTTATGAGAAGGAGATTGAAATGGACTGTTTGTTTTGTTGCCTTTTTTTTTTTTTTTTTTCTCCCAGTGGTCTCATCGTGGGCTGCTTTTTCAGCTTTCACAGGTCGTTTTCCCCAGCAGGGCTCTGCCTGCCACATGGAGCACTTACACTTTATTGCTATTAATTTGAGCACTTTGTTGGTGACATTACTCTAAATTCATCCCTGTGAATTTCCCTGAAAATTTCCCAGTTGTGGGAAATTTTGAGAAGTTACAAGGTGGAAAAACAACCTTTTAGGTGATGCTCAATCCTTCTGTGCAGTTGCTGAGTGAGACTGTGACTGTCACCAAATGGGACTCGGGTCCAGCAACACCTGAATGAGAAGAAAACCAGTCTAAAATGGCAGAGATGGAATTAATATTTCCTGTGCCCTGTCACAGGATGGCTGGGGCTGGTTGATATTAAGAAGATGACTTTAATTGCCAGGGATGTGTGTGCTCAACCCACAGCTTCCTCTCCTGCGGTGTGAGATGTGGTCATGGCTGGGGAGGGATCTGTGGGCGAAGCTGATGTTCCATCCCAGGAAATACCCACTGCACCCCACGGCATGTGCAGTGCTGCTGGTGCTGACGTGCTGGAGGGAGGCTGATGTCCTTCGTGCCTCCTCCAAAATCCACCCCCAGCACTAGATGTGGCTGACAGGGTGGCAACCAGGAGCTTGTTCCAGGAGAACCATCTGTGAGCTGGAGGATCAGCATTTCCCCTTCCCGGGGGCCTGGTGGAAGGGAAGGAAGTTGATGATTTTTTTTAATACATATTTTTTTTCTCCTGCCTTTTGTAATAACTGCTCCTTTTCATGGCACAGGCAAGGCTTGTCTCCAAAGCCCTGCCCTCACCCTGCACGTGGTCAGATCTACCTTCTCCCTGGGCACGCTGTGTTCCAGCAATAACAGGTTTGTGAGGATGCTTTCATGAGCACTGCTGTAAAGGTGCAAAAGCAATGCTCAAAACCTTCAAACGAAAGCTTTTCTTCCCCTCCTCTGAACAGTCCTTTTTGTCAAAATCAGCAAAATATACATCTTTCTGCAAAAGATCCCTTTTCCTTTAATGGGCTTTTCCATTGAAAACAGTTTAAACTTGACGTTCTGTTCCTTCCCTCCAAATTTTTCAAAGCTCCTTGGGCTATGAAAACTTCAATGATTCCATTTTCGTTCCCTCTATTAAAAAAAAAAAAAAAAAAAAAAAGTATAGGTATATGTATATATTACTTTTTTTTTTCTGCTAGCTAAAGGTCTTGCCTTTTATCCCTAAGCAAACATGATAGACTGGGTTTTGGGGTGTTCTTTCTCTGCCCCAAAATAGACATGCTCACTTGAGCAGTTATTTGGGGGAACAAAACCAGGATGACTGCACCATGTTGGGCTCTGGGGGAGCAGGCAGGATTTTGGGATAAGGCCCCTGCAAACCCAGCTGCCTCCCTAAAACACATCTCAGTGGCAGACGGGTGACTAATGGGGCAGAGGCACCCACACCTTCACCATTCCACAGGTTTGGAGCGTTCCTGGCTGGGGAAGGGACAGGGAGCTTGCACAATGCCCCAGCTGGCAGTGCCTGGGGGGCAGGAGGAGGTGTTGCCATGCACCCCTTCTCACCCCAAACTGCAGCCTGGCCTGTGGAGAGCTCGGCTGGCTGCAATAGGAACCCCAGGAGAGCCCAAGGAGGATGTGCTCCAGTGGTTTGTCCAAGCTGGAAGGTGGTTGGAGTTGAAATGGAGCACACTGACCTGTTGGCTCCTGCCTGGGCTGGCTGTTTGCTCACTTGCTGCCAACACAGGTGAAACCTTTGCTGGAGCCTCCCCAGCTTTGTGCTCTGCCCTTCCCTGCCATGGCCAGTGGGTTTTTTCCCAGTCCCAATACTTGAGGAAGGATCTGGGGGGGAATTTGCCATGTTTTCCAGCTCCTCATCTCACTTGGACGTGGGTGCTCCCATCAGTCCCCTCCCTGTGAACATCCATGCCACGTTGAGATCTGCCCTGTGGGGTTTTCTAGCAATGCCCCCCTGTTCCCAGGCAGGGCTGGGGGTTCCCCAGTTTGGGTCTGGGGAGCTGTTGGGGTGCCCCAGTTTGGGGCTGGGGAGCTGTCGTGGCATCGCCGTGGCTGGCTCAGCGTCCCCTGGGCCACAGGGCCAGCTGGCACAGGGAGCAGATGGGGAGGTGGAGCTGGGTGCTCAGCCAGGTTTCAGGCTATGATAAAGCAAAGTGACGTAAAAAACTAAATACCTGTTATTGGAGAAAGGCAAACAGAGCCTTCACCTGCCTCCAGCCTTGCTGCCTTCGAGGGCAGGCTGCACACCTGCCATGGAGCTCCCTGGAAAAGATGTTGTCTTATTAATGTGCTTGCTTTGTCTTGGCTGTGTTGTTGAGAAATCCAAGTTTGACTCCAGATAATGAATGATAAACATTTATCTGGTCTTAACTGTTTTATTCTGAGCATTTTCTTCCTCCTGGAAGTTTACAGTGAGTTGCTGACAGCGTGCCCTTTGACGTGGATTAGTGCTGACACCTGGCAGTTGGATCTTCCCATCCTTTTCACATCTTGGTTGTTGCTATTCAAGAGAGGCTTTTGTACGTGTCTAATCCATTTAAAATGAAAGGTAAACAACAAATGGACCAGTCTCTGAAGGGACAGTCAGTTACAGGGGTAACTGTGGAAGGCAGCGAGCTCTCTTTGGGATGGATGGAATGACAGGAGAGAGCCTTCTCCCCAGCACCTCAGTTTGGTGTCAAGGGATGTCTGGAGCAGTGGCTCTCCCTGATTTTTGGTTTACAGACCCCTTAAAAGCTTTCTAGGAGGTGTGTGCATGGTGAGTTCAAGTTCAGGGACTGGAGAATTAATGCTCTCCTCTCTGCTTCACCACCCATGGGTTTGTGGTCCCTCTGAGAGGATCCCCTGTGTCCACTCTCAGGATGTACATGAGCTTTGTACATGAACTTTGCCTCAGAGCTGGCATCTCTCCCGCCTGTATATCTGTAATTCTCGGTGATACATTTATATTTTCAGTAGGTGCAGTAAAAGTAGAGTCTCAGGGCTGTGTCAGGTACTGGCAGCTCCCTGGTTCAGTAGGATTTTGGAAGCCTCTTTGCAGGTGAGACTCAGATCCTCCTTTCACCTTGTTTCTTTCTGACAGCAGAGCTGGTGGAAGAGGAGGCACTGCTCCTCCTCCTGCAATGCCAAAACAGTCATTATGAAGGCCTCAAAAATGAGGAAATGGTCAAGATAGAAATGTCAACAAGCCTCTCCTAGCTGACCCATTGGCTGCAGAGGAAGCTCTGTGGTTTTCAGCATTTCTTTGGCTTGGGATCAGGCTTGGTTTTGCCAGCCCCAGAGTGAGTGTGCTGCTGTTGCCGAGGGTAATTCCCCTTGGCGATGCTGGAGGGCTCAGCTCTGGCTCTGCAAATCACTACTTTGCTTTCAGCATCTTGGCTCAGATTTGGTCTCAGCTCTGTGCCTGAACTCTGGGTGAGATGGGGAGTGCTGCACAGGGAGCCTGAAACCCTTTTGTCTCCCCCATCACACTTTTAAGGCTTTTGCCTATTTACAGAGGATTGGGGTGTTCTGTGGGACAGAGCTGTTGTCTGTTGTACTTCCCTGAATGACCTGGTATTTGTTGTGGAGGTTTCAGAGAATTGGCTTAGGCTTTAAGTTGCTGTTTGTTTGTGGTTGCTGGACTTGTGCTGTTTAATGGAAACATTTTCCTTTGCTAGGGGAGCTATTGCTGGAAATAAATACAGGTAATAAATACCTCGTGGCTGAGGCAGGAGCTGGGACTGCATGGAGCTGCAGTGTCCATGACAGTGACTAAGGAGAGGGGAATGGAAAGCTGAAAAGCTGATGTTCTGCCCTGACTGGAGTCATCCATGTGCTGCAGGGCTTGGGGCTCCGAGCAGAGGTGAGGGGGAGGCAGGGGCTGGCAGCTGCCCTCAAAGCCCCTCAGGTGGGCTCTGCTCCTGCTGCCTGTGCAGGGGGGGTTTTATGCTCTTTAAATTCATGCCATGGCTGCAGTTGCTGGAGGAAATTTTGGAGTACAGCTGAACTGCACCATGCTGCCTGCTCCCCTCAGCAGGTCCTCAGCAGATGATACTGGATCTGCTGCAGTCCCCTGTTTCCAGTGATAACTGATGACTTTCTCCATCCAGGTGTCTTTTTCCATGACGTGTCCTGACCCATATCAGTTCCCTCTTTCAAAGCTTGGCTTCTCCTCCATGGTTTTGCCAGCAAATTTTGTCTGGCTGCGTTATCTACGACCCAGTTTGGCAGGTGCTGGGTGAGAACAAAGGTGTGAAACAAGTTCTGAATGTGGGAATTTAAGTCACTCGCTGTGACCTGGAGGTAAAAGCATCACTGTGCAAAGTATAGCAGGGCAAGTGCAAGGCTGCATTATAAAATAAGGGAATAAAAAGTAAGGACCAGGAAACTTCTCTTCCCAGCTCAGATGACATTTTCCTTGCTCTGTCCCAGCAGCTCTCCCTGCTTGCAGCACGTTGTAACTTACAACTCCTTGTCTGGCAGGAGTTATGGTAACTCCAAACCAGCCCATAGCACTATGTCATCATAACCTTGAAACAGGACCCAAATGGCAAAACCTGCCCCAAACCAGTTGTGATTACTCATGCTCTGTGCTATCCCTTTCCCCCGCTGGGCTTTCTGCTATGGTAATTCCACTTATTAAGCAAGGAGACAAAACACCTTTATTAAACTTGGAACCAAGCTCGGGAGCAATGAGAGGAGCAGGACTCACTGTCAAAGCGTTTTCTTCTCTTGTCTCCCTTCCTCTGCATGGCCTCTAAAGTGAGGGAGTGAGGAACAAAGATACTTTGCTGTTTGTGATGAATAAAAGTCTGCATTTAAATATGTTTGTTTAGAGTAGAGAAGAATTAGGGATGTGTATTGGGAATGAATCCTGGGATTCGTTGGGGCTTTGCTTCATCTCCAAGCTTGAAAATGCAAAGAGCTGAGACGAACTGGGGTCGTAGCTCAGGCTCTGGAAAGCTTCTTTTTATTAACACTTTCAGTTAGTGTTTATTAACACTGTGGATAAAAGGTCCTTTGTTAACGGGCCTGTCCCTTTGCTGCTCGGCTGGAGGAGCTGAATCTTGAAAGGAGCTGCCCTGGGCACCTGCTGGAGTTACTGATGAAAGTTTTCATTCCAGATTTTCACTACAGGCTTAGACATAAAATAGCCTCAAACCCTCCAAAGCAAGTCTTCCTTCTCTTTCTCATAAAAAAAAAGGTAAAAAAAAGTTGTAAAAATGCCTCTTGCTGTCTGTGTGCCAAGCCATGAACGATGTGCTCCTTCCCTGCGTGGAGAGCATCTCACAGCAGTGTGACCCCCTCCTTGGTCCATCTTCTACCTCTTGTGGGTGTCCAGAGTCTCCCTCTGAGTGCATCTCTCGGCCTGGGGAATGATTTGAGCAGTTCCAAAATCACTCCTGCATGCTTGGAGAGAAACCTGGGCCCGATGCTTGTGCTGCCCCTAAAGGTGAAGAGCATCCCCAGAGGCTGTGAGTGCCCCAGGGCAGGGTGGGGGCCTGTGGCAGCCGTCCAGGAGCAGCTCCCGCTTCCAGGAGATGCAGAGCAGTCCTCTGCTGGGGGAGGATGCACTTCCAAGCGTTTTTATATTGAATTATGGGTTATGCTGCTGCTGTTGGCATCTCCTTGCTTTTGTTCTGTCTTCCCTCCCGGTGTAAGAGTGCTGTAAATGAGGGAGAAAGGAAGGATAACTTCTTACCACGTTCATCCCAGGTTGGGCTGAGCTTTGGTAGCTCTGCCCAAGGTCAGAGAGGCAAAGCTGCAGCTCCCTCCATACACCAGTGAGGACCTGCTTACACCGTGCCTACACCTGGTGTAAAGAAACAGAGTTACGACTTCACAACAAAAAAAGTGCTGTGTTTTGCAGTGAGATCAGCCATGTGTGTGTTTGCCACCTCCCTGGGAAACCTCCCAAGAGACCCCAGCCCTGCAGCTGGTGCATGATGTACCTGCATGGGGGAGGGAGGCTGGCACTGTCCTCACCACTCCCCCCCTTCAGCAGCTGATGTGTTACCACCTACTCTGTGATTCCTGTACTCAGCAAAAAATGGCTTTCCAGCTGCCTGGACTTGGCCATTCCCTTTTCTTCTCCCAGGCAGTGTGAGCCATGGCTGGGGATGACCAACCCTGCTCAGCAGCACCCACGGAGCTCTCGGGGTGGGTATTCCATGGGTGCTCAGCCCCAGGAGGAGCCTGGAGGTCACATCCATTCCTGCCAAAGCTGAAGCTGACACTGGGAGCATGAGCAGTTGATTGCAGTGGCTTGGGAGAGGAGGATCTGTTGTGTCTGCAGGCAAGGTGTGGAGGGGAGAAGGCTCTGGAAGGCTGCATGCCTTGCAGCAGTGGATTTTGGTTTGAAGTGGCTTTATGGTGTCAGGTAAATGTGCAGCTGCTGTCTCTGGGCAGATCCCTTCCTTGCAGGCTGGACAAAGTCCCTGCTCTGCTGCATCCCTGCGAGTGTGGGGTGGCTGGGGAGGCTGGGCTGTGCTGCTGCACCTGCTCCTGCCTGGGTTCTGCCGGCAGCAGCAGGAACAGAAAGTTTTGCTTCTCAGCAGTGAGCATGAGCAGCAAACCCAGCTGTTACTCAGACAAAAGCTTTGACCCTGCTGTCCCTGGTCTTGCCCAGAGGAGTCTCTGGGAGCCCTGCTGGGAAGGGTAGGATGTGATGAAGGGGTGTTACCCGAGCTCATCCCCCAGCTCGTCTCTGTTGTCCTGCTGGTTATTCACGCAGCACAGCTTTGCAGCCCAAACACAAACAGTTGGAAGGACGGTTCCTGCCCAGGGTTTTCTCCGAAGAGCCTTAAATCTCCCATAAATTAACGTGTTCATTCATTAGTTGCAACTCCCCAAAGCACCGAGCAAAGTTTGTGAGTTTAATTACTTTTTGCAGGAATCAGAGCACGCAGAGCCTTCAGCAGATGATTATAGTTCATATTATTCATGCAGCTCTTCATAATCCCTTTCTCTGCTGGGCCATGGTCGATAGAGACTAAAATTGGAATCTGCTCATAAATTCCCAGCCCCATCCCGCGTGAGGTGTCTTGATCTTCCAGTGAAAGCATTTTGCTGACAAAACAATTCGGTTTCCTGAGAGGTGCCACGCAAGTGTATCTGTCAGGAGGGTATGAGCTGCCAGGGTTCTGTGTGCTGCTGGGGAGGTGTTTGCCAAAGTTAGTTTTCACCCTGTTTATCTCTAAATCTGGCATTGGGCTGGCTGTGTCACACTCTGGGTGGTAAAAAATACAGAGATTTTCAAACAGAAACATAGAATATTTATATGGTTGCAGACGTTTGTGGAAATATTAGCGGGGAAAATTTAATCAACTAAAGTAGAACGCCAACAAAACTATTTTTAAATTAATTAAAAGGCTTGGATTCTTTTTTTTTTTTTAACTGTGGGGGTTTTAATCCTCAAGTATGTATTTGGTCTGTTTGAAGTTACTGTAGTTTCTTGTATCATAAACATTTTAGGGCCACATTCCTCTTTGTGCACAGTCTGCTTCGTAAGAGACCCTGGAGGGTTTGTCTGCCTGTGGAAAGTTATTGTTATATAGGAATGAATAATTCCTCAGCTGCAGCTGTGGAATCCCCCCTGCACAGCTTTTCTGCCCTATTACCTGGATCTCAATGATGCCAGGACCCCTCCTGCTTCTCCTGACATCTCCTTGTCCCATCCATGGGAGCTCCTCAGGTGTTGTGCTCCAGCAGAGCTGTGGGCTGGGGATCTCCCAGTGCAGGAGGAATACTGAGTTCATCAGAATCCATATTTTTCTTTTTTTTTTTCCCCTGATGTTTACAGGGCTTTATCCTTTGGTCTCCCAAGACAGCTTTACACCTGTGAGTCTGACTTTTGATGCAGGCTTACTGGGGAATGAGCAGGTTCAAAGCTCTCTGCGCAGGTTTCTGACTTGTTTAGCATCAAAAAGGAGGAAAAAGCAACAAAATTGCTCTGTGTGGAGGAGCTTTCAGGAACTCCTCAGAACCACATGCCTGCAGGTTGCATTGCAGGTGCAGGGAAGGAACAGAAATAAGCAGTCCCAGGGAGAGAGCAGCCTCTGCCTTTGGGGAGGGTCTCAGGGTCATGGCTTGCTCATAGCTGGGAGGCAGGAGGGCTGTGAGCTCTGGTGGGGAGTGATCTCCATCCTTTTGGAAAGGCAGGAGGCTGACACAGTTGAGGCTGAGCTGGAGTTTGGCTGAAGCCCCAGTGCTGTCTGCTTCAGGCTGATAAAAAGTGCTTGTGCAGCTGCTGGTGACCCCAGAGCTGGGACCTTGGCTTAGCGCTGCTTTCTAAGTGATAAGCGAGAGATTTAATCTGATACAATATTCCTCAACAGATGTGTTTCATCTTCTAATGACATTACAAATGATGTATATGAATTGTTGTCTTTTCCCCCTTGTTGACCTGTAAAAGCCTTTTATGGAACAACACAAGTGACTCTAACACTCTTAGCAGCATTAATGTGAACGAAGTTCTCCTCACCATCAGCACCTGACTCTGCAGAGCCTGGAGCTCGATGGAGGCTGTGAGTGCCCAGAATGTGGTGCACTCAGTAATAAAGTGAATGCAAAATAACAGAAGGCACTCCTATGTGTTTATAAATTTTTTGGGGGATAGGCAGAGATACTCTTCCTACCACTTTGGCTTTGCATTGTATCCTGAAGTGAGAGTAAATTACAGGTCTGAGCACTTCAGTGCACTTTCGTGATGCAAGAGTTGACTCTTATTTTGTGCCGAGTGCTGTCTGGATGGGAATGAGTCTTGAGACTTGGCAGAACTTCTCTCTTTGGGAAGCTACAGTGCAGCAGCTCCTCTCTGGTCTGTTCTTGCAGGAGCTCTTAGCCCATGGCAGATGTTCCCCAGCTCCCTGGGGGAGAGCTCAGCCAGGCTGTGCCCTCTCAGATCTGCTGCAGCTGTGGGGAAAGGCTGGAGGCCAAAGCATCCTTGCCCTGGGATAGCAGCTCCTGCACTCAGAGCATCAGTAGAGGTGATGGAGCTGAACCCAAATTCCAGTCCAGGGCTAGACTGGCCCACTTTGAGATGGTGCATCAGAGATGTGGAAGAGATGGGCTGGAGCTCAGGGAATTGCTTGACAAGGGCTGGGTCGGTTGGGACCTTCCCTTTGAGCAGCTGGCTCATGCCTGCTGTCACTAGCCCATGCTGGAACAGCACTGTCCTGAGCCTCATCCCATTGTGGGGGAGGTTTGGCACGTCAGTGCATTGTACTCAGGGGATGAAATGCCTTCCCACGGGGAAGGGAAAGAGCCTCTGGAGAGGCAAGGGGAAAGGCAGAGCAATGGTGTGCCTTTGGCTGTAATGAGGAGAAATTCCCAGTGCAAAGAGCAGTGTCTGACTCTTTAAGGGGGATTGGTGTGTTTGGGGGAGGAACTGGAGCTGCTGCCATCCCTGAGCAGGGCAAACAAGGAGAAAATAGAACTGCCAGGCTGGCTCAGGGCAAAACTTCAGCCACCCAAGAAAGGCCAGAAGAAGATGCCAAGAGGACAGGGCATGATCCTGACTTTTCTGGACAGAGTTTCAGGGCCTTTCCCATCAGGATGCTTCCTCCAGATCCCTGTGTTTAACAGCCACCATGGACCTGTCCTCTGTGAGCTTTTCCAGTCCTGCTTTGAAGCCATAGGTATTTCTGGCAGCCAGAACATCCCCTGACAATGAGTTCCACAATTTAATTACAAGGGGAAAGGAAATGACTTTGGATAGATTTTTAAACCTGCTGCCTGATCCCTTTATTCCTGTCTTGTCAGGAGTGGTGCCTGCAGAGGGATTGAGAAGGGGAAATGGAAGAGAAGGTAGGGCTTGAATTTGGAAATGAAGTCTGGGGAAGAGGGAACACTGCTGAATTAATATGAAAACAAAGCCTTTCCAGGGATGGGATGCTGTTCTGTGCAGTGGTTTAAATCCTTTGGGATATCTGGGGAGTATTTGGGAGGTGAGGTTCTTACTGGGCTGTGTTGGCTTCAGAGCTGCAGATGCCAACCTGGAGCTGCACCTCTGGCTCCCAAAAACCCAACAGTCCCTCCAGGTCAGAAATTACTTTGTTTTTTTTTTCCCTTCATCTAGTCTGGAGAGCAGAAAATGTCTGTCTCCTTGGGGATGCTTTTGCAGCAGGACAATAAATAGCATCTGTGGGCCTCCTCCGCTTGCTCTTACAGCTGCATGTTCTTATAATCAAAAATGTGCACCTTGGATTTTCCAGGCTGGCTCCCAGGGAGTAGGTGAGTTCATTCAGGATCTGCACTGGTTCAGGATGTCCCCAGCTAATGTGGTTTCACAGAGACCTTCGTGCCTTTCACAGTGTTGGCTTCTTTACCCTTTGTAAATATTTCACCTGCTTTCTAAATTATTCATTCATTAAGTGGCTTGGAAAGGAGGAGGAATCATGCTTATAAAACGTGTGAAAACTTAAAACACTGCAAAGCTGAAAGGATGTGAAAAAATAATTTGAGGAAGGATTTTTTTCATCAGAACAAGCCCTGTGTAAATACTGGGGGCGGATGGGAAATGAAGGGATGTGGGGTTTTGATGGATCTGGCACAGGCTGGGATGTTGCTGGGATTTGCAGAGTTGGGGTTTGCATTGGGATGGGATTTGGAGGCTGAGATCTTTATTAGGGGTGGACAGAGGAGCTGGCACAGAGTTTGAGGTGGCCACACTGAGGGGTCACAGGGCACCCTCAGACCTGGAGGTTCTTGGTTGTGTCAGTGCTATTTACAGCCATGGTGTGGCTCCAGTACAACATAAAACACCTCTTCTCCAGTTTATTGGGAACTTATGGCTTTTGCATACTAAAAATAAATTGATTTTAGGTTGGGGCTAACTGAAATTGGATGTTAAATCTGTCTCCACACAGCAGCATGCCCCTTGCTTCCCAAATGAGGAACCTTTCCTTCCTCTCCACCTTCCTCTAAGCAACAACCAGTGAAGGTGAAATATTGTTCCTGAACGGAGAGGTGTTTGGTTTTTATGGTGCCTCAATTCTTGGACCTCAAAACATCCTTATGCTGTTAATTAATTAAAGCCTGTCAGTCCCTTCCCGAGCAAAGGTGGCGGGTTTTGTCTGTGATAACCATGTGCTTTGAGCTGTAGTGTGGTGCTTTGTGGGGAACGAAGGGAACCTTGATGGTTTAGCAATGGGGAACAGGCAGAGACGAGCAGGGCTTGGAGGCCCTGGGGGGCAGGGGAACACCCTGAGATGGGGAAACTGAGGCAGAGCAAGGATGAGTCAGGACAGCAAACTGAGAAGAGTCAGAGCTTGGACCAGTGCCTCATCCCTGAGAGGTCTTTGCCCTTGGCTCCCTTGCTGATGGTGTTATCCCAGCCTCAACACAACCCTCCAAGCATGACTGTGCAGTCTGGAATGGGACATCCTGGGGTTCATCCACCCTCTTCATTCCTTTGCCTTCACAAAAGCTCTCAGTGAGGTGTTTTTGAAGGTTATCTTCAAAAGCAAAACATCAGCCTGAGAAAACTGAATAAAGGCTCCTAAAACCCAGGCTCTGGCCAGAAGCCAGGACAGTGTTCCCTCATTTTCCTCTGTAGTGCTCATCCTCTTTGCTGTGTTCCTGGAGCCCAGGGCAGATGTTTGTGATCAGTTCCTGTTCTGGCTCAGGACCGTTCGTGCCTTCTGCCACCCGGCTGCTGTGGGGACAACAAAATGTCCTTTAAATTAGCCCTCAGGTTTTCACAGCCTGGTGCATCCTTGTGTAGCCCTTGACCCTGATGGAGTTCAGATTTCAGTGCTGCTGTCTGAGTCTCCTCCGCTGCCCATCCCACACAGCTCCAGGGTGTTTTGGGGCTGCATCCACGTGTGGGCAGGGCTGGATGCGTTTGGGGTGGGCAGGGACCATGTGGGATGCTGTTCCCCTACCTGGGACCACCATCCCTTCCCAAAGATCTCTAGGGGCATGGGGGAGGTAGGGTCTTCAAGGAATCGACCCTTTTGGGAAACAACTTCTGGATCTGTTGAGTTGTGATTTCACAGCAGACAGGCTCAGCTCCTGTCCCCATCACTAGCAGAACCAGGCTCCACCAGCCTCCCAAGCAAAAAGTGTTTTGCCAGTGTTATTTTGGATTATTGCAGCATTTCTCTCTCTCCTGGGGCACTGGCATTGCAGTGGTGTCTGTGTTGCTGTTGAATTTGGCAGCTAAGGCAGAGCCTGACCTGAACTGGGGCAATTTTGTTGGGCAGGAGCGTTGGATGGAAAGCAGAGGGTGCTACAAAGTCAGGTTCAAGTTCAAGGTGCTGCCATCCTGCTGGAGCATAAGTGATGGGGCAGAGCTCCATCGTGCTGATGGGGACCATCCTGCAGCACTGCCCCACTCCTGCCCTCTCCCTCCAGCCATCCAACTGCAGTGTCAGGATGGTGGCTCTGGCTTTGATGCTCCTGGAGCACAGGGGTGGTCTCCACATGGAGCAGCTCATCCCCCTGTGTGGGACCTGCCCTGTCAGTGCCTCCCATGCCATTAGAATGGACACAATGCTTGTTTTCTTTCCTTGATGGAGTCTGGCAGGTCCAATGGTACAGCATGTTGAGTTCTGAAAGGGAAGTTTGTTTTGATGCACGTTTGACAAACTCCAGAGCGCTTTTGCTCAACACGTTTTTGTGGTTTCTGCTCTGGTGGCAGGGAGAAGCCCAAGTGCCCAAATCAATATGGTTCTGCTTGGGTAATTGAGCTGGGAATTTAGTTCATTATGTGACGTGGCCGTTGAAGTGGATAATTGTGGATCTTGAGGTGTTTGTCCTATCTGATAGTTTGGATTGAAGAAAATTTAGGTGCAATTTCACAGGTGTATAGGGACAACAGGGCTTCTCTGGGGATCCTGTGGTGGAGTAATAACTAAAGCTAAAAAAAAGCTAAGCTAAACAACTCAGATTTCTTTGTGTGTTAAAAGGACATGGATGACAAGTAAAAGAGCTTTAAGTCAAATTTTCTTGGGATGGGGATCTGGCCTCTTCCCTCTCCCTGAAGTGCCCTGAATACTGGCTCTTCTCAGGCAATAGCAAACACCAGCAGTTGTGTAAAGCCCCTGATGCTTTATGCACTATTTCTGCAAATAATCCTTGTTTATAATTCAGTCTTGGCAGAAGAAGACTTTAAATTATTAAGGCACTAAATATTTTGCAATGAAAGAACAGAGATAAAGCTCTTGGCAGTAACAAATTGCCAGGGAGAAGTTGTTCTCTTCAGTGCATTTGGGGCTTTAAAGTATTACAAGAAATAACGTGTGGGGGGACTGGGAATTCATCACTTGATCAAAAGATTTGCTTCTCTCCTAAAAAAGCAGCTGTTCAGTGCATGCTTTCCAGCACCCCTGGAAATACAGTGTCCCCAGAGACAACGTTTGGGTCCCCAGAGCCATCCCCTCTCCCCACAGCACTGAGGGTGGTCTGTTTTAGGTGGTGGAGGTCTCTGTCCTGCCTCCACCTCTAGCACAGCTTTTGAAGTACAGTTTCCATGCACTTGGTGCTTCCCTGAGGGCAGATTTTCAGGGGATTCTTCCCTTCTTCAGGAGTGGGAGATGCTGCTTCCAGTTTGTCCTGTCAGTGGATGTTCTGTGGTATCAGAGCTGTTCCAGTGGTGGGGAATGGAGGCTCTTAGAATTAATGACTTTGCAACCTGTTGCTGATTTTATCCTGATGTTACACACTTAGTGCTCGTCAGCTCCTGGAGTCAGAGGGTGGCTGGGTGTGTGTGTGTACATAAAGACACTGTGTACAGCTACGTATAGATGTATATCAGGTAGTTATGCCCATAATCTTGTAGCTCTTCGTTGGAGAGATTTCAAGCATGAGCTGTGGTGTTTCAAACCCCAGGCTGCTCCCAATGTGGTTTTTGTCCATCATCTCAACGTTTTAAAGCAAAAATCATCCTTAAAGTGATGATGGGGGTATGCAAGGGAATGGTGAGGGGCTGGCACAGGGTGCCCAGGGAAGCTGTGGTTGCTGCATCCCTGGAAGTGTCCAGGGCCAGGTTGGACAGAGCTTGGAGCAGCCTGGAAGCTGTCCCAGCCCACAGCAGGGCGTTCGGAATGAGATGGGCTTTAAGGCCCCTTCCAACCCAAGCCATTCTGCAGTTTCGTGACTCCGTGCCTCTGTTTCTCTTCCCTTGCAGGGGACCTGTGCAACTGCAGCTCGGTGGGCAGCGCCGGATGCAACCGCACGACGGGGCAGTGCCACTGCCTGCCTGGCTACGCGGGGCCACGCTGCCACAGCTGTGCCCACGGCTTCTTCCCCCAGCAGGGTGGCCAGCAGTGCCAGCCCTGCAGCTGCAGCCCTGCTGGAGCCACCAGTGAGCAGTGTGACCAGTGAGTAACGCCACGGGTTCTGCACGCCAGGGGTTTGGTGTGGTTTGGGTTTTGGGCAAGAGCGGGTCTTGTTGTCTGTGCTGGTGTTTAAAAGGGAAAAAAATAAGCAGCAGGAGGGAGGGAAGCTGGTCTTATAAAAATTCATGAAGATTATTCTTCCTCTTTCAAGAGCTGAATTATGAAAATATCTGTGGTTGTGGCAAAAGCCCTGGCAGCTCCCAAGGGAGCTGGCTTGTGTTTCGGAGTCGCATGGAAGCAGAACCTCTCCTAATGCCTCGTGCATCTCTTAGTCCCTGTTGGGCAGGGCTGCCCTCACTCCTGAGCTGGGAGGGGAGCAGAGGCTGGGGTGGAGCACGGGGGCTTTGGAGGGGTTTATTGTCCAAAGGGATGGGTTTTATGCCAGAGGCAGGCAAAGCTTTGTGCTCTGCCCTCGCTGAGCATTGGGGTGGAAGCGGCGGCCCGACAGCAGAGTCAGCTCCTGCCTTGCCTGGTGTTTACAGTCACCAGAGCTGATGCTTGGAGCTCTTGTATAATGAATGTGTTCCTCTTCATTTCACCTCACCCACCCTCACATCTTGCCTTGTAAAAGCTGGCACGCAATGATTTTCCAAGCAGTGATCTGTCAGCCATTAGAGACGGTGGCTGAGCTGAGGAGATCTCTGCAAGATCAGACCCAGCAGCAGCCTGACCCACTGGCTCTCCACCTGGTGCTCATGGGGACAGCAAGTTTCAAAGTCTCTTCTTGGAGGAGACCTCAACAACCACCCTGCAGCAACTTCCAGCCTTCCCAGGCTCCTGCTGCCTTATTGTCTTCTAGGGCTGGGGCTGGGCTCGGCGTGTGTTGAACACCTGCAGTTCCCTGCCAGGACAGGGGCTGAGTCAGAGTGAAAGTGCTCTGCAGGGACATGCTGCCTGTAATTATTTTATACATTATCTTCTCCCAAACGACCAAACCCTCTGTTGATGTCCTTCCTTTTTGTTTCAATGCTGCATTTTTCTGCTTGCATAAGCTCTGACAATTCGGAACTTAAAAGTAGCTCTCCAGTTGAGGAAAGTGACCTTCTTACTAAAAGAGGTGATTCTTGAGGGTGGAAAGTAGGAAGTTTTATCACTTTTTTTTGTTTTTAGTGGCTGTTTTAGGTATGGGAAGATGTGCCTGGAAGCATCAGGGCTTGCCACAGGATTGAAAGTGGGATTGTGGTCAGATCTATTGGAAAGGTGAATAGGGCAGAAAGGCAGATGGGGCAAATCTTATCCTTGGGAACTGGGAGAGGAGGGAAAGTGCTGCTGGAGCAACTGGGTTAACTGTGAGAGAGCATTCTTGCCCCAGCTCTGAGTTACTGGGCAGTGGTGAAGCATGGACATGTCTGGTGTCTCCCCATGTCTCACTGCATGGGGCGAGCCAAGGAACGCCCTTGGGAGCTTCAGGTGAGATGCTCTGAGTTGTGAAGGAGAATGAGGTGGACTTGGTGCCATCTGTGTGGAGCCAGAAACTGCAGGGACCTCCCCAGCCTCTCCTCAGCACCATTTCACAGCCTGGAGGGATGGGGGAGATGCTCATTCCCAGCCATTCAGAAGAGACAGCACAGGGCAAGATGTGGAGGGAGATTTGGGGAGGGGGGATGTTGCTAACAGAGATCACTCTGTTTCCCTTCCCAGCTCAGGGGGGTTTGCTGCAGACAGACATGACCTCTGGGTGTTCAAAAAGAGAAAAATAGGTCAGTTGTCTGTGTTACAGGGCTGGGGGCATCAGAAGGGCTGGCTAGTGATGTGTGTGGGAAACTGGAGTGGGACACAAAGGCCAGCAGGGCAGGTGCTCCCCTTGCTCACCCCTTGTTGTGTCAGCGTGGGCACAGGCTGGGCACAGCTCCTGCCTGTCTGCAGCTGGCATGGCTGGGGGCAGGCACCAGGGCCGGGGGCATCCCTGCAGTGGGATCTGGCCCGGTGGGGGGGAGAGCCCATTGCAGGGAAGTGGCTGTGTGAATCCTGGAAGGGATTTTTGGCTCTCGTGCTGGGTGGCTGCTGAGCAGTCCCTGCAGGAGCAGTAGCGTCCCTCGGGCAATCTCTGCTCAGGGATGAGGCACGAAGGCATTGCCCAATACCAGCAACCAGCTCCTGTTTTGTTGACATGGAAAATCCTGTAAGTTGTACAATTTATTTATTTAATAAAGCACCAGCCCAGCTCGACTTGCACGAGCGAATTCCTGTGTGAGGCTTCAGAGGAGAGCTGTGGCTGTTCCGGTGGGGCTCTGGGTGAAACAGCAGCAGAGATTTTGGACTCTGACCCTTTTTAAGGGTGGCTGATTGGAGGGGCACAGTGCCCAAAGGCTGAGCCCTCAGGGCACACAAAGATCCCTCTTAGGTTTCAGTCAGCTCGCCCAGGCTTTTGTAAAAGTGCCTTTTAAAGCACCACCATATGATGATTATTAGTATTATTTCTCAGCACGCTCTTGGGCTGGCCAGATGGCAACCCAAGTCCCCTGTTTGTTAACTAGACCTCAAATGCAGACCATCAAACAAAAATGAAAAAAAATCCCTTTCCTGAGGCACAGAGTTGATTTTGGGAGTGAACATTGACCTGACATGCTGTCGCTATGAATGGGCTCCATGGCTGCTAATCAAAGGTCTGTTTTGGTGGTGGTTTAAATTTGATTATCTAGGAAGATCCACACAGATCCCCCTGTGGGATGGCGGAACATTTCTGTGCTCTGGTTTGGGTGGCTTTTATTTAGATGAAAAGCTGTGTGTGGCTCAGGCTGGAGTGAGGGGCTGATGGAGTCTTGGGCTGCTCAGAGGGGGCTGACACATCTTGGGGAGGGGAGGGAATTGTCCCTGCTGTGGTTAACGCCTAGAAACCTCAGAAAAAAATCACATTTCTTTGGGCTGGATGCAGTGCAGATGCTTGCTAAAGATAGCTGTGGCCTGGAAGTGTTCACAGTCCATGGAGGAAGGGTGGAGAAAGAAGCTGAAGTTTCAAGGGCCATGGTCAAGGTCAGAGTGGTGGAGAATGAGGACGGTGACTCATGTGGAGCACGGGCTGGGCTGGAAGGGCTGTGTTCCTGCTCTGGGGACAGTGACAAGTGGGGAGGGTGCCTGGCAGTGGCTTCAGCCCATGGGGATGTAGCCCCAGCCAAGAGCTGCCCCCACCAGCTGCGTCTCTCACCATCTTTTGGACCCCTCGGGTTGAAGGCTGTGCTGTGTGTCCTCTGAGGAAACCAGAACCTCCCAGCCTGGTGGGGGAGTGAAAGTGATCCGTGCTGCTGGAGAAGGTCCCCGTGCCCAGGCTGGCCAGCCCACATCTCCCCTGTACAATTCTCTTCCCTTTTTTCCTTCCTGTGAGCAGCAGTCCTGTGCCTGAGCTCTCATCTCTGGCTCCCTGAGGCCAGGCAGGGAGCGCAGGCAGAGGCAGCGGGCGTGGGCTGGGGCTGGTGGTCTCCAGTGCCAGTAGCCAGGGCAGCACTGGCTGCACTGGGGCTCCTCACGGTGTTTCTGGCCCTCTGCACCCTTTGGCACCCAAAGTGCCACCCGTGTCCCCAACTGAGCCAGGGCAGTGTGAGCCAGCACACAGAGCTGGGATGAGCAGGGAGAGGGAAGGAGGTTTGTGTGAGGGAGCCTTTAGCTCTGCAGCCCTCGTGCCCTGGCGTGAGGAGCTGTGCAGGCTCAGCTCTTTAAACACACACTGAGATATTCTCCATGTGAACCTGGCCTCTGGCTGTGGGGTGTGAAGGACCAGGACTGCAGGCAGCACTAGCCTGGATGAGGCAGCATCCCCCTCCTGGGGAGAGGAGGTGGCAGATGATTCTGCAGTTTTTTGTTTGTTTATTTTTACCTTGCTGGCAGCACTGCCCATCCCCACGTGGCACTGCAGACACTGGCCCAGGGCAGCCCAGTGTGACCCAGCTCGGCTGCAGGAGGGCTGACCTGGACTTACCTCCTTTGAGGTGTTTATCCCAACTTTTCCTAGCCCAGCACTTGGGTGTGTGTGGCTGTTCCTTTCCTGAAGCTGTGGGGGCAGCATGTTTAGCCCACGAGCAGCTGGCCCTGCGTGGGTGCTCCTGTGGGTTTGGGATGTGAACAGGAGCTGGAGCTGTGAAGCAGAGATGCTGCTATGAGATGCTGCTGCCTGGCAGAAGGGTTCAGCCCTCAAGTCCCTGTTTCCCTGGCAGGTTTTGTTTTTTAAACTTGTCCTGGTTCTAGGGAAGAAAAGTGATGCAGCAGTACCTGTGCCAGGGGACAAGGGGAGAGCTGTGGCTGCTGTAGGTGTGAGGGATCACAGAATATTCTGAGCTGGAAGGATCAGGATCCTGAAGGATCCCACAAGGATCATCCAGTCCAACTGCTGACCCTGCACAGACACCCCAATGATTCCACCCTGTGCCTGAGACTGCTGCCCAAACATTCCTGGAGCTCTGGGAGCCTTGGGGCTGGGACCATTCCCTGGGGAGCCTTTTCCAGTGCTCAGCACCCTCTGGGGGAGGGACCTTTTCCTGGTATCCAGCCTAAACCTCCCCTGACATGGCTTTGCCACATGGTTTACCTAAGCCAGGTTAGCCATCTAAACTGGGTTAGATTTTCCAGTTCCCTTAGAAAGCTCTAAACCAATCATGCACATATGCTGCCATTGTCCCTAGAGCAAACAGATGCCTGTTAAACTGGGGTCTGTGGATCAATCTAAGTTGCTCCCTCTGCCTGTGCCTCAGTTTCCCCTCAAGTAGAAGGGCAGTGGGAAGCAGAAGCTCCAGCAGACAGCTTGAAGGTGATGTCTGGTCTCCTTTGGTTGCTGTGGGCTGAAACCTCATGCCCAAGGGTGCAGTGCTCTGCTTCTTTGCTGACCCAGCAGCCTTTCCTTATTGCTGCTGCAGAGACAGCCCTGTGATCCTAATTCCTGCATGGCTTGTGCTGCAGGCTTGGCATAAGTCATGTGAGAGAGAGCTCCTGTCGCTCATTTCCAGTGGGAAAAAAAAAGGGGGAAAAATGATAAACACATATAAATGCCCAAGTGTTAATTCAGAGATGCTTTGCCTCCTCAAGGGGACCTCAGGCTTTGTGTTGATGTTAAAGGGAGTGAAGGCAGAGTGCCCCTGGAGCAGGGAGGGCAGTGGCCATCCCTGTGTGCTGCCTTTGTGGTGGGATTGTGTGTGGAGAGGCTGATCTTGTGACCCCAGCTCGTGGGCATTTGCAAGAGCCTGGCTGCTGAGGGTAAGGTCAGCATGGACAAAGTGCTTTGTTGAGGCCTTTGAAGAAGGGCTGGGGGTTCTGAGGGACCTTGGGAAGCTGGGCAGGGAGGGCCACACACTGGGATTGTGGAGCTGGTGGGATGTGGGAAGGTGCAGAGAGACTGTGGGGGGCAGCCTGGTGTGGCACAGTCCGGACACACCTTGAACCTCATGTGAGGCATGATTTGGTGGTTTTTTTTCAATGGTCAGGAAATGCAGGTCCATTGAAATTCAAGGTTTTTGTGGAGCTTCACCAGCCTGCAGGGCTGCTGGCCATCCCAGACCCCGGAGGTTATTTGGGGGAAGTGATGGAGTTGTTGTTTTGCGTAGATAAAGTCTTCATTTTCTGTCTGCAGAGTGTCATCACACCTCTGAAATGTCTCTCTTTTGCGTGGGATCTCTTTCCGTTCTGCTGTATTTTAGCAGTCCAGTAAACCACATCAGGCACTGCTCCCCTTTGGAGATGTGACCTTGAGAGCTGGAATCCTCAAGGACTTGTGCTTTAAAGCCCCCCCAAAACCAGACAAACCCCCTTTTTCTCTTTAAAAAGCCTGCTCTCCCTTTTATAGATCGGATGAGCACAACTGGTGGCTCATTATCTCCCAGTAATGCCTTGTCAGCATCACTCTGCAGAGAACAGATCTTGTTTTGTAGCGGAAATTATTACATGTGGTCGTCAGAAAAGCAGAAGAATACCCTGTTAAAGCCTATTTTTCTGCATGGTTTAATTATCTAAATCTCTCCCCTATTCCAGCCTCTCACATCCTTTACATCTGATTAGCTCTCCTCCTCCTCTCTGCCCCCACAGGAAGGTAAAGGCACCTGAACCCATTTTTATTCAGCTGCAGGCAGGAATGGGAAATGAATGAGTGACTGGACACAGCAGCAGGGAAAGGTGGATTGTTATCATCTCCCCTATGGTAATTATGGCTTCTCAGAAATCCTGTTATTTTGTGGATTTTCGAGCAGGCTTTGCTGTTCCTGTGTTGTCTGTTGCAAACTTTGCTGCTCTGGCAAGCACTGACTGCCCTCAAAAAGAAATATGGGCTCAACTGTTTAAGCTTTTGTGGCTAAATTCTGGTTGGGAGGTGGTGCCCTGTACTTCAGGCACGGCTTGTACCCTGAGTCTTCTTCTGCTGTCTGAGCAGAGGCACCAGCAGAGGTCTGGGGGATAGAGGGACCCTTTTGGGCACAGTGTTCAGTGGAGAGCAGCCCCATCTCCCTGGCACCCCCTTTGATGTGTCCTCCTCTGCACTGAGGGTGCCTGGCCCATCCCTGCACATGATCCCCAGAGGCTACTCTGGGAAACCAGCACCCACCAGCTGAGGCTGAGCCTTTGCTGTGAGGGAGGAACTCACTCGTGGAACTGTGCAGGATCCCATCCAGCCTCCTTCTCCAGGGTCAGTGTGGACTTTCCATTGCCTCCCTCCCCTCCTTCAAGGGCACCTCACCTGGAGGGGACAGCCCAGCCTGGAGACTCCCGGCTTTGCAGAGCCCAGCCTGGAGACTCCCGGCTTTGCAGAGCCCAGCCTGGAGAATCCCGGCTTTGCGGAGCCCAGCCTGGAGATTCCCGGCTTTGCAGAGCCCAGCCTGGAGAATCCCGGCTTTGCAGAGCCCAGCCTGGAGAATCCTGGCTTTCCCTGGCTCCTGGGGGAGCTGGGGCTGCGGAGGCGGCGGTGGCCAGACAAGGTGGCCCTTTGACATTTACAGAGTGGCCTTTCAGAGCTGTGAAGTGTCCCTGCTCCTGCCCTACAGAACAGCTGCCATGCCCCGGCACGGAGTGAGGAATGTGGCACACAATGGGCCAGTGTTGGCCCCCATAAAGCTCTGCTTCTTGTGCCCTCCACAAAGGGGCTCAGAGCGAGTGGCTGCTGCAGGGCTTGGCCCTGGCCCCACTGACTCTCCCACAGAGCCACCTCGGCCACCAGCAGCCGAGGGTTGAGCTGAGGGAGTGGGGAGGAGAAACCCAGAGTGGGGCTTTTTCCTGCTCTCCCCTTCCCCACGTGCTGGTGTTCCTGTAACTGACAGAAAAGTCAGCACGTGGGTTGTGAGGGTGCTTGGTGTCCTCAGGGTGAGAGGATGTGGCCTCAAGCAGCACCAGGTTGGACAGGAAGAATTTTTTTCATGGAAAGGGTCGTGAAGCATTGGAAGGGGCTGCCCAGGGAGTCCCCATCCCTGAAGGTGTTCAGCAGGCTGGACATGGCACTCAGTGCCCTGGTGATGATCACTCAAAGTGATTGTGGAGGCCTTTTCCACCTGAATGATTCTGTGATTCTGAGTGTTAACAGCATTGCTTTCCCACCAAAGTGTCTTGGAGCATTTGGCTTTCAAATGTGAACTTTTCCACATTGCCCAGGAAGGTGTAAGAGAGGTTTATGCCCTGGCTGCTGTCAGACACCACAGAAAAGCAGCACTAAAGGAGCCTGGCTCGCTGGAGGAATGCACCATTTTTGGAGACATCTCTTCTGAATCCTCCTAATCTTGCACAGAATCCTTTTGTCTTATCCCATCAAAGTGTGACAAAGCCTTTTCATGGGGTTTGTTTTAAAGATGCTCGTGGTTCAACATGATTTCCCTCATTGCTGTGAATTGTGTCTGTGAACTGTGTCTGCTCCAGGGACACCCCGTGCCCTGCTGCGACAGCTGATGGGCATTGCTGTCACTGGGGCTTCCCAAGGGGACAGGTGAAGGTGGAGATGGCACCTGGAGGTGTCCAGGTAGGGGCTGGTGTATCCCTCACTTCCCTCTTTCTTAGGGCAGTGTGCCCCTGCCCAGCCCTCCTGGGGCTGCTCAGGGAGATGCTGAGCTGGGCAGGGTGTGGGCATGTGCTCTGTGCTTCAAGGGCAAAACAAGAAATGGATTTGGAAAAGCTCTTGTTGTAGTTTTTGCATGGCATACCCTGGTTTGAGACCCATGGAAGCTCCCTCCTTCTCTGTCTCCGCCCCAAAATCTTACCAGTCTCATGTTTTGAAAATAAAGGCACAAGAGCTTGATGCTGTGCTGTTTTGGCTGGGTCTGACACGGCCAAGGAGTCCCTGGGCTCTGACTGGGGCATCCAGGCTTTTCTGGTGTCTGGGAATATATTCAAAATTAATTTCTCCATTCCTCCTCCTTGGGGGAAAAAAAGAAAAGGAAGAAGAGGAATGATTGGAGCTTGCTGAGGGTTTTCTGTTAGACCATTAACTGTGCACAGCTCATCTCCCAACAGCCCCTAAGGCCATGGTCCTTCATCCTCCCATCCATCTTGTGCCTGTCATATCCCTGCTAAAATCAAGATGTTTCTGTGGAGGAGGAGTGGAGACCCCTCGCAGATGCGGCTGCACATTGTGGTCTGTCTCAGATCACAGACACTTTAATGATTTTTTTCCCCTTGTGCTGGGGCCTTGAGTTCCTGTGCAGTCTGTGCAAAGTGAGGGCAGTGCCCGAGCTCCCAAGCCCAGCCCCTCACCGTGTCCTCCCTCAGCACCAGAGCTGGCAGGAAATCATCTGCAGGATGCTCTGGGGCTTCAGCGGCTGTTCCTGTTCGCTGTGCCCTGCTCCTGAGACACTTCCAGGTGGGATCAAAACTGGCTGCAGTCCTCCTCTTTACCAGTACCCAGGGGAGGGCCAGGGTGTCTCTGGTGTGTCCCCTTGACTTCTGTACCTGTAAAGCTGCAGTCCTGTGTAAAATCCCACCTCAGGGAACATTTGGTTGCCACCAGTGGCACAAATCACTTGGCAAGTGATGGGATCCTGTGGCTCTTTCCCCTTGAGAGGAGTGGAAGGGAGCTGTGCGGACTGGAAAAGAAACCAGGCTGGCTTTTGCTGACATAATTTGGGATGTAGGCTGTCCCCTGCCCCAGTATTTTATTTACAGTGCCCTGCCCCATGGCTGTGGGAATGCTGCTGCGTGGGGTGGCCGTGTCCTGTTCCAGCCCCAGGCTGTCTCCTGAGGCAGAACAGGGACCCTGAGGGATGAGGGTGCTCAGGTGAACCAGCTCCTGCCTTGGGGAGGTCCCAGACCTGGCATGTGGCCCTCATCCCCAAGGGTCACATCATTCCCTCTGGATGTGGCTGTGCCCTGACCAGCAATCACTGCCTGCTCCTTTGGCCAGTGCCTCATGTGCTGGTGATGGTTTTAATCAGTAGGAAACATCAGTAAAGTTGATGGATGATGTGATGGTGATACACACCACCTACACGGTCTCCAGAGTGAGTGTATTCATAAAAATCTGGTAGAAACCAATGCTGGCAGGAGACTTTGATTACTGGAAGTCTGGTTTTATCCCAACACATATTTGTATCAATTCTTTGTGAGAGCTGAACGTTGGCTGGCTTCAGAGGGGTTAATCATCATCTGAAGTGGAGTTGAGTAATTGATGTTGCTGCATCAAAACGTTTCCCTCTTCCCATCCCCCTCTTTCTCCCCACTTCCCCCCAAAAAGAAATTCTTGGCTGATACTCAAAATCCAGTTCATTTCTCACTGTGCAAGTATTAAACTGTGGGTCTTTTCTTTCAAAGTTCTGGATTTTTATGGGCACAATTGGTCTGTTAACAGGATTTTTTTTCTTTTTGTGGTTTCAATGCATTTATATCATTGACCTTTGCTTTAAAAAGTGTCTGACAGACTTTGCTGGGCTGGAGCTATAAAAAGGAGTGTTGTAAGGGGGCTTTATTCTGTGGAAGCAATGACCACAGGCAAAGCTTTATATTTGCTGAGTGATTTAATTCTTGCACATGCAGGACTTGGCTCTGTGCCATGTGTAACATGTTGAGAAAAGGTCTGTTCAAGAGGTATTCAAACCAAACTTTCCAAACAGTCTTTTTTTTTTCCTTCTTTTTAAGCCTTCTTTCCTGTTATTTCTAAGCTAACGAGTAAAAAAAAAAAAAAAAAAGGGACTGTGCCCCAAAATGCTGAATTGAGCTCCAGCAGGGTGATTGGGGAAATAAACCTCCTTGAAAGAAATGAACTGGGGGTCTGTGTGGAAGCAGGGAGGAAGAGGAGGGTGTCATTGAGAAAAAGGGGCACGAGGGAGTCAGACAGAGCTCTCTGAACTCCAGGAGGAAGCCAGGGAGGGTGAAGATGATGCAGCTCAAATGCTTGATCCTACAAAACCCTGCTCATATGCTGCATCCCCAAAAGATGTGTTTTCGGGCTAAACATCAGATTTTCCTCCCCACAGCACATGCTTTTCCCTGCCTGTCCCTGCCCTCTTACAGGAATAGCAGTAGCAGTCAGGAGCAAATAACAAAAAGCTGCTTTTTGTTTGTGCTTATTTTAAACACTGTGACAACGTTTGGATTAATGTTGGGTCTTGTGAAAAGCTCTTTAAAAGTCAAACATTCTGAGCTGCTTACCAGCCAAACATACTGAGCTGCTTACCAGCATGCCTTTGAATTTTGCATCTGCCTGCTGCACTTCCAGATAATGGCCTGGAGAGCAAGGAAACATCATATTTCTTTCTTCTTCTTGTAATCAAGCCATTAAATATGCTTGAGATTTCAGATTCTGCAGGTATTTAATTGTGTAGCCCCTTGGGCTGAGGTCCATATTTTGGTGAGTAGTTCCTTTTCCTTTGGCAAACAAACAAACAAACAACAGAAATACTGAATTATGCTAATTTCTAACAGAAGCAATGTCTTGCCCAAAACACTGCAATCTACTGCATTTTAGTTAAAAACAACACATCAACAGTGCATCAAACATCTATTAGTTTTAATCAGCAGATTTTTCTGGAGGCTTTTAGGAGCAAATTGTGCCTTGCTCAGTCTTTCCAGGAGGAGATGGGGAACAATGGATGAGCTTTGTGCAGGCACAGTGAGCCCTGGAATGCTGACTTTGAAATACCTTTTAAAGGTGTTTGAGAGGTGTTTGAACAGGGTGGAGGTTCCACGGGGGAGAGCTCAGAGGGTGATGCAGCATGGAAGGGCTGTCTGTGGGTCTGTCTGTATCGCCCCCTCTGCAGATAAATCCATCGCCTGGAGGGGACCCGTGCTGCTGATTTGGGTTGCTGTCGTGGTTCCCTGCAGCAGGCAGGGCTGGGGTTCCTGCAGGTGCCCCCAGGGCTGTTGGGGATGTGCAGAGGCACTGGGTGCTCTCTGTCCCTTGGCTTGGCTGTTCCCAGTGTGCCCAGGTGGGATGAGCCACCTCCAGCAGTGGCTGTGCCCAGGGCTGGATGGGAAGGAGCGTTTATCCATTCCTGTGATTCCTCTGAGAGCTGAGCTAAATGCTGCCAGTGTATGAAGTCTGTTATGAAAGCAAAGCGTTGGAAGCCTCTGTGTGGAGAGAGTAGCACAGAAAACCAAAGGAATGAGGGTAACCTTTGCTTTTTATAGCTCCTGGTATTTGTTTGCTCATGGCAGCCACCAGCAATGCCCTCTGTGTTCACAGTGCAGAGCTCCACCCTCCCTGCAGTCACTCTGTGCCCAAGTAAACAGCTCCTGTCTAGGTCAGCTGGAGTGGAAGCCTCTGCTGGGGAGGGGAGAAACCTTTCTTGTCTCTCCCTGGCTTTACTGGGTAGAATGCAGCTGGAGGGAGGGGCCTTGCCCAAATGTCCATGGAGATGGGGAAGGGATAAACGGGATCATGGAGGAGAAGAGGAGGGAGTGCAGGTGGCTGACACCTGCCCTGGCTGGAGCCAAGCAGGACACATGAGCTGCTGCCCTGGCTCCCAGGGGAGCCAGCAGAGCAGGTGGTGAGCAGAGAATTGTCTGCTTACACGAAAATCTGGGAGGTGCTGCTCAGCACTGATGCGGAGGGGAGAGGATGACCCCCATGGGTGCTCTGGGATGGTTCAGGCACAGTGACCAGGGGTGTGCCTGTGTCCTGCAGGACCCAGGGCTGGTGCAGGTGGAGCAGGGACTCCAGAGGGGCTGTGGGAGCATCTGCTGGGGCTGATGCAAGGGAATGGCTCTGGGCCAAGGCTTTCTGGAATAAGCAATAACTTTTGGTGCCCAGCTGGAAATTGCTGTCAGGGCAGCTGGCTTGGCAGACACTCGTCCTTTCTTGAAGTCCCCATCACTTTTTGGAAATGGGTGCCCCTGGGTTTCACGTCCTGCTTCTGGCAGAAAGGATGAAAGGGAGTCCAAAACCCTGCCTGCAGGTTTGTTCCTTGGATGCCTCCCAGCACAGCCAGATCTCACTGTTTGTTTTTCCCTCTGCAGCTCTGGGAAGTGCCAGTGCAAAGTTGGTGTCACAGGCCTGAAGTGTGACCAGTGCAGTGAGGGCTACTACAGCTTCAACGAGAGCACGTGTGAGCCCTGCCAGTGCCACAACCTCTCCCACACCTGCGACAGCTCCACGGGTGAGGATGTCCTCTTGTCACCATGCGGGTGCAGCCTTCACCTGTGCCCTCTGTCTCTGCTTTTCTGTTCTCATCCAGCACACTCTGCTTGTATCCCCTTCATCTACATCTTTTTGTCTTGCACACCCAAAATCTTTACCTTAAAGCTGAAATGGAAATGCAAGGCTGGGGTTGGTCTGCTTTGAAGGAAGGCAGTGAAGGCTGTGTGCTTTAGCCCAGGCTGCAGTGCAGAGCCCTAACTCAGCAGCCTGTATCAAAATCTGGGGCTCTATTGTTCTCTGCACTTACACAAACACACAACATGGGCTTTTAAAGACCTTTTGTTTAGCTGCTGTTTACCTGGAAACATACCCTGTGCTGGCACTGACGTAAGGGGACTTGCTGCCACAGATAACAGGATTAGAGCTGCTAAAAACTGCCAGCATCTAATTAATACTGCCCACTTTTTATAAATTGGCTTTGTTCATTTTCCCTGATTATTTCTTTGACTGTCTCTCACTCAGATGTTGACGGAGTGCAAATGTCGAGGCACCTGTGCTTGAACAGCTTTTGGGAGGGCAGGGGGAGCCTAATTGCTTTGCCATCTCTCCTGGGAGGAGGGATCCTGGAGGAGCACTGTTCTGGGACTGCCTGCACAACCCCCACTTCAGCCACAGCACTCACTTCAAATTCCAAATTCTCCTCAAACCCTCCTCAAAACTTCCAGGCTGGAAGGCAGTTCTGTGATATTTATCCAGGAGCTTAGAAAGGGATAATAATTAAAAGTAATGTTGGGGAGTTTACTGGCAGAGAGGCAGAGCTCATGAAATCAGCTATTTCTGGGCAATTTGTGCCCATGTGCTCCCTCATGGGCTGTGTGTTTGCAGCAGAGGAATGCCCTGGTCCGTGGGCACTGGGTCTGCGTTCCCTGGGGGTGAATTCCTGCCTTCCCTTGAGGATGAATTACTGCATTCACTCCTATACTGAACTCTGTGTGCTTATGTCCTACCAGTGCTGAGGGATACAAGGCTGTCACTAAAGCTGTGCACTCATCAGCTGTCTGACTGATTTGGAGCTGGCTGTGTGGGTTTTGTGAAGGAGGAGGATAATCTGCTCTTCCTTTTTTTTCCCCTCAGTGTTCCTCCTGCTGTTGATTTATCAAAGAAAACCCAGCACAGACCTTGCTCCTGGGATGGGGCTGCTCTTTCTCTTGGGATGCCCAGTGCTGCCCACAGCATTGCAATGAAAACCCCTCATTTTCTTGCAATGAAAACCCCTCATGAAGACCTATTGTTGATTTGACAGAAACTTTCTGCTGCTGTGGCTGAGGGAACCAAACAAAACCAGAACAGTGAACAAAGTTGATTAAAAATTAGATGGGACGCCTGCTCTAGAGACTGCACTCTGTGTGACCTCCAAAGCTTTACATCAATTCTGTTTAGCCTTTGTCCAATTTTCACAGTTTTTTCCCATTAATGCTATACTTTGGGCTCCCTCTGCTGGCTCTGCAGCCGGCTCCTGCTTGGCATCACTCTGGTCAGGAGGAATATTTAAAATTACTGAGCATAAATAAATACCTTGGGCAGCAGGAGCTCCCCAGCTGACAGCACTTCCTCTGCCACAACCCTTGTACTCCGTGGTGTGTCTGTGCACTGAGGTGGGCTGGTGCTTCCCAGTTGGGGTCCTGTGAGGTCTGATCCTTCCTGAGGGCATTATCAGGATGAGAAGTGCTATTAATTATTAAGGCTCTCCACAGTGATACCTGATTGCATGCCTGTGCGTGCTCTGCCTGGCTGAGCAACCTGCTGACTCAGGCAAACACAGCCATTTGCAGGGCTGGTGGAGATGGATGTGGGTGATTTCTGCTGATGGGAAAGACATTGGTCCTGAAGTGACCAAGGCAACACAGGTGTGATTCCAGATTTATGCCCCTATTAGTACCTGGTGTGAGCAGGCAGATGAACTTCCCTGTCCAAGACATCCATCCCACTGAAACAGCTGATCCAGGTTTGCAGCTGGAGAAGCCAAGCATAGCAGATAATTTTCCCTTCTAAACCTGACATCTCTCCCACAAAAACCACTGGCTCGTGCCTGACAGGCTGCTGAGGGAAGAGCAAACAGTGTGTGGGAGGTGACGCTGAGCAAGGGGTGCTGGCAGGGCCCTGCTGGGTGGGTGAATCAGCCACTTCCTGGGTTTGCTTCCTGCCCTTGGCATCAGGGCTGGCTGCAAGGACATGCCAGGCTGCCTGGGGATGCTTGGCTGTGGAGTCATCACTGTGGGAATTGAGGAGCAGCAGCCGTGTCGGGCTTGTGAGGGAGCCAAACTGTTCTGATATTAATAAGAAAATCTGCTGTGGTCTTTCTAACAGTCAGCACAAACCTCAATCAGGATTTTTTCCTGTGGTTGATGTTGATATGAGACTTCCCCATCTCCCAGCAGCACTGGTGGGTCAGCTCAGTGGATCTGGCTGTGCTCTCCCACTGCTCTGGGCCACCCCAGTTTACAGAAAGGGTCTTTGCAGAGTCTGGTACATGGGATTGAATCCAACCTTCCCTCAGCTCCCTGCCACCTCACCGAGGAGCCAGCTGAATTACAGCATGTTCCTGGTGATGGATGGGCTTTATATAGAGGCTGTGCTTTTGTAACTAAGGAGATTTTTCTTCTGGGTCACAGCAGTATCAAAATGCAATTTGGAGGCCATTAGGAGACGGCGTCTGTGAGGACACGGCACGTCGAGTTTCTGATTCAGGGGCTTCCCCAGGAAGGGCAGGTGGCTCACGTGAGCCCCCACTTCTCTGCTTCTCTGGGAAGGTCAGTGGCTGCTGCTGCCTTGTCCTGGGCTGGAGGAGCTGGAGCCACACTGCTAGGATGGAGCTGCCTGCCCCCAAAGCAGCACAGTGGCATGTCCTCACCCCTGACCACCAGCCCAGGTGTACAGGAAGAGGCTGCACACAAAGAACTAAAGGCATAAACCTCAGGGACCCCTCATGAGAGTGGGGGACTTTCAGCATCAGTGCTCCATCTCACTGGTACAAATGCAAACTGAAACTTCTTTCCTTGAGGAGAATTTTAACACTGATAACTCGTGTTTACCTGCAGTGACCTTTTAGTGCTGAGCTGTGGGGCCTCTGCTGGAGCCACCTGCTTTTTCACATTATCTGTGTATGGGTGGAATGAGGGGATGAGCATCAGAAGGTCATAAGAGGCCAGGATCATGTTTTGGCCAGAGGGCATCCAAAACCACCTGTGAGCTCTGATAATTGAGTTATTCCACGTGGATTCTTGCTCCAAATGTTCTGCTCCAGTTCCTGCTGCTGAATGTTTGCTTGTTCTCCTCTCTGTTCCTCAGGCACCTGCCTGGACTGCCAGGAGAACACGGAGGGGAAGCACTGTGAGCTCTGCAAGGAGGGTTTCTATCGGAGCACCCAAACTGCCCACGGCTGCCAGCACTGCCCCTGCTCCACTGTGGCATCCACTGGCACCTGCCACTTAGGTGAGGCTCTTGTTTTGGTCTAATTCCTCATGATAAAGGCTGCTCTCCTCAGTTACATTGCCCCTCAGAGTGTGTCAGCCCAGCAAGGTGTTTTATAGCCTGTTTGTGGGCACTGGAAGCAGCACCTGCTGTGATGGGTCCCTGGTGCTTGTGTTGCCTCTTGTGAGAGCAGCTGTGCAGGGGAGGGATCAGAATCACAAAATGGTTTGGCTTGGAAGGGATCTTAAAGCCTGGTTCCAGCTCCCAGGGTGTTGCTGCAGTCTGCTCTGAAGAACCTGCAAAGTTTTGCAGAGAAGCTGCTGAGCTCGTGGGGGGCAGGAGATGCTCAGCAGTGCCATGTAGCCCTCCACACTTCTGAGTCTGCTTCTGAACATCTCCATGGGACCCCATGCAGGGACTCCCCAATGTAACTGAGACAAGTCAGAGCTGTAACAGTCATATCTAAGACTTTTTTTGATATTTCCCTAATCAGTTTTGCAAGCAAGCTGCTTCTGGCTTTGTATAGGCCCAAAAGTTCCTTTGGATTGCAAGCATCCCCGATATAGTTCCAGCTGTTCTCTGAAATTGCCTGTTTGAGATGGAAATATTCAGGAATAATAATCTATTTCCTTAGCAACGTGCTGAGATTGCTCTGTGCAGTTGGTACAAGGCATTAGGACTCCCCAAAGCTGTTTTTTCCCCTACTAACAGAGAAATTGCTGCAGTTCAAAAGTTGTATTTTCAGCTCAGAATTTGAGGTTGCTCAATACTTGTGGCTGCTGATTTTTGTCAGGGTGCCTTGTGATCAGGTCCCACAGAACAAACCCCCCAGCACGGGTGTCTCTGCAAGGGGCTGATGGCAGGATGTGGCACATCCCTGCTTTGCTTTCTGTGTTCTCCAGAGCCTGGCGAGAGCGTCCCGAGGTGTGACAAGTGCAAACCAGGGTACACTGGCCTCAACTGCAACCAGTGTGACAAGGGCTACTACAACTCAGACAGCATCTGCATGAGGTGTGAGTGCAACGGGAACGTGGACCCCGCGCTGTCCCCCAGCGTGTGCCGGCCGGACAGCGGCGAGTGCATCGGCTGCCTGTACCACACCACGGGCTTCCACTGTGAGCTCTGTCAGGAGGGCTACAGCAGGGACTCCGAGGGCACCAACTGCACCAGGAAAGGTACAAAATGCTGCTCAAGTCAGTGTCAAGGCTCGCTGTGCTGCTGGCCAAAGGTTGGAGAGGGAATGCTGGTAATTGTTCAGGTTAGTTTAGACTCATTTGGCCTCTGGAGCAGAAGGAAAACCAGATCTTTGTAACAGAACTGAAGAATGAACTGGGTTGGAAAAGACCTTTAAGATCATCTAGTCCAACCTAAGACCTAACACCTCCTCATCAATTAAACCATGGCACTGAGTGCCACATCCAGGCTTTTTTTAAACACATCCAGGGATGGTGACCCCCCCACCTCCAATTCCAGCGTGCAATTGGTGCCTACTGGCCTGGAAGGGTGGTTTAGAGTTAGCTCTGTAACCACCCTGATTCCAGACCCTGGCAGGCACTGCTAGTGAACAAGCTGGAAAAAACCCAATCCATTTGTAGTGTCTTTAATGTACAATGAGAGAAAATGGTTCTGGAGTTGCTCCTTTAGTGGTTATCTGGAGGTTGGTTTTCAAGGTGGATGTCCAACACCATGCTTGGAAGCATTACCAGTGTGATGTATTAGCTGAAAGAATCCAGAGTTCAGGGAAGTATTTGGGCACAAATTTGTCCTTGTCATGACAGAGATTCAATTCAGATCTTCCATCAGGAGCTAATGTGGTTTTCACTCCTGTGCTGCTCGCTGGGTGTGTAATCACAGAGTCCTTCCCTGCTCAGGGAGATGATCAGTACAACCAAGTTGGATGCTTATTAGCTGTAACAGGGCTGGAAATGGCACTTTTACATCAGCTCATCCATTACCTCCCCCTGCACAGCTCTGGCTTTGTGCAAGGATCCACATGACCTTGCTCCATTACAATCTGTAAATCTATATGTATGGCTTTGCTTGGGTACTTGCAGTTTTCACCATTCAGTTTTATTTTAATGGCATTGTTGTAGCCAGTTCCTGATGTGGGGAAAGCCTGTTCCCTTTCAGGGGGGCTGGGACATGCTCCTTGAGCTTTCCTCTCTCCCTAACACTCATGTTTTCCCTTTTTTATTAAGCAATTAAAAAGATGTCCAACTTCTTTCCAGTTCCTTAAACGAAAATTGCCTAAAAACTGACATGCTGAGGTTACTGAGCATTGACTTGTTTTAGTTAAGATTTTCGTAAATCACCAGTGCATTTGAGTGGCTTCTGGAGTGAAATGATCACCCAGGCTCTGTTTCAGTGGTCCCAGGTGAAATGAGCCAGCGGGTTCTGCACAGCCTGGGCAAAGCTCGTGTATCCACAGGGGCCATCCAGAGTCTAAGCCTGACCAGGACTCCGGTGCTTTCAAGGCAGATAGAGAGGATATTCAAAGGACCAAAGCAAGTGTTTTCAGCCCCAGAGCAGGTGGTGCTCCTGCTGCCATGGGGTGGCACAGCAGGGACTCACCCTGGTGCAGTGTGGCTCTGTGCCACCCGGCCAAGCACCGCAGCTTCCCCGGGACCTGTGGCCTCCTGCCAGAGCTGCTCCACTGCAGGAGGCAGCAGCAGCTCTGCAGAGCCGGCGCTTCAATCAAGCAGCTGGATCTGAGGCTCCCGTCAAAGCTGCCAAAGCAGCCCATTGAGCGAGCAGCTGCTGCTCTCAAGGAGCTGCTCTGGGACATCTGGAGAGCTGGCAGGGCCCCGGGAGCGGAACAGGCAGCGCCGTGTCACGGCCCGGAAGCGGCGCCGGGGCCAGAGCCCGGCACTTCACCGTGACGTTCCTGGGAGAGCCAGGAAATGTCTTCACCCCAGGCCTCCCTGCCAGCCCTGAGCTGATGCTGACTCACACATAAAGCCCAGAAAAGTGCTGTTTCCTTGCTGGTGAATCAGCCATTGTCTTGGTTCTGTTTTTTCCCTACTTACAGCTTTGCCAGAGATTGAGTGTTGGTGAAGGAATTTGGAAAGAATGACTGAATTCCTTATGCCCTTTTCCCCAAGCCAGAGGTTTTCCAGGAACTTCTTGCTCCTGTCATGTTGCTTCCTATTGCAAAATTTTGCCTGTCATGCCATAGAGAAATGCCTTCTGGCATTCAGCATCCTGAGTGTCCTTATCAGCCTGAGGCAGGAGCTGCTGCAGGGAGGGGACTCTGAGCAGAACCTCAGTCAGGTGTGTGATGCCACTTCCAGAGGAATTTCTTCTCCGTTGCCTGAACTGGGAATGTGACAGCCCAAAGTGAACTTGTGGGAGTTCCCCTGAGGGCCCGTGGCAGGACATGTGCTGAATATTTCCAGCTCCTGTTGCCATTGGAGATGCAACTTAGTGCAAAATTAGTCCTTCGGAAGTGACTCTCCTCCTCAGTCATAATTAGTGGATGTTCAGGAGAGCTGGAAGCTGGATCTATACAGCATGGCACCATCAGCTGTAATTGCTGCAGCTGTACATGGATTTAAAATGAAGTTGCTTTTCTCTTGGCAGGAAGAGAGTGGGAAAGAGGATGCAGAGAGTCCTGTGGAGCAATAGGTGCAGAGAACATTCTGGCTGATTGAGGCTTCAGCTTGTGGAGTGTTCCTGTTGCCTGAACTTGAGAATCTAAAATAGATCAGGTTATTCATGTGAGGAAATGCTTTATTAGCTACATTTGTGAGTTTAATACTACAGATTTGTGGTGTTCTCTGAGGCCTGTAGCTCAGCAGGTTTGATGCAGGCTTAATGAATTCACATCCCACTTTTGAAATCTCAAGGTTAACCTGACTCCTGAACTGAGAAGGGAGTTTATCCCATGGCTGCTGGAAGCAAGGCAGGTTCTTGGCTATTTAGGAAAAGACAGAGCACAGTCTGGTGGTCCCCATGTTCTGATCCTTCCTGTGGGCACCTATGCCAGCAGCTGAAAACAAACCAGGATCCCAACTGGCCTCTGCTGGGTTCAAAAGCTTCTGAAGGACATCCACAATCTTTTTTTGCTGTGATTTGGTGACCTCCTGCTTCTGGCTGTGTAGACTGGGGATCTCCATGTGGCTTGTGTATGACTTCATTCAAAAGCAGAACTGAGGTTGTTTTGCCCTTTTACCTAAAGTGGTGCAAACAACTGAACCCACTGCAAAATGCTGGGATGGCTGAGTACTTGTGGTTAATTTCTTCAGTTTTGATCTTCTTGTTTGTACAAGTAGAAATAATAATACTGAGAACAAAGTCCTGCATCTGGTGCACCGGTTGTGAAGGGTTTCAGCTCCTGGAGTTCTGTGTCTGGTGTGCAGCCCACACAGACACCAAGGGACACGTTGGTTCAGAGTCTGACTTGCTGAGCTTGGTAAAGCCCCATTTTCCTGGTCTGAACAGGAGCTGGACAGGGCCTTGCTGTCATCATGAGCTCCTGTATTGAACCCTGAATCGTGACTGCCGCAGCAGTCCTGTAGTCCATGGGCACTTAGCACACATTAAAAACCCCACACACAACCCTGGGCAGGCATTTTCTAAACTGCTCTGAAAAAATACCAGTTTAGCAGTGTAGCCTTAATTGCCATAATAACTGTGATATAAATGTCAAATCTCTTACGTTTGTGTTTGATTTTCAGCTCAGCAGATTTTTTTATTGATCATTTTTAAATTTGTTTTGTAGAAGCCACTCTTGGCCCAGAACCAAGGGAGTTTACAACTTCTGCTCCAGATACCACCAAGGCCACATCCTTTTCCACGGCAGTGCTAAACAGTACTTTGTCACCAACAACTCTACAGACAATATTTCCTATAAGCTCCTCTGACAACAGCACCTCTGCTTTCGCAGATGTTTCGTGGACTCAGTTTAACATCATCATTTTGACAGTGATCATCATTGTTGTGGTCCTACTAATGGGCTTTGTGGGTGCTGTCTACATGTACCGTGAGTATCAGAACCGAAAACTTAATGCTCCTTTTTGGACCATTGAACTCAAAGAGGACAACATCAGTTTCAGCAGCTACCACGACAGCATTCCCAACGCTGACGTGTCGGGGCTGCTGGAAGATGATGGCAATGAGGTGGCCCCGAATGGACAGCTCACGCTGACGACTCCCATGCATAATTATAAAGCTTAGAAGTCATCCAGCTATTCCAAAGTTTGCTTCTCAAAAAAGTTACAGGGCTTGTGGAAGGGGTGTCAGGATCCGTGCCAAGGCTCCACGCAGAGGAATTTCTCTTCAGATACTCTCTGGCGCAAGGCGTGCTGTAGCTTGCAGGTGAACAGGAGACAGTGTAGAGCACCTGAATTTCAGGTAGTGTGGTGAGATGCATTCAGTGTTCTCCATAAAGATCCATAGAATTCACTGTTGTTGTAAACTGGATTATGCTGAATTGAAACTTTTTTAAGAAGAGGTGGTGGGGTGGAGAGAGCAGAACCCGATGAGGAGTCAGAAGCTACTTGGTTTCCAGCCAACCCAACACTTGTGTCTTCATCCTTTAGTTTGATAAGTAGCTCATGAATTAACAGTGGAATTTCAGGAAACAGATCTTTGGAAAGGCATCATCTTCATTCCTGACAGAAACTTATTTGAAAAGGAGAACAAAAAAAAAAAGGGAAGTAATTGTTCACTGTACTACCAAAAGGCAAGTAGGAGGAGTGAGTTGCACACTGAAAAAGTCACCATTATCTGTTCCCACTAAACGGGAAATGGGAAAAAAATCCTAAGAACATTTGAGTTAGGGAAGAGACTAAGCTTTTCCCTTTCTGAGTATTTATACAGGGTGATGATGCTATTAAGACATAGCAATCCATTTTTTTCTAGAAGGAGTTAATGAACTTGTATAGTTTCTTTGCAAGGGAAGACGACAAGACATCTCAGGGTTGCCATGTAAAAATAAAAGCCAGGCTTAATACCCTACCCTGATAGAAATGGTGTGTTCTGTATATAAAATGTAATATATCTTCTTGGAATTGTATTTGTAATTATTTGTAAAAAAGACAAGCAACCGACTGACCAACCAAAAAATCCCCAACAACAAAACCATGAGCCCCTCCCCAACCTCCCCCACTCCCCAGGTCATGTTTTATCCTCTAGGTTTTAATTGTACAGCGGTTAGTGACGTTGTTTAAAAAAGAAAAAATCATGAGGATTGTTTAAAATACTGTAAATGAGATGGCAATATTGTTGGAGCTGGGCCTCTAGCAAACACCAACTGCTTAAAGCTTTTCTTCCACTATCATTGAATAACTTCTTTTTTTAGAGAAAATGTGAGTGCTCCCTACTTGTATCTGTCAAATTTTGCCATTCCTTCAAATACAGAGTCAATACCTGTGTTGCCATGACTAGGGCTGAGTAGGTGTTCAAAAATTCGATGCACCAATGTGTTCCTTGCTTTTAAGTCTCTCTACAAAATGCAAATACACTGTCACAAACACTCTGAGAGCCTGGGCTCACTGGCTGAGGTTCTCCCAGGTGGGTGCTCCTCGTGTGGAGGGATCCCACTGCCATCCCTGCTGAGCTGACACGGCAGCAGGGTCGTGCTGGAGGGCTGAGCTCAGCTCCCTGGCCTCCTGAGGGCCAAAAGCAAAGGTCTCCTGGATTTGGGTGGAAACAGCTTTGGGATGAAGAGCTCACAGGACTCGATGTGCGCTTCGAGGCTCAGAAGGTAAAAGGGCACAGATGCTTTCAGAATTTAAAGTAGCACAAGGTGGTGGTGGTGGGGAATCAGCTGTTAGAAAAACACTGCAGGGAGCAGGTTTTACAGATTCCCCTGGTTTTGGTGGGAGGCTGGTGGGCTGTTAGCAGAGAGAACAACTCACAGGCAGCACTGCACAGGGAGGTCACCCCTGGAGCTCCTGGGTTGGTACCTGCAGTGTGTGTGCCTCAGGGCAGGGGCTGTGCCATCTCTCCCACGCCTGGAAATTAAACTACTGCATGGAAACAGGGCAAGAAACAAACATTTCCTCTCACTCTTGCCCAGCCTCAGAGCTCCAGCTGTGTTGCCGTGTGTGGTGGGGCAATGGTGATACAGAAGCTGGTGGATGTGTCCTCTGAACTAGGAAAAAGGGAATATTTCTCCAGATGAGAAATGGTAGAAAGAAAATGTTGGTTATTTATTTGTTTTTTGGTGCTGTGAGGAGGTTTCTCTTATCTCTGGAAACTCGGCAGGGGGTAAGTAGGTGATTCAAACACATGCTCAAAGATGCCATTTCTTCCTCAAAAACTTGCTGCCTGATTTAAACTTGAGGCATGGCGAGTGAGAATGCAAATTGTTGAGGATGACCAAGGGAAATGGTGAGGGCAGAATCTAGAATTGCATATAGCCCCAAGCTGATGGAAAAAAGCTGATGGAAAAGCTCCCATTGCCTGCAGTGGGCCAGGGTGAGGTCCCAGACTTCAGGTAATAAATCTGGCTCGTGTCATTCAGAGCTGTGTTACTTTTAGCTATAAAATGGGGGAGGACTGGAGGAGAGAATCTGGATATTGCTAATCCTTGAGTTACTCATCAAACTTTTAAAGAGCAGGGTGGTGACAAAACAGAAAATTTCCTGGAAGTTGTAATTATTTAGAGGTGCTGATTTAGTGATACACTTGCACTTGGTCACTTCATGGGGTGAGGAAAAGCAATTTAGGAAGTGTTGGCTTCTGGGACTGATGCTAGCAAGCAAATCGAAGGACAGGCTGTTCACTTTATTATTTCTAAAATACTTCAGCAGATTTTTTAATCTCTGCCACAAAACACCTCTTCCCTAAATTTTGCTGTGACTGTGGGCTGCTTTGTAACAGGAACAGGCTTGGATTTTGTCTCACTGTAGAACTAGGGACCATCTGCTCCAGCAGAGCGTGGGCTCAGGTGCTGAGCCCTCCTAGTCCCTGCCTGCCACAGCACAGGAGGTGTTGGCACCTGGGCTGCTTCTGACCTCCAAAGTAATCCAGAGGCTTTGTGTTTGGGAAGAGGAGGAGTCAGGATGCCCTGCAGGGTGGGACAGCTGCTGCCTGTGGATTGCACAGCTGGATGAAGGGATGGAGACAGCCTGGAAACATGATGGGAAGCTTGGTTGGGTGGGGTGACCTGGCTGCCCAGATTTGGATGGCACAGGATCTTCCTGAACAGGGAGCACAGTGAGGATGTGGCACTGGCACCGTGCTTGTCAAATGGCAGAATGACACAGCAGCCACCTCCTGCCAGCCAGGCCCTGGCACACAGGAGCAACAGTAATAAAAGGAGATCAATGCCTCAGCAGGGAAAGAATAAACAGCTTCATGTTTGCCTTTGGTGATGTGAGATCAGATGATCCGTGCTCTTATCAGTTCCCCACCAGGCACCACAGGCGGGGAGGAAGCTGAGCTGGTCTCCAGTCCCCTTGGGTTGGATGGTACCTGGAGGGGTGGCAGAGCTCAAACACTTGTGCCAGGGTGCTGAGGCCACCAGCACCATGCTGTGTGTCATCGCTTGTCCTGAGGCTCCCCAGGGGCTGAGTTGGTCCTGAGGGTGGGGTAAGGGCAGGAAAACCAGAAGTGGACTCTCAGGGCTGTTTTGAGGCCCAGCTGAGCAGCCAGCGAGGCCAGGGGAGGGCATCTTGGTGACTTGTGGGGCTGAGGTGACAATCCAGGTACACGTGGTGTTCCTGGTAGCGCCTTGTGCCTGGGAACGCTGCCCAGCTGCAGAGCTGGGCTGTCACAGAGAGGGGCACTCGGGGCATGGGACAGCAGCTGCAGAGCAGAGAGGAGGTGTGACAGGGCAGGGGCTGGTGGATGTGGGAAAGCAGCTCCAGGCACCATCCCTGGCAGGGTGAGGGTCTGGCTGGGGCGAGTCCAGCCCGGCAGTAAAGGCAAAGGGACAGAAGGAGCAGATGAAGGGCACAGAGCTGGGGTGGGGCAGGGCTCAGGGCAGCCTGCAGAGCTCTCAGCTTGGGGGGGCACTTGGAGTGCAACAGGCATGCAGAAAAGTGGTTGAGCTAATGAGGAGAGATGATCTCCAACCTCGTGGACCACTGTAGCTGGAAATAGCTATGAGGAGCACTAGCCCTGGGGAGCTGTCAGGAGATGTCAGCCACTGGAATGATAATTCCCTTGGACCAGACTGAGCAAACTTAGCAGGCATTTAGGAAAGAGGAGGGGATATATCCAGCATCCTTCAGGTATCCTGGGCTAGTTAACCACTGCTGTGCAGCATCATCCTCTTCAGTGTTACAGGCAATGTAAATGCGGCAGAAAGTTTGCACAGTCTCCTTTAAATAAAGGATATAAAAATAGTTTTCTCTTTAAAGTGAAGTTTTAGAGTGAGCTCCCACAGGACTCTGCTCTTTATGTGTCAGAGGAATGGATTAAAATAAGAAAAATGTGGGCCTTAAAAGTTGTACTTGCTCCCATCTGAAACCCATCAGTCTCACTCTGCATCCAAATACGGTGTCTCCCAAGCATATGCTATGCTTACAAATGCATTTCTAAAAAGAAAAAAAAAAGTGTATGATTTGAATATATGTCAGAATTTATACAGAAGAATGTTATTTAAAATGAATAAAAATAAATGTATATAATTTGTATCTATGCCACTTGGATTTTTGCATTTGTGTTTTTGTTCATTGAATTTCAGCAAGAGTCTTCCCAGTGACAGAAAGGATTGAATCCAATCTCATCCCAGTAATAACATTTGTTCCAAGAGAATTATTCCTTCATTATGCCCCTGTATGCAAGATGAGAACCAAGGCACAAAAATGTTTTCTATCACAGATATTCATAAGCACAGCTGACATTCTGTGTTGGAAAATCCAGCTAAAAAATGAGCCCTCTGATCTCTTGTGCCTGCTATGAACCGTCCCAGTCCTCAGCTGCGTTTAGGAGCTCCACAGGCAATGACTGTTTTCCCACTGTTTTCTGTATCATTCACGTGGACACATTTTGTCAGAGATGTGAATCACTAACACGGAAAACCTCAGAGCAAAGCTGGAAATGGGATGAGGATATTGTATCAGATTTTTCTTCATGACCACAGATGTCTTTCAAAGGCCATTTTTGTTACAGATACTCTGAAAGCCACATCTGTGGCATCAGTTCTGGAAGTGTTTGCAGAGGGGCCTGTGGAAACTTGCATTTCCTTCTCACTTGGCAGAGTTAGGAAATTGATTATGTTTGGCAAACACAACTGCTAAAGGCTCTTTTTTGGGGAAAGTTGTGTCTGACTCTCAGCCCTTATTAAGCAAAGAACTTGGAGAGGTAAGGCTTCATACACTGAGCGAGCACGTGGTTTTAAATGTTCATTCAGATGTTTGACTGAGCCAGAGCTGTGTAAGGAAGGGCCACACCGGTGAAATTCAAGGGAGTTTATTGAGACCTGATTTGCATTAGCAGAACAGTTGGATTGTGCATGACTTAACTTAGGAAGAATCTCGCTGTGAACTGTATGAGGAGGAGGCAGAACTGAGTCTGAACCAGGTCCACAGAGCAGGGACTGAGAACAGGAGGGTGAGAGGGACTTGTGTTCAGCTGGTGGTGACATCAGCCCTCCTTGTGCCAGCACAGCACAGCACAGCGAGCAGCTGGCTCCCGTCCTGCTCAGCTCAGCCCTACCACTGCACTCCCCAGAAGTCCTTTCCCAGACTCCCTTTAGGACTCTGCCTGAGGTGGGAAGGATCTCAGGCTGCCTTGAGAAGGAGGAAAGTTCCAACACGGCTTCCTGGCATGAGGGTTTAGTGTAATCTCCCCAAATGTGCTACTAATGAATTTAAGGTTAAACAACATTAAGCAGATTATCCGAAGGCAAGTTGTTAACTGCTTCTAAACAACACATTTCCCAGTCCTTTCTGCCCCTTGCAGCTTCCTGGTGCTACTGCAGGTTGTAAAAGATGGGGCAGTGCAGTAAATTTCCCAAGGAAATGTTCCATCCTGGCTCTGTGTATACATAGGACCACAGAATGGTTTGGGTTGGAAAAAACCTAAAAGATCATCTCATTCCCCCTCCTGCCATGGGCAGGGACACCTTCCACTAGACCAAGTTGCTCCAAGCCAGCTTGGCCCTGAACACTTCCAGGGAAGATAGACAGGGATGTATGTCTCTATATCCATATCTTTGTTCATCAGACAGCATTTTGTTCATATCTTTGTTCATCATTCATGCAGTAATGAACTTCACAAGGAGGGCCCTGCTGATTTCCTTTTGACTACAGTGTGTGTTGGGCATGGGCTGTGACTCTGCAGACTCACGTGCTGTGTGTGCAGAGTGATTTACTCTGCACTTGTGGCTGATGGATGCTGATTTAAAGACCTACATCAAATATGTAAAACCTTGCAGAAACCTTAAACAAGATTAAACAAATTGGTATTATCATTTCGAGTGAGAGGACTTGGTAATTTTATGAAGATCTGCTCTGTAAAGGAGGAAAACTCACATTTCAGCCTGGATGATCAGATCCCGGTGCCATATGGCAGACCTGATTTTGTGAACTTAATTTCAGCTTGGCAGAGGCCACTGCAAAAGGGTTTCAGTCACATGAGGTGACCAGTGTCTCTTGAGGTCTCTCAGGGGGGAATTGAAGGGACTAAACATCCCTTGGGGTCATCAGACCCCAAATGCGAAGCATGAGGCATGACCAGTTGGACAGGGGACGGGCTTAAGAGCTTTATTTGTGCTACGTAGTGCCTGGCACTTCGGGCAGTTTGGGACTGCTGCAGCTCCATCATGCACTTGTACCCATAAAACTGAAAGAATTAAGCAGGGATGGGAAGCCCACCACGACCGTACACATCCAGAGCTGCAGTGGCTGCTCCCACCACTCTGGGGCATTTGACAGGTGAGTGTCAATCTAAACAGTGCAGGTACATGGAGGAAATGGAGTTCACAGGGCATCAGGCCAACTGAGAATTATAAACTCACAGAATTCATGGCCTGTGGCTAGCCCTTCTCCGTGGCCTAATTCCTGGCTGGGTAAGAGTGCCCTTGAGACAGCCTTGAGGAAAGTGAGTGAAACCTGACCTGAGTTGATACCAAAGAGGAAACCAAATCCAAGAGAGGAAACCAAATCTAATGCATGGGGTCACTCCTGTGCTTCCTTGTGTTACAGAGAATGGTAAGAGCAAGTCCCAGCATGAGGCACCACCTGATGCTCGATGCACTCTGGGGGCAGAGTGGCTGGAAGGCAGTGGAAAATGGGAGTGCTGGTGCTGAATATGTGCCCAGGTGGGCAAGAAGGCCAATGGCTCCTGGCTTGTACCAGCAACAGTGTGGCCACAGGAGCAGGGCACTGATTGTCCCCTGTGCTGAGCACACCTGAGGCTTCTCGAGTGCTGTGTCCAGTTCTGGGCCCCTTGTGACAATAAGGACCTTGAGGGGCTGGAGTGTGTCCAGGGAAGGGAACGGAGCTGGGGAAGGGGCTGGAGCCCCAGGAGAGGCTGAGGGAGCTGAAAAGGGGCTCAGCCTGGAGAAAAGGAGGCTCAGGGGGACCTTGTGGCTCTGCACAACTCCTTGACAGCGGAGGGGACAGCTGGGGGCGTCGGGCTCTGCTCCTAGGGAACAATAGGGACAACAGGGAACGGCTTCAAGCTGTAGGAGCGAGGTTCAGGCTGGACATCAGGAGAAATTTCTTCACAAAATGGGTGATTAGACATTTGGAAGGGGCTGCCTAGAGAGGTGATAGAGTCAATGTCCTTGGGGGTGTCCAAGGGATGACTGGCCATGGCACTCAGTGCTCTCGGCTGGCTGACAAAGCAGGGATTAATCAAAGGTTGGGCTCCATATCTCAGAGGTCTTTTCCAGCCTAAATCTGTGAATCTGTGGTGATGTAAATAAATATTGCAGGGAGGTATTTCAATCCTGCACACGGGTTCTAAATGAACTAAAGGAAGGCAAGGATGCACAGCGAGGAGGGCTCCGGAGCTCCACCTGTGCCCGGCGCTGCTCCCCTGGCCCTGCTCCGTGAAGGAGGGGCCACAACAGCAGCATTTAATCCAGTTCAGCATTTCGCGCTGTCCAAGTTCAGAAATGTTCAATGCAGTTGCATTTTCTCCCACAAAAAGTTGGAGAGCCGACACGCTCACAACTTCGCTGTATAAAAAAAACCCTCCCAGATCATTCAAAATCCGCCTGCGCGGATGATGCCAGCAGCTGCCAGCGCCCGTGCCCGTTGCGATGAGCGGTGACCAGCGTGTGGAACTAACGCGTGTTTATTTCTTCCGCCGAGCCCAATGACGGCTTTGCCCAGCGGGGAACACGGCAAACATCAGCGCCAGCGGCTCTGCCAGGCTCGGCCGGGGCCAGGGCCCGGTGTCTCCTTTTGGACTTTTGGAGCAGGGCACAGGCAGCGGCGGGGATCACCCCATCTCCTCTCGCATCACCTCAGGCTGTCAGCCCGGGCTCCTTCCCTCACTCGAGATGGCGCCCGGCCGCTCTCCCCCCTGCCCGCCCCGCTCTGCCCTCAGCCGACATGGCCGCCGCCCGCCCGGCTCGGCCCGCTGCCCTCATCAAACATGGCGGCCCCCATTCTCTTCCCATTGTGCCCGCCCTCCGCGCGCTCCGCGGCGGCTTCGGCGGCTTCAGCGCGCCCCACGCAAAGATGGCGGAAGCGATTGCGGGCGTTTGAATTCCAGGGAAGCCGCCAAATCCGCGCACAAAGGCGGCGGGAGCCGCGGCGGCCGCGCGGCCGATCCATGGATTCGCTGCCGGGGGAGGACCCGACGCTGCCGCTGGCGTTCGGGGGCAGGTACGGGGGAGCTGCGGGCGGGGATGCGCGGGGCAGCGCGGGTGCGTGTGGCGGGGCCGGGCCCGCCGGCCGCGGACGGGGGCAGGGGGACGAGCCCGCGGGCGTTGTGCTCTCAGCGCTCTCCTCCTTCTTCCCCAGCGTCCTCCAGCTGCCGGACATCTCCCGCGGGGACCCCCAGCCCGGCCCGCCCGCCGGACAAGGTAAGGCTGCGTCGCGGCTGGAGCCCGCACATCCCTGCCCCGGCTCGCTGCTTCGCGCTGGTCCCCAAAGCTGCGGGAAAAAACCCTCAAACTCACGGCAAAAACAAACAAACGAACAAAAAAAACCTTTTATGTGATGCGCTTTTTTACGTAATTTAAGAGTTTTTAAGACCACGGAACGCCAGCAGCTGCTGCCGTCACTGCTGTGTGCTCGCTGCCTGTGGTCATTAGGGCTTTCAGCCTTATATAAGATGATCAGCGGTTTTGTGCGGCGTGTACTTAAAATACTTGGAACATCCAGCGAAGCCGTGCTGCCTGGTCACATTCTGCTCAGGGTTAGGGAAGTTGCACGCTGTGCATCATCCAGATCTTGCTCTAAGGATTTATTCTTGACAGTGCACCTCACATAGCCTGATTCCAGTGTACATCGTAATTTAAGTGGGTGATGGAATTTGGGAGTTTAAGTGATAGATAGCTTAGCGTGATCAGAAAGGAATGTAGATACTGACATGTAATGTAAACAGGGGGCCAAGCAGTGCCTCTCTCACTTCCCTAAAGCTTTTGTTATGTTTAGATTAGTGTAGACCTTTGCCAAATTGAAACCCTACTTAGAGAGATTCTGCTGTCTGAACTGGTTCTGTCTTCTTTAATGTCTAGTGGTACCAGATGTGGCAGAAGACACAGTCTCACCAGCTCGAGCTCGGACCATGAAGGACTATGAAAATGTAAGCAGAACTTTTAATGCAAGACTCAGTGACAGATTTATGGCCAAGATATTTCCAGCGTGCTGGCTGAAGTGTTGACTCTTAGTTTGTTTCAGCTGATAGACATCTTTTGGAGGTGTGACCAGGTGAATGTCCCTGTCCATGCTTTGAACCTCATTTCTTAAGTGTTGCTTTCAAAAACGGAGGCAGGAATTTGTTGTTCAGAGCAGCCAACTGCTGTGCTGAAGTTGTGAAACAAAATTGGCACTCTCTGCTCAGAAGTTCCTGCAGCTCACCAGAAACATCAGAACTTGGTTTGCACATCTGTTGCTGATTTATTTCAGCGAAGCATCAGGTTTATTTTCATTTAGGTTAGTGTGGGATTTGGCTTTTTGATTCATTGACTACAGTATAATGCCTTTTAACTTCGTAGCATGAGTGTGCTTGGAATGCTTGTGTTATGGAAGTCTAGTATCATTGTGAAAATTCTGTAGATAAAAGTATTTTGGCACTTACTAGAATATAAAGGAAAACATTAGATTTTCAAAATATGTTAACTGTGCTGGCTTTTTAAATTGAATAAGACAGTTGTTTATGTCTGCTGAATGCTGATTGGATTGGGCTGTGTTGCAGGACAACTTCCCCGTTAAGGACTAGAGTGAAAAACTTTTGAAGTTTTTATTGTTGTGTGAAGAAGCTGTAGAGGGGAAGGCAATCTAAAATCTCTGAGATGATTGCTGCAGATAAAGGCTGTGGCTGCTGCCTTTGGGCTATGCCAAGAGTCTGCAGTTTCAGTGTGCTGCTGCTGCTACCTTTTGTGGCAATGCTGCGTTTGAAATGAGTGGTTCTTACAAACTCTTTCAGTTTCTTGTGGCCTTACATCCTCCCTGCTCTTTGCTCAGAATTTAAAGCTTGTTTTGGAAAGCCTTGGGTGAAGGATGTTTTTTGCAGTCTGTATCTATTTCCCTTTCTCTCTTTTCTGTGTGTTGGCTGGGGTAGACAAACACTGCCTTGGCATTGGTATGTGCTTAAAACCTCTTACTGTGATGTGTGCCAAAGAGCTCAGTCCAGGATATACATGTTGCTCGTGGTTTACTGTCTGCAGGGTTCCTGGGCACAGGGAAAAAAGTTGCAGAAAGAAGGAAAAATCTGTTGCTGTTTGTCCTGTGTGATGTAGAGCAGGGGCCTCCCCACAGGTCTGGCATCCTGCTGTGCTCAGACCCCTCATGTTAAACTGAGCTGTAAAACCTCCCACGGGATGAGAACTTTTATGGGTGCCAGCAGTGTAATGAAGCTCAAAGATCCATTGCCATGAAGGAAGAAGAATATACATTAAATGCCAGTAAACTTATTTCTAGAACTCTGTTATTCATACAGGCTGCAAGAAGGGTGTAATGAAAAGAATGAGCTCTGGCCTCGTAGCTCAGGGAGGACAGGATGGATGTAATGACCCTTAAGTGGGCTGAAAGGTGGATCCATGTAGGAAAGGTCCTTTAATGTTTATACCTGGAGAAGGTGCTGAGCTGGAGAATGTTGGAGGTGCAGGTTTTTGAATTATTTATGGAGCCTGGCTTTGTTGCAATATGGAGGTAACCATTCTATTATAGAAAACATGATTACATGGGCCAAGTGAAAAGCACCTCTGAGGAGGACCTTGTTATGGGTAATGAGGTGTTCATGAGCAGAAAGGGTGATGGGTGTCAAATAAGGGAGCTGGGTAATAATATTTGTGGGATTCTTTCTTGTCTCTCCAAATCCTCTTAGAGTTTTGCTGTAAATCTGAAACAGCCTTTATAGTTGGAAACTTGTGCTGTGAAACCACAGCCACTGCTGACAAATCCCTTTTGAACAAAACTGGCTCCATGCAGACTTGGAAAGGAGCTAATCTGAGGTAGGATTTGCTGCCATGCTGCTCATGCTGTGGAATATCCTGTGCAGTATGTATATAATTGTCTTGTTTTCATTCCTCTTGTTTAAATACAAGAATCAAAATGCATAAAGGAATTAAGACTGAGTCTTCAAATGCATAAGTTCAGAGGGTTGCCTTTAAAATCTTTTTGCAGTGTGAGCTTTCTCACATTTTATATGTTTTCCTTCATTAAGCAATAAGTTATAAATTGTCTGCCTGCTCTAACATTCATCCAAGAAACTGAACATCAGAGATGACATTTGTTTCACTCAATGCTTTATGATTGCATAGTCTGTTTCATGTGCCTTTTGAAAATATTACCCTTAAGCACTTTGGTTTATCTCTTGCCACTGAAATATGTGTAAAAAGAGTTGTGAAATGCTGAATTCTTTTGAAATTATTTTTTCCTTTTGACTCAGAAATTTGTTGAATGTAGGGAAACTAATTAGAAGTTCAGCTGGTACAACTTCAGAGTGTTTTTGTCACTTGGACTTTTTCTGAATGAGCAGGGACTGCTGGGAATGATTTACTGACAGGTTCTTCAGGGTGTGGGAGTGAGCCACAAAGTTTATGTAGGATTTTCAATTGCTCAGATGATTTTCACTTTTTGTGAATAATGACAAGGCAGCTTTCTGGACAGGGATTATTAAACTGAACAGTTGTTTGCAGATGCAGGTTCTGAGTGCAGTTACAGAAAGTAATCTTGGGTTTCACGAGCCAAATATTTTGGAAATTGTATTGCTAATAATTTTTACAAATAGCACTGTAGTGTTCTGGAAAAGCCTACATAAATATTTTATTAGTGGTTCTGTAACATATTAGATTTCCATTTGCTGAAAGCATCTGGCAGGGAACATAAGTCTTATTTGAATGAATGTTTTATGCTTCATCTCTTAAAAAAATTTAGAGGGAGACTCCTTTCTTTAATGAAACCATCAACTAAGTTACTGCTTCTACAAGGAAGGTTAAAAGTGATAAGCAATTTTTCCCCAAAGAATTGCACTATGAATTATGGGATGGGATAAAGGTTTTATTGGTGCTCGATTGGGCTCACTTGTGTGCTTGTGGCTTTTCTTGCTATGAATAAAGTTACCTGGGTCCTGTTAATGAAGCTGCCTTCCCAGGCTTTTGCTTAGAAAATATTTCTGTTTCAGCATGAAAACTGTGTTGCGTCTTGTATTTGTTCAATTTCCATCATTTAGAAGAATTACTGAATGTTGTTAGATTCAGAAGTCTCTCCTGAATTCTTACTGTCTCAGACAGTATTTTGATACTTTAGGGAATAGTTCAAAGGGCACAAGGCTATTACATATTTAATTAACACCTTCACAATTGCACATGTATGTCACCCACATGTATGTATGACTTTAACTATGTCAAGGAGGTGGAATTCTGGTCTTGCACTGGTGAAAGCAAAACTGTTGGAGGTTAGGATTGTTTTCCTTTTTGTTCCCTTTTTCTCATTATCTTTCTTTCACAGCAAATCACTGATCTGAAAAAAGAAAACTTCAACCTGAAACTTCGTATTTATTTTCTGGAGGAGCGAATGCAGCAGAAGTTTGATGGTCCCACTGAAGAAATCTACAAAATCGTAGGCATTTAGAATGATTTCCTGGAATTGTGTCTCTTTTTGAGGAGTTTGTTTTGTTTGTTTTTGCCTATTACACTTGACTTTTAAGTCTTTTTTTGTTATTGGAAATTTTAGTGTGATTGTTTTATTCTGACCTTATCCTTTTCAGCAATAACTTAAATTAAAGTGACCTAAACAGGTGCTTTCCTCGGGTCTCTCTTCCATAATGGGATGGAAACTTGAGTCTCTCTTGATGCTTATTTCAGTAGTTAAGAACATGAATTGATGTTTGGGTAGATCACAGCTGCAGCTGAGTATTGCTGCCTGGTTTTCTCCACTGGTGATTTTTTTGGAATTGCCGATATGTTGAAATGGTGTTTGTCATCTTCCTTGCCAAGGAGTTCATTGTGCAGTTACATCATGAGAGGTTTCCTCAAGCTATAAAAAAAAAAAAAAAATTCTAAAATTACCAAAAACCTCTGTAGTTGATAAAATCGGGTTTTGAAAAGAAAATAATATATCTTGTAGCTTAAAGAAAAAATATGCTTGGAAACCCTAGAAATTCCCCAGCTGAAGTGCAGTACTTCCTCTTAGAGCAGTTAAATGTGTGTGCAGGGGATTTGCATCGCTTGAGTGTGATGGTCCTTAATGCTCTTGATATTTCTGGAAGGCTGAACCTTGCAAAATATACCTTTTAACAGCTAAATGTCTCTTCTTATCCCAGTGATACTTCATATTTGCTGGTCCTAGCAAAAAGTAACCTACACACTGCCACTAACTTTTGGGATGGGTGATCTTCCAGTTCTTTCCAGACATTTTCATTCTTTTGTCACAGAACATTGAGCTGAAGGTTGAGCTAGAAAGTCTGAAGCGTGAACTGCAGGAGAGGGAGAAGCTGCTCATCAAGGCCTAGTAAGCACCAGTTTATTTCTTGATGTCCATTACTTAGGATTTGTTTCTTTGTGTTTTTTCCCTCGTGCTTTAGGAATGGGAGGATCTAAAGGGCACTTATTTAGAAATGTTTGGTTCAAAACTAATCCAGGCTGGCAGCTGTTGATTGCCCCACGGGCCTCAGTTGCAGTGGGATTTTCTTTGTTTTCCTGAGGAGCAGGTGAATTTTGTTTGATCTCTCCAGGTTGCTTGAAGGGTATTGCTGTGCTTTGAAGGGAACCTTGCACAAGGTCATGCTAGAAAGCAAAGTTTAGGTGGCAGTCATGAACAAGTGTTTATCTGGTGTTGAGTAAGGAGACACTACCTGTTCTTTTCTCACAAGGTGTTAACAAATACTGGAAAGGCAAATGGAGAGATCTCAGCAGCTCCATGTCTTCAGTTTATTCCAGTGCTGCTTCCTGTAGAAAACACAGCTCTGCTGAAGGCCTTATAGTGTATTTGGAAGCTTTAGAAATATAAATGAAATATTTCACTTTTTCATCATACATCTAAAAATACTTCTTCATCCAGTGTGCCAAGGCTTTTATGTGGAGCTAACAGATAGCACCCACATTGCAGTATAGTCTGTAGATGTTTGTATTGAACCTTAAAGTGATAAGCAAGTACAGAGAAGGTGGAAGATGCTGGAGCATAATCCATCAGCTGCTAGCATGTGAAATGTTTTCCACGTTGATGTGCACTGGGATTTATGTCTGTGTTCTTGTCTTTCAGTAAGGCAGTTGAAAGCTTGGCCCAGGGTGGTGATGCTGAAGTGCAGCATGGGAAGGAGGCACAGAAGAAGCTGCAAGAGATGGAGGAAATGCTGACTGGTAGAATAAACCTTCTGGAAGAGGTGAGTGACCACAGCTGAAGGAATAATAAGGAGTCACTGTTGTCTTTGTACAATAATCTGAGATACTGTGGTCAACCTATATTTTCATAATGTCTTTTTTCATTCCTCACTACCATCTGTGCTTGAGACAGTTTATTCCTGTGTTTATTGTTGAGTTCTGGTTACTTTACAGAGGAATTGTAGTGTAAAGGGAAGGGGCCACAAGGATGATTGAAGTCCATTTAAAGTGGGTTCCTTCAAGGAGCAGGAAAGAGGAATTTGCATGACCTCTTGTTCATTTTAGTGGAAGTGGGATTTCTGAAACATTCCTTGTGCTTGAATTGGTAGAGAAGTTCAGTCCTTGTTGAATTGGTAGAGAAGTTCAGTCCTTGTTGAATTGGTAGAGAAGTTCAGTCCTTGTTGAATTGGTAGAGAAGTTCTTAAATTGCTTCCTCTGTCCCAAATCAGGCAGTCAGGCTGGTGTTTTCCAGATCTGATAGGTTGAAGAGCAGATTTTGTGATCTCATGGAGATGGGATATTTTCTGTAGCCCAAAGATAGTGTTGGCCTCTGACATTAATCATATTCTGCTTATGCATTCAAACACTGCAGTGTGGTTTTAGTCACAGGTTTACACAGCACCATGTAATTATACAGATCTAGGGAGTGCTAACAAAGATTAATTTCCTTCAGAGTTCTTGAATGACAGGTGAATGTTGGCCAAACAGCTTTTCAGGAGAGGGGTTGAGTGGGGAAGTTCAGTGGTGAAGGAGCTTTTCCTCTCCCTCCCCCAAAAAGATGCTTTTTAGTTCACATGTGAAGGCAAGAGGGGGAATGGCTTGTTAGGCTACAAGGAGGCTTTTATTTCATAGGAAACTAAATTGGGTGAGCACAGCAGGGAAACTTGCAATGTGAAAATGAAGATCTGAGTCAAATTTGATGTAGTATATGGCAAGTTGTTTTGTGTATCTTTTTTTTTGGTGTTCTCTATCTCTGTGAGTTGGGGCACCCAGAGGAAGTTGACTTCCAGAAATCTCTGGCTGTTATCTCCATTTCTTTTACTGTTCAAGAGAAAAATGTCTGGCTCATACTTTATCAATTCCTGCACAATATTATAAATGATGTTGGAGAGAGTTCCAATTAGCTACAGTGAGCTTGGGAATATTAATTTGATTGAACAAAAAACCCTTCTTTAACCTCTTTTATTTAAGTGTAACTATTTATTATGATAGTGGGAGGACAGGGGGACAAAACCATTTTATAATTGCTAAATCTGAAACCATAGCATAGGGGCACTTTTGTTTCTAGTTCTGCTATCAGTTAGGGTATTTTTTATTTCTTTGAAACAAATTTCCCTTCTTTCTGTACTACAGAAAGTGGATTAATCTTGAAAATGCAGACACAGAGTTCAGAAGCATTTACAAAGAACTTGAAATACTTGGTAAAAGTTCCTAAATTAAACCTCCTGACATATGTTGGGTAGAAGAAACTTCAGTATGTGAAAAAATTCATGAGCATTTAGTTCTTAGAGGCATCAGGATTGTGTGTTTTAATTTCAGACTCTTAAAGCTGCCCAAGAAGAGGTGGAAAAAGCCCTTGCAGTGACAGAGAAGGAGAGAGCTCTGAGAATTGCTGCTGAGCAGAAACTTGCTTCAATTATCAATGCCCCTGCCAAGGATGTGGACAAGGTTACAGAAGCTGAGAAAGACAGGTCAGAAGTGTTGCCAGTAATGTTTCTGACTGCTGGAATTCTTTATTGTTAAAGTGTGAAGAGTCAGCACAGCTTTGGGTTTGATTAGTTTGGTCCTGCCCTTGGGCACAGGAGAGTTACTGGCCACCCATGGAGTGAATGGCAACACAGCCAGCAGTTTAGTGCTTTGTGGAGCAAAGTCATCTTTAAAAGTTCCCTGCAAGCCTGAAAGGGTCAGGATGTGTGAAACATTAGCTCATAGGTCAGGCTGGTAAATTTAATGGGAAGAGAAACACTGTTAGGAATACAATCCAGGATACAAAACATGAGGAATCAGTGATGGCATCTTATGCTACAAAGTTTTCATGTGTAGCACTCAGGTCAGCCAGAAAACATCATTATTGTTCTTGGAATCCTGGGAGTGTGAAGATGTGTATTGACAGAAGACAACAGCACTGACCTGACCTGGTTTTAGCATGGGTTTTTGGTTTTTTTTTTGTTTATGTGAAATGAGAACTACTTAGATACAAATTTAGAGATACTTGCTGAAGGCACATGAGGATGTGGTGTGTGGGCTAAGAAAGGAAATAGATTAATAAGGTTTCTGTGTGTGCTGTAAAGGACAATGTAAGTAAAATATTGTATCTTAACTGTTGATATTTGAAGTGGTATTGGAGGAAAACAAGAATGAGCACTTTGCAGATAGCTCAACCCTGTTTGCTTATGTTGAAGTTGCAGCCCATTTTCAGGTTTTCCAGGGTTATAAAAGTCCTTCCTTAAGTTCTACAATTCCTGAGTCTTCACTTAGGAGAGTTGTCTGCAAGATTCACTGCAATGACTGGAGAATTGGTGCTAGATGATACAAGATTAATACTTAAAATCTTGTAATTTTAGACTTATAGAGCAACTGAATCTGTCACTGAAAAGTAAAGAAGCTCTAATTCAACACCTCGAGAAGGAAAAGTCTCAGAGTGGATCTTCTCACGGGAACTTGCCAGCAGAAAAAATCAGAGAACTTACCATTGCCTTGAGGCTTGAAAAGGATAGTGAGATAGAGGTGAGGAAACTGCCTGATCAATTATGTGCTATAAATCTCATGGGAGGGGGTAGGATTTTAAAGGTTTGGTTTTATGCATGATACTACATGAGTGACATCAGCCAATTAAAAAAAATATCATTTCCTCCTCCATTTTCCAGTTCCTTACCATTCATGGGTTATGCTGTGGCTTGGTGGGCACTATTCATCCTCATTTATCCATTCCCTCACTGAGGGGTTGTGTTGCCTGTGGAATAGATAGAGTGCAGTTGCTTTACAGAGGTATATATTAGGGAAATCCTAGATGTTAACAGATCCCTCACTGCGTGACATAACTGCTGTAAAACTTAAGAATGTGACCTGGGAATTTGTTCAGAATTTGTTCTTGGGAAGTGTCTCTGCTGTTATGAGCTGAAAAAAAAAGCTGTGGTAAGGGAGGTAGGCATAAAAACATCAAATAAAGTGCAAGTTACCCTTTAGCTTACAAAAGGTACAAGAATCAGTCTTCTGTTTCACTTGGCTCCTAAGTAGGAAGACAGAGATCCTGAACGCTCGAATGTAGAAACAGGTCCTGAGGCTTGTTGTCTTTTTTTTTTTCCCCTATAGGTTATTCAAAGACAAAATTAAAGCTGGCAGAATTAAGAAAGTTAATTATGGAGGCTGTCAGGCATCTGAGAATTTTTCTTCCCTTTTGTTTAGGAACTTAATATTGCTCAGCTCGGTACATACACACTTTTTTGTCTGTGTCCAGGATCTTTTATGATTGGATTGATTAGAGGTAGTAAAAGTTTTCAGTTTTGGGTGGTCTTGCAATTAACTCTGTCTGTGCCAGGAAGAAAAACCCTGCTTTCACAGGAGTATTTGTGTGTCAAGGTGAAAACAGCATCATCTTTAATCATTTCACAGGAGGTGGACAAAGTGCACACGATCATTTGGGGGCAGTATTGGAGAAAAAAATCTGGTGAATACCTTTGCACAACTCTGGTTTTATGTATGATTACTTTTTTAAAACAAATAATTCTGTCATCTCCCCAGGGAAAAGTGTTAATTAAAATCTCTCTTGATAAAAGCACGTTGCTGACAAAGATAAATGTCACATAAAAATGCACCTCTATTAACTCAGCAAGTGCAGTTGTTCTGTCTCATGCATGGAAGAACATGATGTTTTGAGGGTTTTTGTTCTATTTTATTTATTTTTCTTCTTAGTTTTGACTGGCTTATTTTATGCCCAGGGTTTTTAAGCTCATTTTGCTTCACTTTAATGCTTAATGAGTGTATTTATGTTGAGAATGAATGAAAGTGGCCATAACAACTGTTTTGTTCTTATAGGCTCTTAGAATGGAGTTTAAAAATGAGAGAAATTCGTTTGAAAAAAAAATTCAGGTAAGTTCCAGTTTTGCTCCCGTTTCCTTAACATCTTACAGTGTTGGACTCCCTCTGTTATCCTTTCAGAGGCACAGGAAGCCCTGACTCCAGGGAAAGCAGAGCAGGTCCTCTGTTAAAATCTCTTTTATATGGGATGACAGGAAGACCCCTCCTGTTTTTGAAGCAATTTTCAGTAAAGCTCATAGACACACTCATCAAATATTGAAGCTGATGCTTGTGGCCTGCCCCCTTCTTATACAATATTCCAGGCACTTCTGTAAGATGCTGCCTCTCATTTTGGGGACTGTATTTTATGTTGGTAATCTGAGTAATAAGCTCCAGGACCTCTGAGGGAAGTGTACTTATTAATGTGCAGTTACAGAATCTCTTAGTGGGAAGTTAATGCAACTTTCACATAATCTAATTTAGTCACTGCAAGAAGAGCTGCAAGAGAGAGAAAATGAGCTTGCTGTTGAAAAGAAGAATGGTTTGAAAAGGGATAAAACTATCCAAGGACTAACTGTTGCCTTAAAAGCAAAGGAAAAAGAGGTGAGGATCATTGTGATCTTGCTGGTTTGTTGAAGTACCACGGAGGGGGGGTGCTGTGTGTGTGGCAGGGTCTGATCTGACTGTAACCATGAGGAGGCTTTGAGTGGGTCCCTGTCACTGCTGCTGCCTCTCCAAGCAGTTCTGCTTGTCTGCAGTTTGGGCTCTTGGACTGAAGGAGGGAGGAGAAAGTATCCGTTAAGTATCTTCCTCCCTTAAGAGCTTGAAAGAAAAATGTTTTCAGCTGCATACTGATTTTTATCAGCTCTGAGCACCACTTAGAAGATACGAGGGGTATTTTATGTTGTTGAGTAAGTGGAGCTGTCAAAGGCAGCTAAAATGAGAGAGGTCAACATCAGCTGAAATTCAGATTGTGTGGGAGAGTGGGAAATACTTCACTTGAGTGATAGGCAGTCTAGTGAGTGTATAAGAGCAGGAATTTCTTTATATGAGATTTACTATGATGTATTTGGTGTTCTTGTAAGTGTTTTGTGTAGTTGGATGAATGTTTAATGAGATGGGGTTGAAATTACTGCATTGCCATCCCTTGGAAATAACTTTTCCTACATAGTATTCATTTCACTTTATTTAAAGAATGAGGAGCTGGCTTCTGAAATTGAAGAGTTAAATGCTTCATTGGCTAAGGCAAGAGAGGCAACTCACAAGGCACATGTCCAAAAATTCAAGGTAGGAACAAGCAATTTGTTGTGATTTCCCCCATTCGTGCTCCTCCCTTCTCTGTAATTCCACACAGCAGGCAGTGCTTGCTGTCTTTGAAATCAGAGGAATGGAAATCAGTTTAAAATCTTGTTTTAAAATTCTTAATTTTTATTACTTTGAAAAAAAAATCCTAAATAAAATTACTTGAACAATAGAAGTTGAAATAACTTACCTTGTTTCTCCTTCTAGTGTTTGGGGTTTTTTTTGAATCTAAACCAACTGAGAATCTTTAAGGGAGAAACATGTAATATCAGAATAAGTTAAAAATAAAGACACAACTATCTGGGGAGCTGAGGTCATCTTGAGGTTCATTTTTCCCAAAAGTATGTGCCAGCACAGGCTTCCTATTAGCAGAGTTGAGCTGGGTGTGAGACACCTGCTTGGATTTATTTATACAATAAATGTGAAACCACTATTTATAAAATACTGGAACGTTATTTGTGAAAATGTGATTTAGTAATGCTTTTTGTGTGTGTGTGAAGGAGAAAAGGGACTTGATGATTTTTTAGAAAGTTCTGGGTGTAAAATGTGCGTGATGGATCCCTGCTGCCCACAGAGCCCACGCTGCAGAGCGAGTCCTGCTCCTCAGCACTCTGCTCCTTAGCTCCAGCCCTGGGCTGAAGGCAGCTCTGTGTGAGTAAAAGGTGCTGCAGAGCCCTCTGCTCCTGTCACCTCTGCTCTGACTCCAGGGGGTTGCAGCAGTGTGGTGGAACACAAAATAGGCCTGTGCCAAGGGGAAGGGTGGAGTCACCATCCCAAAAATGTGCGGCTGTGGCTCTTGGGGACGTGGGTTGGTGGTGAACACGGTGCTGGTGCTGGGTTGGCAGCTGGACTCCATCCTCAAGGTCTTTTCCAGCCTTAATTCTGTGATTCCATGAAAGACTCAGTAACTTCCTGCCCTAGTCCAGATTGAAATCGGACTCTACTCCAGAAATAGTTTGATGTAATTAAAGCTCTGTGAATCAGTAATACTGCCATGACCTTGTTTGCACTGTGACTCCTTTGCATGTCGACCTTTGTCTCATTCTTTGTCACCTCAGACTTCCTCAGCCTGCGCTGGATGTCATGGAAAGTTTTGTTACATCACTAGAGGAAGTTTTTAGCGTTACACTTTCCTTGTTTGTCATTTCACTGTTTCTTTGCACCCCAATTCTGATACACTGGGAGGAGGGGCAGGTTGTGGGATGCAATGGCAGTAAAGACTCCACAAAAGCCCCTTCTGGAGCCTGAATGCTGTTGTGTGTTCCAGGGTGCTGCGGATTACCAGGCTCTGCTGATGGAGAAGGAGACCCTGCTGGCAGAGCTGCGCTCGGAGAACCTCACGAAGGACGCTGAGAACCGCAGGCTGCAGAGGATAATTAAAGTCACTGGCCAAGAGCTGAGTGATCTGAACTTGGAAAGAGAGAAAATGGAGAAGGAGCTGGATGAAGCACAACTGCAGAAGAGCAGAAGTGACAAAACCATTAATGTTATTATCACGTTTTTGCTTTTTTCCTAAAGTGTAGAAATCATTCAGTGCTTTAGCGGGTCCTTTTCTAGCTAAATTAGGTTTTTAATTTAAATAACTTTTGGGAAGGAAATGCCTGACACTGCCTAATGCTGTGTGTGAAGACTGAGGAAAATTCTGGCACATGATCTGCACAGAATAATATTTTAAATATAATTTTGATAGTTAGGTCCTAGAAAAAAACCATTAACCTTTAAAAGTGGTAAATGCTTACTGTTGATCCAGTTTTTCTCATGGGAGAATGTGAACATCAGGATGATGTATGTTTACATTTCCACCATATTTTTCTTGTTGCATGTCTATAGATTATCTTGAATTTCACTACTTAAACTTTCTTCTAATTGTGACCTGGAGCCAAACCTCAGCCTGCTCTCTGCTCTGCTAGCAGGGTCCCTGTAAAGGCTGTATATTAAATAACTTCGGCTTATAAAAGACCCAAAGCACAGGATTAATTGATCACAGTTTACCATAAAAAGGAGGTGCTGTTCATTAATTCTGCTGCTTCATATTCTCTTGAGGGTTTTTTACCTTGCTGTGGGCATTCAGATGAGCTCTCCTGCTCCCAGCACTCACAGCTGATGCAACAAAGTGAATGACCAAGTTTCTCCTTTTCTTCATTTGAAAAAAGGGTGCACCTTCTGCTGAGGCTTTGACACAAAACACTTCTCACCTGGATGCTTTGTCATGTGGATTTTGTTAAAGCCTTCTCACAGTTGCTTCCACCAGGGCAGCATTTGCATAATGAGCAGAGTCCTGCTTGCATCCAGAGTCTGATCCTCCTCAGTTAGGGATTAGTCTCCTGCTATATTAAATTACATGAAAGACTTAATGAGCCTGTCTTTATTCACTAGATGTTTTGGTTCCATTATTAAATAAGGACCTTAATAAAGCAGGGAGACGTGGAAATTGCTGCTCCTGCACTATTCCTTAAAACCAGCAGAGGGGTCTCTTTACCTACAAATAAATGAAGTTCCTCTCCCCCTCCTACTCCCAATTTAACGCATTTTTGTTTGATTGTCAACTGTGGTTTGGCTGCCATCACAAAATCTCTATCTTTGGTGTGCTTTGAGATTTCTTTGGGGCGTTGAGGTTAAGGAGAGCGAGAACAGATCGCTGCTGTCAGTAAAACAGCCACAAAGAACATTTATTGATTTGAAGTATTTTATATTTAACTGTCTTCTCTATTCAGATTTTTTTTTTCATCTTTCAGGGCAGCTAGAATATAACTGTACAGGAAAGACAGGAAAAATAGGACTGAGGAGGGAGTTGCTAGGGGATTTGAAGTTAGCTGGATTACAGAAGCCCTGTTTGACTCCATTATGTCCAAGTTTTTTGTGTAAATGATGAGCTCCTTGGGGAAAAGCATTCCTGCCAGAAGATGAGCAGTCTTATAAAAATTATATCCCTAACCTATTTCCTACTCCTTGCAGAACAGCTGCTTCAATTTCAGAGCTGCAAGTACATTGGATAGAACCACATTGCCTGTGAAGTGTTGCCCATTAAGTAGTAGATATGTGGGAGTTGAACAATATGCTGTGAGATTTTGCTCTTTGACAAATAGGAGACTGCTTCGGTGATCTGCTGCAAACTTTTTATGAGACAGCCTTAAAAACTCAGTTCTATTTATGCTCCAAGATGCCTATTCATCAGTGTTTCTATTTTGTTGGAATAAAGTTAGCAAAAATGTATAAACTGTAGAAAAGGCCCTCAATCTCTGTAATGAACTGCTGCCCTAGCTCTTCACTCATTCACAGGGAAATTGGCAGTGACTTTCTATGTACTGTAACTGGGGTGATGCTAAATTTTTGCATTTTTTTATTAAACAACCCCAAACACCCCAACAAACAAGCCCCCTAAAATGTATTTCATGGCCTGCTGTAAACCCAGTTTGTCTGGACATGAATTGGGCATTACTGTCCTGGAAGGGAAGAAGGGGAAACTACATCAAATAAGACTGTTACATGTGAGCTGATCATCCAGATCATACACTTGGTCCAATTTTAGGAATTTCCTGCATTAATGGGTTTAGGTGTTCTTGAGCCATGTTCCTGCCTTAGGGTGGGCAACTTTAAAAAGTATCTGAAAGAGCTTTTAAAGCTCTTTATGCTCTGTGCTTTCCAAAAGCTGTTGTTAAGCATCACTTTCAAGATGCTGTTAAACATCACTTAAAGCTCTTTGGAACAAGAAACTTTGGACTTTTATTTTCACACACTGTTGGTGAGGAATAAACATCTCATCCCTTAGATGTTCATGGCTGTCATGGTACTGTGCCTGTAACAGGGTTGGAATGCTTCTTCTCTGAGAAGTTTGTTCAAATTTACATGACTAAACACTTCACATATCCATTCTCTCTCCAGGCCTAAATGTAGACAGTTAAAGTGTATTTACTGGATATTCATATTTGATCAGTTGGTTGGGGAAATGCATAATAACTCATTAGGCAGAATTTATTATTTAGTCTTCCTAGCTGTAGTTTAGCCTGAGAGGAAGGTTTTGGAGCTTCACAACTTAATTATTCACCAAACTGGTTTTCATCTGACAAGGAGGGGGAGGCATCTGCTCCAGTCTTCTATATTAGAGTGTTTCACATTCATTTTTCTTAGTTCAGCTATCATTAATCATAGGAAAGTCTCTTGGGGAAAAGGTTGGCAGAGAGAATTGCAAAGTTTGTGCTCTGAGAGCTGTAGGTACTATATTACCCTTGCAAGTCAATGTATAGAAACCAATAGATATTCTCCCAGACAATTGGAGTGGTCAATGAGTTCAAGCAACCTGCTACAGTGATGGATAGTTTGGTGTGTTACAGAATTCCAGCTCATGCAAAGAAGGTAATTTTCAGTCTCACCTTTAGCTTGCCTTGGGAAGGATTCAGGGAGTTCTGGGGGCAGAAATAGGAGAGGCAAAGTTATGTGCAAATTGCAAATCTCACACAGGCTCTTCTACTTTTTCCATGATTACATCCCTTGTCAGTCCAGCTCTTCCTGGCCATTATAAAACCTGGCCATTACAGAGTTCTGCTGTTTTAAGGCAGAAACCTGGTTCCTGCACCTGGCAGCTGCTGTGCACCATGAGGACTGAGATAACAAGTGGAATACACTTGTTGCAGCAGCATCTTTCTAACTCTGCATGTCTGTCATCTTCAAGCTGCTCACGGTTTTCACTAAGAGTCACAGTGTTGGTCCCTTGAAGTTGCAGGCTAGATGAAAAGTCCCCTGAAGTTTAATTACAGGTAATGTGTCAGTTCAAGCCACTCAGTAACGTGACAGTATAAAAATAACATTAAAAAAAGCCAAGGAGTGACCTTTGCAGCACAGGAATGTGATAACACTGCTGTTGATCCTTTGCTTCCAATTCCAGTGCTGTGTGGGAATAGGCTTTTAATGTGACCCACTTGAAGAGCTCCACAACTTGGAGCCAAAAGCCTTTGCAATTATCAGAGCTTGCACTGCTTCCCACTGCAGTTTGTATTTATAGGCAGCAGTTAGGGAAAAACAGGAACATATTGGAGAGTTTGGGTATCTAGACAAAACTTGGACCTGATTCTGCTGCTCTTCAGTTTTCTTAGTCAAGCAAGTGGCTCTTTTGCTCCTAAAAAAAATCACTTTGTAGAACTGAGGGTCAGGGTGTAATCATTCTTTGAATAACACTTGAGGGGGTTTTGGGAGCTGTTAGGTGTTTCTTAGCTGAATCCTGGAGATGAAGCTAAAATGAAGAAAGTAAACCAAAAGGCTTTGTAAATGACATTTTGCCTTTAATGTGCAAAATAAACAGAAATAAAACACTGAAGTAATAAAGTGATGTTAAGGATTTGATGTGAACCTGCATGAAGCAAGGTAATTAAGTCAAGAGCAGGACGTAAAACAGTTTGTAAAGAGACTACAATTAAAATGTCACTAGTGCTATTTCTTTGGACTTAGAATAAGAAACAACGATTAAATTTTAAATCCCAGTGGAGGTAAAAATAAAGTTTATAAGTGACTACCATATGTGCAAACTATTTCAAGGGCTCATGCTACTTCACAAATGGGCCCTTTTGGGGAATAAATAGCAAACATTTATTTGAAGATGTAGGCTCTGTTACCTGGTTCTTTGGGTCTGAACAGAAGTTTAGATACTCTAAAGTCTCCTGCAAGTTTTAATTGTTTAATTTTAGATAACAGCTCTTGTGTTACAAGTTTCCACCTGTATTTCTTCTACACAATCTCTGCAGTAGAGGCAGAGGAAAAGTTTATAAAATGAGGCTGGTGTCTCTGCAAGCTTTGCCTCCTTCAGCTGACAGTGTTGAAACTCCCCAACCAACCAGCAAAAATGTTGGAAGTGACACAAAACAGTGGTGGTGAGAGAGAGGGTGGAAGGACAGAGAAGCCATGTTGGAAATTTTTCTACTACCCTGTGCTCTTAAATATTTTCCACTCTATCTGTGAGCTGACTATAAATTCCATGCTGATAATCTCATATATTCACATAAATGTAGTGATTGTCCTGGTGCCTAGCAGAATGTAAGGAATGGGAATTGTTTGAAGTTACTTCTTGGGACCCAAGGCTTGGTCAGGTGGCCAGACTTTGAAACCCCATGGAGAGCTGGGGATTTTCAGCTGGAGTGGGACAGATGTGTGGGGCTGCAGAGGAGAGCTGGGATTGTGGTTGGTGCAGCCCAGGAGCTGCTGATCTTCCATTGCAGCATTCCCTGTTGGTCCTAACAGATCCCGGACTCCTTGGGACTTGCTGCTGTGTAGAAGGTGTTAAAAGAGATTGTTCCTGTGGTTTAGGAGCAGAACGCCCACATTTCTCTGCTGGGAAGCTAAGATGTGGAGGTAATACAGCTAATCTTGGAGCTGCAGGAAGTAATTAACAGAGCCAGAGTTAAGATCAAGTTCTGTTCATCCCATCTGATCATGAGCTTGACCTGGTTGGTCATTTGAAGTTTGTGTTCTTGTCAAAAGAAAAAAGTTTTAACATTTCTGACCTTTTGTTTGATGGCAGAGTAACCAGTGTGCAACAATTTTCATGGTGTGATGAGAAAAAAGGCAAATGACAAACTGAATCACCTGTAAGCAATTTTCTCCTATTTCTAGCCAGGGAGTAAATTGACTCAGAAGTGAATGTTCATTCTGACAACATCTATGTGCATAATATTCCCAACAGCCTTGGAGACCAGCCATTCTGTATGAAAAGCATTTAAACAACAACCTAGATTTATGGAAGAAAATACTGACATCTTATCTGAAAGCTGTTCTTTCTTTAATTGTATTCATTGATGCCAAGAGAAAGTGGCTTCAGTACATCCTTCAGTTGATAGTGTGGGTTGTTAGTCTTAAACTTTCTTTAAAGTTGATTTGCTGCATATTCAGTTTCTTCTTTTTTTTTTTTTTTTTTTTTGGTAGGACCTTAGAAATCAACTGGAGAAATTACATGGTGAAATGACTGAGAAAGAAAAAGCAGTTGAACACCATTACAATAATCTTTTGAGTGAAAGCAATCAGAAGCTGCAGAGCCAAGAACTTGTTATAAGGCAGCTGACAGACAGCGTCAATCACAAGGATCTGCTGCTTGAGGTAGGTAGACTTACTCTGAAATGAAAAATGGAAAGTTATCATTTGATTTTGTATGGGAATTATTACAAAATCATGTTTGTGGTTGGAGTTATTGTTGATTTTGAAGATAATCCTTCACTTCTCATAATCCCGTGTTTGCAGAACAGACCTGTAATTACAGAGTGTGTGGAATTCACCAGGATTTCTTGTTGGGGTTTTGTGAAGCGTGTGGACAGAGGGGGAAGAAAGCTTTACTAATACTTATGTAGGATTGGCACTGTTGTAAAAGCTCTGAAGTGCTCATGATTTTCAGTTTATTCTGCACAAAGTGGAAATTGATGAATAGATCCTGAAATATTTGATCTTCTTTTCTGGGGGCCCCAGATGTCCTATATGAGAAGGTTCCTGCCTGAATGGTAACGGGCCCCTGCTCAGTTTTCACAGAGTAAAAAAAGTAGTGATGGTATTCAGCCAGCAATGCAGAGAGGAGTTGAGGTTCTTCTGTACCTGGAGACAAAGGTGCATTGCATACCTTGACTGCATTTTTTAATACTAAGAGGGTTGCAGAGGTGGGGAAAGCTTCTGTATATCTTTTGGTTTTGCTTGTGGTGTCTCAAATTGAGCTCTTTTTGCAGGGTGTGTAAATAACATGTTCCACGTCATCCTTGGATGTTCTTCTGAATTTTGCTAGGTTTTGTATTTTGCAGTTTCAAATTAGGGTAAAACTGCCTGTTTTCTTTTGTTAGAGACTTGATGGAACAGTTAAAGAAAAGGATGCAGAGCTGCAGGAGCTCCAGAATAAGTGCAAGAACCTTCTAAGAGCTAATGAAGAACTTGAACTGAAAAATGAGGGTTTAGTAGAGGAGAAATGTGCTGCACAGACTCAACAGTCAATTATCAAGATAGTCAGAGAGCTGGAGGTGAGTTTTGCATTACTAATCATTTGCAGGTAAGTACCTTGACTTCAAATTGAATAGAATTTTGACTTTGGCTTCAAAGCTGTGGATTGGTATATGTTGTAATTCACCATATTTTCTGCTCTGATGAATTTATATGGCATCACTAAATTCCCTGCTTTCAGATGTTTTGCCTGCCATAAAGAGATAGGGGTTTTTTGGTGGTTAGGGCAGACATAATTCACTGAGAGAGAGGATATCTGTATTTCTGGGGAGGGGTGCAGAGAGGAGTTTGTGTACTTTGGATAGATAAGGGGAAAGATTGCACAGAGCTGGTGACCACAGGAGATAAATGGAATGTGAGGATAAATACAGGTAGGTGTGAAAACATGTCCAGGGCAAGAAGAAAACTTCTTTAAAGCAAAGAAGAACTTGTACAGAAATATATATGTTAAAAAAGGATAAGCAATATATTCCCATTACTTTATTTGATGCCATGAATTGAAAAGACTTGTACCTGAAGTGAGAGGTCAAAATTCAAAATTTTAGTTTTGGAAGTACTTCCTTCTCTCTTTACCCTCCATTCTGTTCTAGCAGAAGAAGTCAGGTACTGTTAAATTTTTGAATCACTGCCTGACTCCATCAGTGCATCATGGTGGACAGAGCATTGAACAAATGAGCTGCTTTTGAAGGTATATTTCTTGTCTCTTTTTGTGTTGTTTGCAGCCTGTTGTGTCGAGGTTTCTAAAAGCATCAGGCAAAGTTAAAGTAATTAGACTGGTACACAGTAATGGTGGAGAAAGCTTTTTCATTTCTGTAATAATATGTCAATCATTAACGAGACTTTCTCAAGGAAGTTCAAAATAAAGGGAGCCAATGGCAAAGGAAATGTTAGTTCAGTGTTTGGGGTCACATTCTGAGCAGTCTGGTGGTGAGATGATGAATGTGATGGGCACTATAATTAACCATGGGAGAGACAAGAGCGTGTGGAGTCCTGGTTGTGTGACCAGCTGAGAGAAAAGGAGCCTGAGCCCTGTTTGCCTGGGCAGCAGTGAGGCTTTATCCCAGTATATGTGAATGTGCAGACACAGAAAATGGGCTGGGCAAGGCTGGGGGGAAATTCCACTTCTGCACAACAAACTGCAGTGCATGCACCTAACTTCTGTCACAAAGGGACCTAGGATGGAAAATCACAGGGAATTAATGGAAATCAAACAGTGACTTGCCTGTGTACCCCTCACTCGGCTCAGGTGGATAACCAGGGCAGGAGCAGTGGCAGGCATGCAGGTAATCACCCAGACCCACCTTCTAATCACAGCCCATTCTCTGCTGCTGTGCACTCAGTGACTGAACAATAGCTCATCACAGCCCATTGTCCTCTCAGCTCAACCTCTGTGTCACCTATCTCCTGTAAGGACCCACTTGGGTACATTAATCACCAGTTTTTGGACACAGATTAGCCAGAGCTCTGCTCTCATTGGCTGCCTGGCACTCTTGGATGGCTTTGCTGTGCTGCACTGACTCAACAAACCCATAGCTGGATCCTCCCCACCAGAGGGGACAGAAACCAGGCTCTGCAGCCTCCCTGATCTTTTGAAGTTGTAAAAATTGATTGGAGAGATACAGAACTTTTCTCTCTTTCAGCATGTCTTTGTACTTTATTTTAATGTAATGATAAATTTTAAAGCAACCAACACCCAAAGCTCTGCTGGGTGCCTTGGCCAGGCCAGGAGAGATAAATTACAGGTTCTAATTTTGGAGTTTGGATTTTTGAGCCACTGTCATGGTCTAAAGAGAGTGAGTGAGGGCATTGATAATTAGGGGAGTCTGGCAACTTCTGACTCGAGGATCTCTGAAGTCTGAGTCAAATGTGTTTTACAGACAAGGAATTTAGAAATTAGAAGAAATGACCAAATTCTAGTGATGGATGAATGGATGGATCAGTGAGGAGGTATAGCTAATATCCTTCTCTCAGTCATTTATCCTTTAACCTTCAGAGATTTTGAAATGATCCTGAGGGTTGTTGGAAGCACGAGAACATTCAGCGAGGCAACCGGATATTCTTGTGACATTGCCAATAAGTTATTTATTGTGGGGTTATAAACCTTTTACTTTCATTGCTTGCAATCTAAGGAACCTTTAATGAAAATAAGTTATGTTTTCCACCACTGCTGCTTAGGAATAGTATTTCAGACTTAAATATAGACTTTAACATATTAGATTGCCTCCTTTCACGGGAATATAAATCCTTCACTGCAATATGGTCCTGGATGTCTTGCAGCTATCTCCTCTAACACATTTTCCCTCACACCATGTGTCAAGAGGTTTAATGTTTCATTAACTCCCACAGCATTACAGTCTATTTAAGTTACAGAGCTGCCTTATGTTTTGTGTACCGTCGGGGAGTTGATTGAAATAATTCACTCCCACGCGTTATTTAGAAATGACAGTAATAATGTACAAAAAAAAGGGATGTGCATGCTGCATCTCCTCATCCTTATTATTCGTGAAAGATTCTGAAAAATCAGGAACACTTCCTCGTGATTTTGCTAACCTTTACCTAGGTAGTTGAATTTAGAATTTAATAATTTGCGTGTAGCCTGTGACATTTGGAATTAAGAAACAGCTCATGTTAGGCAGAAAGAGTTGGGAGGATTTCATGAGGTTACTGAGATTTTGGTACAAATGGAGAACCCAACATGTGAATCCTAAAAGGAACAGGGTTTGTGTGTGGCACTGCTTTGTTCATGCAGCAGCCATTCCTTCCCTCATTTGTGCTCCCTAACTCTGCACAATGACAGCGCTCTGCCGGGGCTTCAGAAAGAGCTTAATTAGGATAGAGTCTGTAGTGTCTTCAGTAATAATTGCAAGGTTTGGATCAGACATATGGAAGAGTTCGCTAGGACTTTTAACAGACTGTGAAACAGCTAAATTCAGTGAAAAGAATAAGTTTTCCCTGTTGCTTTCTACGTCATTGGTCAGTGTTTGTGATCAAACTTTTCCAACTTAAATTACAACCCATGGATTTCTTGCTTAATGGCTGTTCTTGAAAGGCTGAGATTCCAGCACATTGATAAGACTCCTTAATTTAGGCTGCAAGTTGTACTTTTAATTTTTTTTTTTCATGAGATTATTTTATTACTGGCCTCTGGATCACCCACCTCCATCTGTTTTTGTGTTTCTCCGTGCGCAGTCAGCAGCTTTGCTGGGAGCTCTTCCTCTGCTCGTCCAGATAATGAATTCGATGTGAAGCTCAGGATTTTGCACTTTGATACAGAATAGTATTTAATGTCTAAATTGCACTAGAACCTGGCAATGTCTCTAGATGCAGCCTTTAGGTACTGTTAAATTTTTGAATCACTGCCTGGCTCCATCAGTGCATCATGGTGGACAGAGCACTGAACAAATGAGCTGCTTTTGAAGGTACATTTCTTGTCTCTTTTTGTGTTGTTTGCAGCCTGTTGTGTCGAGGTTTCTAAAAGCATCAGGCAAAGTTAAGATAATTAGACTGGTACACAGTAATGGTGGAGAAAGCTTTTTCATTTCTTTAATAATGACACTTTCTCAAGGAAGCTGATGGCAGCTGAACATGGAGCACCTGTCCAAAGGCAAGGTCACTTCTTCAAAGACTCTGGAGCATCAGTGGTAGAAGCTGCAGCAGGACCTGCCAGGCAGGTTACCTTAACAGGAGTCACCTGATCACAGCTTGATTACACTTGCAAAATATTATTTAACATATTTGCTGGCATATTGTGAAGTAAGAGTGTAAATAATTAAAAGTAAACACCGGTTGTCCTTGCTTTTGTGCTGTTTACTTTGCAGAGCACTGAATTGTTCAAATTAGCAGTCTTTGCATCTTTAGTGTGAATTAACGAGATTCTATTGTAGCTGAATTTTTTTTGGATGCATTTTCCTCCTTAGGAATTGCAGTTGGAATAATAACAGCTGCTTAAAACTCCTGGGTGTAGGTTTCTTCCTTGTTAATGATCTGTTCACTAATGATTTAGTATCTCTTAAGAGTTCCCTCAGCTGAAATTCCCCCTTAACTGTGGCACCTTTTTTGTTCCTCCTTTCAGTTTTCAGTCAAAATAAAAAACTGAGAGAACCAAAAATTCTTTAACAGAGGCAGAATTTGTGCCTGATATTAATACATCTAAATTTGCTGTAATATCCCAGTTATTTTCTCTTTGGAAATGATTGATATCTTAGATACTTTTACATAGTAAATGCAAGAAAATACTCCATTAAATAGCTGCATTTTTTACTTCCTGCTGCAAAAGTGACTGTCTGGTTGTTTTGGAATGAAAAAAGTCTGAGGAAATTAGTGGATCCTTACTGAGAGTGTACCATAAGAGTTTATGTTTATTCTTATAATAATAATATCATCCTTTCTGTGAGCAAGACTGCAGATAAACCATTTTCTTTTCTTCACACGAGTGAAGCAGCAGCTTGTAGTGTGCAGAAAACTGAATTATGCAGTGTCTGATATGTTTATCCTTTATTTGGAGCTCGATATAATCCTTGTTCAGAGTTGGAACAGAATTTGCTGGATCTCCTCACCCCCAAAAACCAATTTTATCCAGAACACAAAGAGGACTTGTTCTAAAATGTGTGCTTGGAGCTTTGGCTTGTTTGCTCCCCTTCCCCTCCTCTGTGATAGCTGCCTGCCAGGTTGTTCCTGCTGTGGGAACTTTGGGAGTGAGGATGCTTTTGTTGGGGATGGGGGAAACTTCTGAGGCTGTGAGAAAGATGCTGGAGCACTGTTGAGGTGTGTGATTCCCTCATGGTGGGTACCCAGTGAAACAGTCTTTGCCTCCTTCAGTAGCAGCTGCGTTTAAGGACAGTGGATGGTTCTCAGATGCACGTTGGTGATCCTGTTCAGAAAACTGGCATTTCAGCTTCTTTCACAAGAGCTTCAGGACGCAAGCACACACATGGGCACAGACATGAAAATCATGTTGTAATCACAGGATGTTCTTCTTTTCCATTAGGAAAATAAAGAAGCTGAGTATGAGAAGCTGCTCCTTGCTTTAAGGAAAGAACAGAACATTTATTCTACACTAGTGAAGACCTTCAAGGAGTCAGATAGGTAAGTGCTTCTGCTTTGGGGGATAATCTGAACTCAAAGGGCAAAGTTGTGAAAAGTGCAGCTTTACTGGGGATTAGTTTGTTCTGGCCAGTTGTTTATAAGCTCTCTGTAGTAGTCTCTAAAGAGAAATATTTATGTAAGCGAGTTTCTATTATCTAAATTACTTCAAATGTTTCTGTAAATGTTTCTTTTTAGATTGGACTCTCAAATGAGCCCTCTTTCCATTTAGGTACCAAAGTGAGCTGCTGGATTTTTCCATACTTAGGTCTTGTGTTTTGGCATCTTGCAAAAACAACTTGCAGTGAACTTTTGGGCCTTGGACAATTTGCCATTTTTTACTCCTAAAATACAGATAATGCTTATCTTAAAAGTGACACTGTGGGAATGTTGATGAGAATATAAATATGCAAGATTTGGGAGAAGGTTAAACAAAACAGAGTAATTGAAGTTTGCATAGTACTCGTTCAGTGCAAAGCATTGAAAAGGGTGGCATAAGCAAGTGGTTTTTAACCTTTTAAAATCAAAGAACCCAACAATTCAGAAAGAAATCTGCAGCCTACTCTGTATCCTGTTATTGCTTGGCAATTGAGGAGGAGGCATTATGATAAAGAACGTTCTTAGTCTGTAGACAAATGAAATTTAAATGTTTTATAAAAAGTTACTGCTATAATTGCAAATTTCTTAATGAAGTTTTGAGAGCCAGCTTCTGAAAGCAGTGGTTTATACCTGCCAGCTCTGGGGGAAGGTTTATTTGTATTTTGCAGTTGTTTTATAGACCACTATAGTTTGGAAACCATAAAGTAGCACTAGACTAGATGAGATTTGTGTGTGAGTTAAGCACTTAGCAGCAATGCCAGCTTGTGCTTGGCCACAGCTCAGGACCTGCTTTAGATGCTAGACAAAATACTGATGAAAAATAATGCTAGCAGTCAGCTGATGGAGATTATCTCTGATTTCATGTGAAGAGTGGGACCTGGCAGTGACTCCTGCTCTGTGGGCACGGAGAGGCTCCACATTCTGTACAGCAATGACAGCAAACAGTGTGGCTCTGAACCTGGCTGTTCTAGAAGGCCTTTCAAATAAGCAAACCCAGAACTCCAGGTGTCATCACTGGGCTTTTGCAAGGAGCTTCTGTAGGATCAGGATCATTAGTCCTGATCCCTGATATAGGATTTTGAGTACTGTGTCCAGTTCTGGGCCCCCCAGTTTAGGAAAGACATTGAGATGCTTGAGCACATCTGGAGGAGGCAACGAGGCTGGAGAGGGGCTTGGAACACAAACCCTGTGAGGAATGACTGAGGGAGCTGGGGATGTTCAGCCTGGAGAAAAGAAGACTCAGAGGTGACCTTATCACTCTCTACAACTTCCTGAAGGGTAGTTGTAGTCAGGTGGGGTTGGGCTCTTTCTCCAGGCAGCACTGACAGAACCAGAGGACACAGCCTCAAGCTGCACCAAGGGAAATTTAGGTTGGATATTAGGAAAAAATTTTTCACAGAAAGGGTGATAAAGTTCTGGGATGGCTGCCTGGGGAGGTGGTGGAGTCACCATCCCTGGGTGTGTTTAAAAAAAGCCTGGATGTGGCACTGGGTGCCAGGGTTTAGTTGAGGTTTCAGGGAACAGGTTGGACTCCATGATCTTGAAGGTCTCTTCCAACCCTGTGGTTCTGGGATTTTGGGATGCATGGAGCAGTCAGTGCAGAGGATGCACAGTGAGCTGGGGCTTGGAGCTGCTCTTATTCCTCCATCTCCCATCTTTGGGGGCTGGAACGTGCAGGAAACTTCATCAAGGCTTGAATCCCAAATTTTTGGGGAATGGGTAAACAAGCCCTGCAGATACACAGATGAGGAAGCTGGGTTTAATTGCCATCAGCAGCAACATGGATTTTGGGCAAACATCTGTTTTCTTGCTGACATCTTCTTTTAGGCATTAGTTATTTTAAGCAACCCGGGTGGTTATTTTTCAAAATGAGCTACTGGATGTCAGGACCAAGACATTCCTTCTCTCTCCAAGAGGGGAATCAGTGCTTGTTCTTATAAAACCTTTAACTCATGAAAAGGAGAAAATGTGCTTACCTGGCTTCTAGTCATGTGTTGGTTTGGTTTTACTCTTAATCTGTTTTTGCTGAGCATTTAAGAGAGCTCTCACTTCAAAGAAGCTCTTGTATGAGGAAGAATTGTTTAAAGCAGTAGTTTCTTGTGCAGGAACCCCTGACAACAGCACACTTGTCAGGAGATAGACTGAGAGGCTTTTCATACATGTAGCCTTTTAATTAACGTGCATCTGCAATACTCCGTTATTCTCATGCAAGTGTGATGTGCTCTGTGTTCCTGTACAGTCTCCCATCAGGTGGATTGATATTTTTTTAAAGATCCCCGAGTTCTCTATCATTTAGTGCAGTGGCTTGGAAATTCTGCAGCAGCTTAATTTATTTTAAAACACTAAGTGAAGTAAATGCAAAAATAAATACTACAAAGAGTTCAGTAACAGCCTCTTATTTATTTTTTATTAAAGCAAATTTATTTCATTTTATTACAGTTTCAGGTTGGTTTATTTTCAGCACTTAAATATTTTTACAGATTGATCAGAACTGCCTTGTTGGTGTGGTTGAAGGGTGTGGGAAGATGTAGCAAGGGCAGCTGGCTCTGGGGCCTGAGGGGCAGCTGATGCTGAAGAGCTTCAGTAGTAAAGTTGCTTTAAAAATTAATTCACCTTGACAAATTAAAAATTCTAAGTTTGGACATTTATGCCCCATGGTGGTAACTGAGACAATTGAGACCATTTAGAACTCAAGGGATCTTTTTACAGGCTGTGGATAAATGAAGAAATAAAACAGTTAGTTGTGTCTGGGTCCTATTTTCAGTGGAACAGGATCTTTTGATATTTTTCCTAAGTGCAGGATTAGATTATCTGGTGGAGCTCTGTGGCAAGGGAACAAAGTTTCCATGGTCACCACATAATGGAATACACAAAGCCATCAGCATTATGTGATAATGATATTTTTCTGGCACAGTTTTTAGAAGATAGTAATTTAGATTTTCCTTAAAAAGAACTGCTCAGAAAGAGGCTGGGAGAAGAGCTCTGTCATGGGGAAGCTGATTTAGGCAGCAGAGCCCAAAAGAGCAGGAAAATGCTGTGTATGTAAACATTTAATCTCCTCTTTCTATGTAGGGATTTGTTTGTGCTTATGCATCAGAATGATGGAAGTGTGGGATGAAACCCAGCCATGGGGAATGGGAAATGGCTGCGAGCCTGAGTGGAGAAAAAACCAGTGCACACCAAAATGTTTTCAACTGAATCTCAGACATTTATTTGTCTCTTTTTTTTTTCCAGTATAAATAGCTTGCAAGTGGAGCTGAACAACATTTTCATGTTGAGAAAACAACTGGAAGAAGATGTTTTAGGTAATAGGAATCTCCAGAAGATTTTACAAGATCAGATTAAGGACATGAAAAACCACAAAGGTTTGTATCCATGCCCAGCCCAACCCTCTAGCACGAAAGAAAAGTGGTTTTATTTCAGTCAGTTTGCTGGCATGGAGAAAACATATTTGAGAGTAAAAAAGGTGTGAAAATATTTCTTTTTGAAAGGTGCAAAAAGATTTCTTTTTGACTTTTTATACAGATGATTTGGTGGATTTGTAACAGAATGTCCTGGAGCAACCAGGGCACATACAGAGGGACAGTTTCTCTCTTTCCATGCAGCAAATGTTAGAAATTCCATGGCAATTCTACTGCAGAGATCATTTCATGCTGCCTGCAGCTTTGTACCCACAGAATTCACTGTTTTCCACAAAAGTCAGAGATTCCTGCCTTGGAATCACTTGGTGGCCATGGGATATTTTCTGACCATGGGGTGTAATTACTTCCCAAAGAGCTTGTGGCTTAGGCACTGGTAACCTCCTCCTAGCAGAAGTATTTCCAGAGAAAGAAAGAAATACCTAGAAGTTTTGTTACTTAGTAATTCAGAAAAAGTAGAGCTTTTAAATATAGCTCAGCTTCTGGCTTTTTTGCTGTGTGTCTTGGGAGGTGTTTTTAGTATATTCTTAGATATAGAAAAAGAATAATATAAGTGGGTATCATTAAATAGTTTACTGCATATGTACAAGATGTTTCTGTTTTATCCCATAGGGGATATATAAATAACAGTAAAGCCTGTTCACTTCCCCTTTCAACTTAGATTTTCAATTTTAGCATCACTTGACAGCTCTGATAAGTGACAAAAGGTAAACTTCAGCTGTTTCAGAGTTTCCAACCTCAAAAGCCCAGAGATAATCAACAACCAGAGTGGGCCAAAGGGTCTTGTGGATACTCCAGGGTTCTCAGGAACTGCTGTGCTGAGGGTGAGGCTGGTGGGAATAAAGGCTGAAAAATTAGTCATGAGTTGTGTCTTTTGGGTCCTTGCAGCAGCCACGGGATCAGTGTCAGAACTGGGAGTAGGATTTGCATGTCTCTTCTTTGTCCTAATTTAGTTATGCTTTCTCCCTATCTAATGAAATTTATTTATAGAATTGACTGTCATTTATATTGTAGATAAACAGGTGTTTATTGAAACATAAATAATTCCTGCAGTTACAGAGGCAGTGAATAAGTAACTATTTTCAATCCAATTACTGCATTCTTTTGACCCAAAAGCAAAATAAGTTCATTAACTTTGTCTAACCTGGCATTTTTCCTTGAGACCTTGAGTTCGTGCTCATGAAACTATAGTTAAAATAGAATAACTATTCATGCCTAACTTATCCTTCCTAAAAATTATTTCTAATTGTAATGCTAAATATGTAAATTATAATTCAGAATTACATTCACAACTCGTGCTGATAACCGCAGAAAATACAGCCACAGAAAATGCAGCAAGTCTGTGTGACAGAAGCACAAAGAAATAGGAGGACAAATTTTTTTCAATTAAACAGAAAGCTTATTTTGGGAATGAAACATTCTAACTGGCCTCCCACAGACTTACTGGAAGGTTCTTATTGGAAATGTCCTGTTCATTCTGAGCTGTGTTTTCCTGCAAATGGAGTTTCTGAAATAATGTCTGTCCTTGGCTATTTTGGCAGATGAAACTCTATCTTTCTGTGGAGATCAAACATCCTATATGAGTATCTGTTTGGGAGAACAAGACCATTTAAGCCTTCAGATAGACCATCTGTCTCTGGAAGAACTTAAAAAAAAGGTATTGATCTTTTTTCATTATTTACTGTTCCTAATGGCTTAATTCTGCTTTGTTTCTAGTTTCTGTGTCTCTCACAGAAACATTTATTTAGGTGCAGTTGGGTAGATGTGAAAGGATTTGAAGCTCCCATCTCTGTGGTTTGTGACCCACCTTTTATGAACTAATTAGACTTTATTACACCCATGGGCTTCAGAGTCAGCTGAAAGCTGAGTGATTTGCAGCCAGGCTTTTGTGGTCTTGGACACCTGGACTCAAGGTTTTGACTCAGTACAAGTTTCAACTTCATCTACATCAACTCCAAAGAAAGGTTTTGCCTTGAGCACCCCACAGTGTGTATTTATGTGCCTTCATCAGGCATGGAGGTGGTGGTGTCTATACTGTGTTCTGTAGAGCACACTCCATCCCAGGATTTGCAAATCCTTTGGTAAATAGGGCATGCTATAAAATAACCCTGAGGGGCGTCTCTATTGTCTGTAAGGAGAACTGAAGTTCAGAGAGATGAAAGTGCTGACCAAATAATAAATCAGTATTGGAGTTCAGAAACCTCTTCTCTTTCTCCTGATCCTGCACAGTGACATCTGATCCATGCACCAGTTCATGACAAGGAATAATTTTGGATATGATTGGTTGGGAGTGAGCATAAGTGAAGTTTTCTATTTCTCAGGGACAGCTGAATTGTAGGCAGGTGCTCATGCTCTGGAGGTGGTGGGTAGCCTGAAGGAAGGAAGTTTGTCTTACTTGGAACAGGTGTCCCTAAAAAAACCCCAGATTGTGTCCCAGTGCCATTCTGGGGTTTTACTGCTTTTATCTCTGAGCATGTTCCCTTCAGAAGGCTCAGGGACACTCATTAGCAAAAGCTATTTATAAGTAATTTCATACTGGAAAACGGGTGTGACTGAAAGCTGACCTGGTTTTCCAAAGATATTAATTGGTCTGATAAAAAGATTTCACTTTTTTTCTTCAAACATTGCCTTCTTGATACACTTCATGGCTTTGTGGCCATGAGAGTTTTGAACCCAGCTGCCCAGTCAGATTCTGTGTCTGTGAAACTGCTCAGAATGAGAGTGGCTTTTAAAGAGGGTTGGAGAAAGAAGAACATCTTGTTCCTGAATGCTGCTGCTTTTCAGTAATACTGTTTTTTCTTGCATTAAATGTTTCTTCTCAGATCAGCTGTTTGTGTGAGTGCCCTCAGGTTTGTTCTTGCTACTGAGTTATGAAACTTGTTACCTAAACTTTATAACTGACTGTGAACTACAGTGTTCCAAATGAAGGTCCCTTGAACACTAATTCACAAATACAGAAGCATGTTTCTGTACCTAGGGAGATTAACACAGGAGCAGATACACAAACCCAGTGCAGCTTGCATTTAGCTGGAGATTTATCTGCCATCATTTGTTTTCCCACTTTGTTTGCATGTTACGAGTTCTGCTTGTTCTTCCTTTGGTTATTTAGGTTGCTGACCTGCTCCTGATGGTCAAAGAGCTGCAGTCAATTAATCAAGAACTTAAGGCAAGACAGTCTGGCTGTTGTGCAAAGGAGTCTCAAGGAAAGGAAGCACTGGAAATACTAAACCACAGAGAGGTAGGTTTTCTGGTTTAAAGTAGTGAGTCTGACTCTCACATCTCATCTGCCTTGTGGAGTCGTTTACATCTGTGCAGGAGTGTAAAGCCCTTGGGGCTGAGGTTGCTAATTCCTTATAATAACTTTTTAAATTAATGATGTAAACAACTTTAACATGTTAGCACGACAGAGAAGCAGCTCAATGCAAGTGTTCAGTGATGTGTCAAGTTGATTTTAGGGAAGCAACATACTCATTTAAATATTAATTGGGTTTGTGATCTATTTGTTTTGTCAATTGAAAGGGAGGGAAATAGTTAATTTTACAAAGAAAGCAATATCTTAAAAACCATTTTAGTTATTCCTGAAGGTCTGTTTGCTATTGCATAGTCATTCTCAGGCTGTGTCTAATTATTTAAGAGTTTCCTTCAGATCTCTTCAAAATAGGAGGGTTCAGTGTAGCCAAAACCCAAAGAACAGAACTTCAGCTCACCTAAACATGTGGCTATTTCTTCATATAGAATAGAGAAGTACCTAAAGAAGGGCCAGCACTGTAGTGGGTTGCTGAGAGGTGCAAGGAAATAATCCCTGCTGGGTGTTTCATTCATTTCCCCAGAGCTGGGACTGTTCTCAGCTGTGGGGGAGGAGAGGCCTTGGCAAAATCCTTGCACTGGGAGCATTTTGGGTGCTGGGTCCCCACGTGTGTGTGAGTGGTGAAGGTTGTCCAGGAGGTTCTGGGTGACCCTTCCAGCTTGGAAAGTATTACTTGAAATGTGGCTGGTAGTGTTTGTCTTTATGTTCCTTTGTGGCTTTTGCTTTCAGTTCCATCGTTGTGTAGAATGTAATGAAGGGGAAGGAAAAAATACAAAAGGAATTATGATAGTGCTGGTATTTTGTGTCTCGAATTCTTGAATTAAACTCAAAAGAGCAAGATTAGAAATAGTTTGAATCAGTTCTATGCAGGACTGGCTGATTCAATTCCACTGGGACTGTGGAATTAATGTTTTTTTTTCTGCAGAACTCAGGGAAAAAGCTCCTGTCTTTTCCTGGATGTGCTGCAGGTATATTGGGACAGTCACAAAACATTTTTGCTTCTTCCTTTTTAAGACACAGTCATGCTGTCTTTAATTGAGGTATATTTTAAATTAGAAACAGACCTTTAGGTGTGCCATGGTTTTATTGAAACAGTGAGTTTATGTGTCACTGAGAGGTTTGGGAGAAGAGCTGGTGGGCCATCCCTCTCCGGGTGCCTGCACTCTCCATAATTAACATTTTTAGCAATTTGTCTCGTCATCCTGCAGAGGGCTCTGCATCCCCGTGGATGCCACAGTGAATTCCAAAGGAATTCCTGTCCTGTGCCAGGATTATCGGGACAGGATGCTGTGTGCTCCTGTTCCTCTCGGCATGACAGGTACATACAGGGCTGCTCACTGAAGAAACTGCAGAATCAGGTGTAAAATGACACAGAGTGAAGCTTGTAAAATATAAATAGACCTTAATGTTCTGGGAAAGGAAATAAGAAAGTTAAATATGGATTTTAATCAGCGCCAGAATGACTGTAGTACTATGGAGCTCAAAAATGAAAGGATCTTTAGTTAAAAGTTTTTAGTTCAAAAGCTATCTTTTTATTAGGTGTGGCAATAAACGACAACCTGGATATTGGGCTGTGGCTGTCCCAACAGTGTATTTTGCATATTAACAACCACTCTCAAAAACCCCTTACATTTTTTTGCTGTTTTTTCAGCTAGAATTTGTTGGCAGGTAGTGCTGGCGTGACACTGACATCTGTGTTACATGAGGAGTTTGGATACGGGATCTTCCTCAGGGTCTTAAAATGCTCCCATCCTGCTTTTCCTTCCCAAAGGCAGAGCAGAAATCAGGAGTGTGCTCGGTGGTGCCTCTGCAGGCTCTGACAGCCCCTTGTCCTCTGCTCCTTGGCTTCCTGCTCGTGCTGGGAGGGAGAAGGAGGAGAGGAAAAAGTTGCTTTTGTGCTGTCCTCTGAACATCTGCCTTCTCAGAGAGGAGCAGCCTCAGTGATCTCAGCCTTCAGGGCTCTGGGGAGCTTTGCAAACCACACACACCAGTGCTTCACTTAGGAGAAACATTCTCCTGGTTTTCAGTCTCCACGGAAGTACTTGCAAACAGGCAGCTTATTTTTGGTAGACTTATCTTTCTGGCCTTGAGACACTTACTTTCTTTTAATATTTTGTTGCATATGAGGTCATATTCCTTGGAGTACAGGACCTGTCAGCCTCTCAGACACAGGACCATAGGATCAGGCTCAGCCTGCAGTGATTTATTGTCACAGTGTATTTACAACCTGTTGGTCTTATGCAGTAATTTCATTAACGAATCCTCACTTACTAAACCAAATACTAGCCTGGGAAAAGCAGATACTAAATAATGTTGACCCATAAAAGGTAGTTGCATTGCATGGATAAGTTACATGTGCAAATAAGTTTATTTTCTATACACAAATGTAGGGTTTTTCCTGAATTTCCTGAACAAGCAAGATTCAACCTAAATAGTTTTTTTTTTTTTTAAATAATAGTTAAAATTATTGGATTTTTGGCATCCCATGATTACAACAAAAATTTTTTTTTGTAATGCATGCCCTTGTTATATACCCTAAACCTCTCTGTGTCTTTCACCAGCTTTCAAATTGTCTTTACTCTGTGTTATCCTACAACAAGTCTGAGTGAAAATACCAAGATAACCCAAGCATGACTTGGAAGTCAGTTTTCCATATAGAATTCTAACTGTAAAAGGCAAATGTATTAATACTCTGCACCATCCAGTTTCTGCCTTTTAAAATTCATACCTAAAACCATTAGACTTGCTTGTACTGCAAGAGGTTCAGAGATAAAAGGGGTTTTCCCATTAATTTAGTATATATATATATGTATATTTTTTATATATGTATTTATGTATGCATACATTCAATGCATACTCAATTAAAAAATCAAAATCAAACCACACACATCCATTCAACTCCCAGTGCTCTGAGGAAGCAGAACTAACTCTGTCCCACACAGCTTGGGATCCTCTGTGTCAGGGCTGTGTCCTACCCATGGATTGGGCATAACTGGAGTTTCCAGAGGAGCCACAGAGATGCTCCAAGGGCTGGAGCCCCTCTGGAGCCAGGCTGGGACACCTGGGGGTGCTCACCTGGAGAGGAGAAGGCTCCTAGGAGAGCTCAGAGCCCCTGCCAGGGCTTAAAGGTGCTCCAGGAGAGCTGGAGAGGGACTGGGGGCAAGGGATGGAGGGACAGGACACAGGGAATGGCCTGAAGATGAAGGAGTGCAGGTTTAGGTGGGATATTAATAAGAAATTCTTCTCTGGGAGGGTGGGCAGGCTCTGGCACAGGGTGCCCTGAGAAGCCTCTGGATCCCTGGAAGTGCTCAACAGCATCCAGCAAAGCAAAGGGGTTCTGTTCCTGCTCTCAGTGATGCTGATGTCAGGGACCTGGGTGCTGCTCCTGAAAAAGCTGAGTCCTCCTCCTCCTCTTTGCTCAGGCAATGAGATGGGTTGGGTTCTGTGGGAAACAGGGAGTAAAAGATGATTTGGCACCATTTGCTGCAAATGGGCAAATTTAGGCATAGACACAGCAGATTGTAACCTTCAGTGGCACAGTAAATCTTTCTAGTGTACAGCAAGCCACATGTGCTTCGTTTTAAAAGCATCTATTTCCTGAATGCTGGAGAAGAGCCTAAATTGTGTAGCAAATAAAAATAAATTCTGGAAATTGGAAAATAAAATAGGCAGAATGGGGACACAACTGAGGATACAGAGCTCCTTTGTCACGAGAGGTTAAATGGTTTTTATATGTTCTACAAATTCTGAGGAGGAAGGGTTAAATAAAAATGAAGGAATGCATAAGATAAAGTTTCATTTTATTTGATATGAGTAATTCCTGGGGTTTATATTAATTTTCTTTGATCTTGTTGAAGGAATCTAATTCAGTGTTTGTTACTTTGTATTACAGGCTTTTTTATTTTTCTTTTAAGACATATCACTGACTTATTTATGCACGTTTCATATCACAGTATTTTTTTTTGTGCTACATTTTCACATCATTCCATACTTTGTGTAGTGTCTTGAAACAACAGAGAAGCCTGTGATGCAGCCTGAAGATGGTGACAATGACAGGAAGGTGCAGAACAGTCAGTTTTGTGAGAGGGTCAGTCAGGTAGGAGCATTATGGGACAGTGCTCCCTTCCCTGCATGCCTTTAAAATGTCTTCATTCTCTTAGAGCATAAAGTATTTTGCAAACAAAACATACTTTTCTTGGTTTCTGATTTTGCTTTCAACTAATTGTTGTCTTCTGGAAGCTTTTTCCTGTATTTCTGGGCTGGTTTTGCATTCAAGATTGCTTTCATTGTCTTGTGTTTGAGTACTCATAGTCACCCTGAGTGGGGATGACAGAGTCCCTTGAAATGGTGTTTTCTGCATCCACACAGGTTGAGCTCCTGCCTCCATTGCAGTCAGGCCTGGAGTACAAACTGTGTGAGATTCACTTGCTGTGATTGAGGAACAAGCCCTGTAGATCCTTCTTTAGGGTTGAAATGCTTGATAGCTTGGTAAATGGTAAACTGTGTTTTCATACAAACAGGAATCTGCTGGCCTCTCAATCTAATCAATGGGAGATAAAGCATCATGGAATCATAAAATAACTCAGCTTGCAAACTGGTTTGTCATGTTGAAGAAGGATGATATTTTGCTCTATGAAATCTGTAATTTCTGTGTTTCTCTGTTTACCAGGTATGCCTTCAAGTGTCTTTGGATTTTCCTTGTGAGGTGGATAAACAGGTAAGTGATGTATTGTAAAAACTCTTTTGGCTCTTGTTGCTGATGGGAATTGTACCCAGATGGGCCCAGATTGAATTCTCATGTCATTGCTGCAGATTTTGATTGTTTAATTGGGGTTTGAATGACTGTGGAGATCCCAGGTAGAAATTCCCTTGGACACATCCATAATGTTTTATAAGAAAGTTGGCAGCTTGTAAATGCTTCCAGGTTTTGTCCTGTCCCAGCCATCAGGGCTTGAATCTGGAGATCCCAGGACAGAATCTGTACTGTAAATACAAATGATTCAAAGCTGAGCTAATAAAATTGTTAGCTGCAGTCTGCAGGCAACATTCCAGAAGTTTCATACCTCTTGTTAGATAAAGACCTTCAGGGAAATCTTCTTACTCCTTACTAAACAACTGATCCCTATGAATTAATCATATGAAATAGATGTTAATTAGCTTTTCTATTAATAAATAGTCAGCAAAATGTCTGTGGGTGCTTCTTAATGTAGATAAAGAGCATCAGGAATTACAGAACCTGATTACAGAAAGATTACAGCCCTGAATTTAATAGAACATTGCATACCTGTGTAATAAGACAATGTTTGCAATTTTTTAACAGATAACTCCATCAGGCTATTCAGAGAGTTTCTGCAAAGACAGACATTATAGGAGTCCAATTAAGCCTCAATTTGAGCATGATACAACTGACAAACACTTGAGAACAGGAATGAGTGAACATGAAACAGAAGAGAACTTGCTCACATCTCTTCTAAGAGAAAATAGAACATCTGTGCTGGAATCTACGTGAGTATGAGGGATGTGCACTGCTTTTGACAGTATTTCTATTTGAGAAGAGAATAAGGTAATTTTGCTAAAGTGAATTTAGATAATGGCACTGTCTAATTTACCTGAGAGATTGGCAAGGCACCTTCAGAGCCATTTTAGTCTATCATGCAATTAAGTAATTAGGAAACATACTATCAGTAGAAATCCTTAAAAAAACCCCGTTGCAAGAAAGAAACTCTGCAAAGTTTCTGAGCCAGGGAGCTTTACTGCAGAGACTGATTGTTTCCAGGATGGGGTCTAACAGAGTCAAAGGGCTTAGTTGACAGTAGCTGGTATTTTTCTTGAAAAAATCAAAATATCTGAGAGCACAGGCCAGTGAAAATTGGTGTGGTAGAAGAGACAACACTTTACTGCTGTAAAAAGAGCATGTAAAAGGATCTGCAGATGGAGGAATTGGAGTTACAGTGACTTTTTACAGGGATAATTTTGAATGGATGGTGCTGCACACTGAGTGCCCTTTGCCACTTCACCTGGGCTGCCTGGACAGGGCTTTGCTGCTCTCAGGTTAGGGAGTTGGGGCCCTGTCCTCACTTGACTGATGGGTTCTTCCAGTGCCACCACCTGTAGGACTGGCTGAGCTATGTTCTCAGCTCTTGGGTCACTTTTCATGTAGGAGAAAACACTTGTGGATCTAAATCTATACAAGCCCTACTGGCACCAGTGGAATTCAAGTGTGTGTGTGTGTGTGTTACACTGGGGTTTGATCAATTCCCAGCTGAAATGCTCATTCCCATAGGAACTGGACAATGCCAAGCAAGGCAAACCACTCACCCTGACTGATTCAGCCCAGTTTCATGCTCACACCGCTTAAATCTCCTGGTTGAGCACTGAGTTATAGTTTGCTGTAGATCATTCTCATGTTCCTTTCCTTGTCCTGTAGCTCCTTTTCCTTCTCTAGTTGCTTTCCTGGTCTCTGGCCTGACTATGTGCAGAATTCTGTGACTTTTCCAGTGCCTGTCAGTGCTGGGAGCAGAATCTCCAGTGGAGTTACACAAGTCAAACCTTGGTTTCTGTGTTCACCATGCTGCACTTGGCTTCACTCAGGCATTTCTGTATTTTCACATTACTATTTAAAACTCTCCCAACAGGCATAAATTGTCTTAGTTGTCACAGGAGTAGTTAGTGGTGAATGAGGAGATGCTACTCCCTTAGAAATGAAGAGAAAACATTGTTTATTTGTTATCTTTACTTAAAAGTTGGCTAATGAGTAATTCTAGCACCGTCATCTTTACCACTCTAGTGTGTAATTTTTCCTGTGTTCAAGTATAAATGACCAGGCTGATGGGTGATGAGCCTGTGCTTTGCATAGCTGAATTCTCACTAATGCCATTAGATGCCAGAGGAAGCCATAAAAAGCCTAGTTAGCTTCTACCATTTCAAATGCTAAATGATACAAATGCAGTTGTTTAAAACTCTGGTTTCTATGTTTAATGGCACAAACAGCTCTCTATTGGACACATGAAATTGTCTCTAGAATTTCAGAGCTTGCTTGTGCTTTAAATGCCTCTTATTTGGCTTCAGTTTCTCTTAAAACACTGCTGTCCATGAGCTGCTGGTTATCCACGGGGCAGTTTGGTGTCTGTAATGAGCTGGTTTTGTAGGCTTTTTGGCTGATTTCTCACTTTTCATCTTCCCTGTTCCATTAGAAATTCATGGAGGAGTAGATTTGCACAAAAAGTCAACATCAGGGCCAGGAGTTGCACTCTGATGGTCTTTGTGGGTTCTTTCCAACTTGGGCTAATCTATGATTATATGGCCTAGAGTCTGGTGTGGTGTTGGTATAAATTAACTTTTAAGGTAGAGAGTAAACTTTTTTGAGAATCCATTCATATTTCTTATATTGCTGTGTTAAATAGGAGAAAAGCCACGATGAGGCAATTCATGATACAATTCATGTTGTGAAAAGGTTCCAGAAACTCTGTTAGTGAGTAATTCATTAGTGAGTGAAAACAGAACCTCCTGGGAATTTCAGATATGTCACAACACAGCAGAAGGGTTTCTTGGAAGGTATTTTTGTTTGCTTAAATAAAAATCTAAATTCATGTCTTTTCTCTCCTCTTTCCTGAGTGCAGCAGACAAGAACAAATGAAAATTGTAAATGAACTGTTAGATCATCTGAACACGACAGAGGAAGAATGTTCAAGTGAAGATATAGAGAAAAAGGATGAAAAAGATCTTAGGCAAATGATTATTCAACTAAGAGCTCAACTCAAACATTTCAAGCAGGTCACTAAATTCTTAAAGCAGCGAGTAGAATTGAAATCAGCTTTTGATGGGGAGGAGAAGCTTTATCCAGATGCAGTGCCACAGATTAATAAGGCGAGTCAGTTGTTGAAAGTGGAATTGAAAGATGCAGCTATGCAAACAATGACTTTAGAGAGTAATGTCATGAGATTCAAACATGAAGGCAAAAAAGGAGCCTCAGAAGAAAAGTCAGAATATTCAAGATTAAATGCAGAAGCAGAACATCAGCAAGAAAATGTGTATAAGAAGGGTGAACAGCATGAAAGACTTTCTTTTACTAGAACAAATGAAGTAAGTTTATTCTCTTTTTTGTACTCAGGGAATAGATGTATAAAAGGGAAAAAATATGTTTCATTTCTAATATTAAATCTTGCTTTTGTATGATTTTTAATATTAGGAAAAGAGATGTAAGCCAAATATATTTTAGATAATTATTCTTAATGTTCAGAGCTTTTCATCTCCTACTTCAGCGTGCTTTAGAACATTAATTAATTGAATTTCAATCCTCCCTGGGACCACATACTCGTAAATATTTCAGCTTTTGGAAAAAGAGAGTCTGTGTTTCTTCATAATGTACACAACTAGAGCATTTGGAACTGATGAAGTCTAAATGGCAAAAGTGTTCTAGAAAATTCCAGATTTGCATCACATCTGGGAGCAAGCTCTGGAGGGGTCAGTGGGACACTTCCACAAACTCAAATCTTAATTTTAGGCTTTTTTTACCATCCTGTCATTGTGTCTTGCTTCCTGAGAAGTGTGGCCAGGAGTGCCCTGTGGCACGGGGCACTTTGTTGTGTTTGTCTGGGACCTGAGCGCACAGAGCCTGTTCTGGGAGCGCTCGGGCCAGGTGAGTTTTGAAGCTTCTGTCTGCAGGCAGTGTGTGATCCCAAACAAAGAGGTGGGAAAACAGTGTCTGCTAAAGACTTCTGTGTATTGTTTCAGCAGCAGTGATGGAAGTGAAGTTGAAAACTCTTTGAAGATCTTGGCTCCTGCGGAGCAGACAAAGGGGAGCGTTGCTTTTGATTTTGTGCACTGCTAACAGGGAATGTTGTAGCACCTTCTGCAAAGAGTGGCTTCCATGACTTTAGTGATCAAGAGATTTCTGAGAGGCAGCAATTAGGAGTGGTTCATTTTTATCCTGGCTTGTTCCTCTTGGGTTCATTTTTCTGAAGGAAGGGGCGTGTAAATGAAGGGATGTTGATAAGGCTTTGTCCCGGCCGTGAAGTGGCAGGACAAGGGGGAATGGCCTGAAGATGAAGGAGGGCAAGATACTGAGATGTTGAAGATGGGATATTAGGAAAAATTCTTCCCTGTGAGGGGGGTGAGTCCCTGGCACAGGTGGCTGCCCCTGGATCCCTGGCAGTGCCCAAGGCCAGGTTGGACATTGGGGCTTGGAACACCTTGGGACAGTGGAAGCATGGCAGGGGTGGAATGAGAGGAGTTTTAAGGTCCCTTCCAACCCAAACCATTCCACAATTTTTTCATTCTTCCTGCAATTTTCTTTTCTTTTTCAAGTTCCTGTTTTCCCTGAGTTTCAGTTTGCTGTTCTTATTCACCATTTTCCAGATTCCTCCCTGGTTTAATCAGTGGCACCCTCAATGCAGCCCTTGAATGAGTTGCTTTAAAAGCTTTCTTGTTTGGACTAATGCACTGTATCTTTGGCTTTGGAATGGCTTTTATAAATAATTTGATGTAGCCAGCTGAAGTGGCCTTTGGGTAATCTGGGTGACAAATGTGTCTGTGCCACAGCCCTGAGACAGCTGGAAATGGTTTGGTGTTATTAAAGCAGTTTAGTTAGCTGGAAGTTCTGGATTTATTTTGCAGCCTGTGAAGGATACTGTTCTCATATATGTACAAAAGGAATTGAGGATGGCATTTGGAAAATGGAACTTGCTTTTTATGATTTTAAATTGTGTAAAGACTGTAATTGCTGAGAAGTGAATGCGGAAAGGTATTTCAGAATACATTGGGTGGTGAAAGAAATTAGGGGACTTAACAGCACTGGTGGAGCAAATGAACAGCAAAATTATAAACTAAATCTATCTGAACATGCCATTATTGGTTTTTATTATTATTATTACACACAATTCCATAACTCTCATCAACACATGGCATGCTTTTATCTTTCTGGAGGCAGCACTGGTTTATGCTGTGGGGTTTAAACAGGGAACATTTATTTTATGCAGAGTCTTCCAAAGGTGAGAGGATAAAATGTAGTGACTTAAGAAATGCAGCTTCCCCCAGCTCCAGTGAGGGAATGTCTTTTACAGCAGGAAATGGGAATCCTTTAGAAGCAGCTTAGAGAGTGGATGGGTGGAGAGACTGGTTTTGTTCATAAAGGACTTCTCTGTGGCAGAATAATTGTCCTCTGTGGCTGATGCAAAGTTATGCTGATTTTCTCAAAGCTGTGCAAGTAGGACATGTTGAGTGGAGACTAAAGGAAGAAAGGAAAATAAGCTTAGGAGTTGTTGAAAAATGAGGAGGATCCTCAAATTTAAAAAAAAAAAGGTTTTAAGGGAAAAGTTGCTGGGCTGGCAGACATTTATGATACAAATGATATAAAGTAGCAGTTAGAGAGGTCAGTTTGGGTGAGAAGAAGCTGTTTTCCTAAGGCAGCCACAAATCCAGAGCTAATTAATACACCTGGTGGTTAAAAGCCTTTGGTAGGCACTGCTGGATTTGCTGTCCTGCTTCAGGAGCTGGAAGGTTATAGATGCATGAACAGCTGGGACTTAGAGAAATTTGTACCAGTGGAATGGGTGTTTTGCCTCTCTGAATGTTTACTTCTCATGTAGCCAAGGGTATTGCAATTTTATTTTCCAAACTAACGTGACAGCTGCCTGATTTTACAGGAGAATTTTTATTTTTCCTGGACTGTTTGTTTATACTTCCTACATTTGACTGTTGCACACGAGTCACTAACAGCCCATTTTTTCCATGCCTTTTTCAGGCTGGCTCAGCTTCCCTGCCCAAGAAGTCACGGCTGCCTGTGCTTGTAAGATCCTGCAGAGCATTAGGAAATGTCCCTTTGAACTCCTGGCTGCAGAAATCAGCTCCAGAAGCACAGCATCCTTCCAGGCCACCTCCTGAAGGTCTGAGAGCCTGTGAAATACAAACCAAACCATTTCAGGCACAGCCTAATGGAGAGGTACTGCGTGAGTCTGGAGCTGAAAACCTTCCAGAGGAGCCAGCACAGGGAAACCCATCAGGGAGAGGTAAATAAAGAACAAATCTGGTGACTCGTGGTCCTGCCTGGAGTAGTGGCAGCTTCTCTTGCAGCAGAAAGTAAATGCAGATCATCTTTGCAGACTACAATACTGCTTAATCTTGCAAGTTTCTTAAGCAGACAGATATGTGTAGACCTTGAAAAAAAAACCCTTTTTTTTCTGTTTGCCACTAAGATGTAAAGCAGCTTTTAGTGGGACAGCAAGTGCTGTGTACCTGTGTAAGGTCTGTAATAAATGGTCACAGGGTGCTGCGTGTGCACACATACAGCAATGTTTGGGTAAATAAAAAATTTCCTTAATAAGATGCCAAATTTAATGAAAACTGCCTGTAATGAAGACAAGAGAGTATAAAAAATCCTGATTTTGTTTATGCTGGATAATTAAAGTTTTCCAATATTCCACTGATCAGTCAAGTCAGCTGTGTCTGTTCCCACTGTGGCTGGGTTAATTTAAACTCAGTTGTTGACAAAGTAGTGGGATCAGCAAAGTATGACAAATTGTAAGACAGAGCAATGGGTATTAGATAAAGATTTGGGGTGGTAAAAAACCAAAAATGCACTTAGCAGTTCGATTAAAAACTGAGTAGGGGTGTGAAGGATAGGTAAGGGAGAGTAAATGTAAAAATAAGACTCAGACAAGTGGTGGGTCAGCCACTGTCAGACCCAGAGGCTGCAGGGAGTGTTGTTAAAAATAACATTGTTGTGGTAAGGCACACATATGGTACAATTTGTTATAAATACTTTGGGTGATGGGACTGGAGCAATTAATTCTGGTAGGTGCAAAAGCCATGGAGAATCCTGAAGGGCAGGGTTTTGAATTAGATCCTGAAAGGACTCAGGAGCTGCAGTCTGTGATTTCCTTTCCACTCAGTTTTTTTCCCCTCGGGTAACAGCTGTGCTGCACACTTGCTGATTCTGAGACTTGCTGCAGTGATTGCAGCAGATTGGTTTGTGATCAATGCTCACATTGGAGAAACTTCTGAGCCTTTTCTCTAAGCTGAACATAAAACATTTAAAAATGCACTAGAGATTGATTTGCTGTTCCATTACAAAGGGGACCTGCAAATGTTTATCTTCATTTGTTAGTAGGAGCCTTTGCAATGAATTCTGAGTGGTTACCCTTATAATTAGTTCAAGTATTTAAAGATACTCATATTATCAGTAAAGATTTTCCTGTTCCAAACTGTCAGAGAGCCAGGTTTGTGTTTATGAGGTGTGGCTGGTTTTTTTTACTTTTTTGATTTTATTTATTGATTTGGTTGGTTGGTTTTGATTTGGTTTTTTTAAACTGTCCCCACTTAAATTTTTTTCAGTCTCTTACTGATTTCTCTTTTACCTTTCCTCACTATTCTCCAGTTGTCTCATTGCTCAAACTGGATAATACTGAGACCCAGGTGGAGTTCCAAGATGTTGATCCAGGTACAGAGGACAAGAATGAAAATGTGAAGGACAAAAATCAGCAAAACTATCAAGGTAGAGCATTTATATGGTACAGAATTAAAAAAAAAGGAAATTTAAAAGCTTCAGTTTCTTCTGAGTTGTACAAAATTGTAAATTGCTTCAGGTAATCATCTCCCTTGCTGTTATTTGTGGGTTTTAAATCTGGTTTTCTTAGCTGCTATGGATTAATTGCTCCAAGAATCCAAGTTGGTCTTTCAGGGTTGTGCTTTCAGAAGGGCCACAGGGATTTATGAGTCTGGTTTCCAGTAAAAATAATGAGTTGTATGCCTGACTCTGATCTCTGTTGCTAATGACCTCACTTCTGAACTCCTCTCTGAATTAAATGTTTGTTACTGCTTCTCCATCTAGTTCTGAACTATTGGAATGAAGCAACTGAATGATAGAATTTTGCTTATCTGAATTATTTGAAGGCATTCGAGTAGGCTGAAACCTAATGGAATCATTTAATGAAAATGTAAATAGGCTTAGTGCTGTGTGTTCCATGTTTGTGCATCATCCATTAGTGTTTTTTGGGAGTGCTTGAGTAACCTGGAGAGCACTGGAGAGTGCAGAGGATGTGGCCAATTCTGTAATCCTTGGGTGTGCAGGCTCCTGTGGGGGTGTGCACACGTGTGCACAGGGAGCTCATTAGTTCTCCTTTTTAATTAAAGGGCACTCTTGCATTAAAAACCACAGCCAGTGCTCTGATCTGGAATATCTTTGTTAGGATCTGGTTTTATTTTCTCTGTCTGTTATCTGGAAGGATGCATGGAATCAGGGTTTCAGAGCTGCATTTCACCTGGTGTTGGGGTTTCTTGCTGTCTGTGTTACTGCAGCAGAAGTTAATGAATGCAGTGTTGCATTCCCTTCTTGTGTCCTCCAGAATTCATACCCAGGCACTTTCCTGGGAGCACTTCCTTCCTTTGGAGTGCCACACAGAATGAGTGCAGAGAGAGCATCCTCTGGTCTTGATGTCAAATCAGAAAATGGTTTGGGTTGGGAGGGACCTTAAAGCTCATCCCATTCCACCCCTGCCACGGGCAGGGACCCTCCCAGCAGCCCAGGCTGCTCCAAGCCCAGCCTGGCCTTGAACATTCCAGGGATGAGGCAGCCACAGCTTCTCCGAGCAGTGTTGATATCCCAGAATCACAGCTTCATTTTATTCCAGCTCTTAGGTAATATTTATTTTTTATTCTCATGGTCTTGGTCTTGGTCTTTCATACAGAGCTGCTCCCCCTGAGTTTTTGTTTTGATTTACAGCTGGAACCTGGACATTCAAATTCTCCATGGAAACCAATCTGAAACTATTGCAACCTGTCTGAAAGATCAATGAATTGGCTCCCAAAAGGGAAGTTGTAATTCAAAGTGATCTTTTGCAGAACTAATAGAAGGGGAAAATTTAATTTACTGGTAACTAGAAAATAATCATTTTGCTGGCTACTTACACCTACAGCCCTCACCATGCAGAGAACTCTAAACATGGATCATCTGGAGGAATATATGGCTTTTATTGGGCTGAATCTGAGGTGATTGCATTACTTAGGGATGGCAAAGTCACCTGAGGGATGTGATGTTCACATCAAATGTAAAACCTTTAATACCAAACACTTAAAGTGGGGTTTGTTTAGAACACCTTTTAAAAAGAAGTTATTATAGCCTCCTTTTCAAATCTGACTATTTTGTTGGTAGTCTTTTTAAAAATCCACTGACTTTATGCTGCAATTGATTTTGTATAGATTTTTGAAGTGGGGAGGAGAAGAATATTTAATTAGAAGCTTTAGGAGGAACCGTGTGAAGTCAGTCTTCTTTGCCTCTTGTTTGAGGTTTTCATTTTTGTGGCTGGAAAGGTCTGGGCTTCATCAGTGCCTGATTCAGGAGAGCACATGGCAAAAGGAATTTTCAAGCATTTGGGAAGAGAAAGTTGGTTGTATTTTGAGTATTGTTTATTTGAAAGGTAATAAAGGGTTTGAAATATTGATGTGCAAATTGAATTAATGGCAAATCATGGAGAGAGGTCAAAAGTCCCAAAGTAATAAAGTATAGCTTGTAATTACCTACATTTGATTCTGCTATCATAGAATTGAAATAATTCATTCTAGTGCTTTTAAGAACAGACTGTCAGATAAAGAAATACTAATACTCACACACAAGCCTCCTGTTTTTCAGAAATGCAAAATCATCATAGCATTAGCAATGGGAATATCCAGAGTTCATTAAAAGAGGTGGATGAAGAGCTCTATCCCATGGGACACGAGGACATTGACTCAGCCCCTGCACCTTCAGGCTCCAAGTGCCTGCATCCTCACCAAGGGAGTGGAGCAAGAGCAGATGCACTCCATGGCTGTGGAGCCACAGAGGATATAGAAGAATTGAAACAAAGAGTTAAGAATATGCAGTCTGAGCTTGAAAAGTACAAAATGTTCCTGCTGCAGCTGCAGGGCTCTGACCAGCTCTTGTTCAGTGGTGTTTCCCATGGAGTTGGGAGGGATGCAGCCCTGCCTGTGGAAGGGTTTGTCACACAAGTGCAAGGTACAGCCGTGGAAGGAGCCCAGCCATCCTCTGGTGTCCCTCAGCTGGATTATGAGATCCACACCAACACCAGGGATTCTGAGTCTGTGCAAGCACCTGACACGTGGGCAGCACAAAGCCTTAAGGAGCTGCTGTTGGCCAATGAGGCAGAAGTTGACAAAGAGCAAGTTGTGAATATGCATCTTGATGAAATGTATCCTCTTCAGAGCAGTCTGAGAGCAACATCACCATCCAAGTGAGTAAAACTGCTGCTCTTTGTGGTTCCCTTTTGTAAACAGCAATACCAAAAGCATAGCAAGGTGAGATGAGGGTAATTTATTCGCAATGTTGTTACAGTAAAGGCTAAATTTCACTAACATTAGCATAAAGGAACTGAAGTGTTTTGTTAAAAGACCCCCTAAGTACAAAACTGATAAATTTGTGCCATCATCTGTGCCAGACACATCTGTCTCTCCCACACCTCAGGCCCACAACTCTCTTTGCTGTGAGCTATCCTCTCTGGAGCCAGCTCAGATCTCAGGTTACCTGTGAGACAGGCTCACCCATGTCATCAAAGCACCACAGTCTGCACCACTCAGGATATTTTCAGGTGCCAAGTGTAGGAAAATGGAACAGCCCATTTAAGGCAGAAGTGGTTTTGTGGGCAATGGGCTGGCAGATTGGTGCTGGCCCTTCTGTCTGAGTGCCCAGACTTGATGTGTAAACATAAGATGTTCACGCTCTAGTTCCAGTTTATTTTGCAGTTGAGGGCTGTAATGCCTTCCTGTGAAGGATGTGAGAGGAGATAAATATAGAACTAATGAATGAAATTTTATAGCATAAGCTCATAAGCTGGAAAATCATTTATGGGAGACTGAAAAGTATCAGTCTTGGATTTTGTATGAGACTTGGGGCAGTATTTTGGCTGCATATGTACAAATTGCAAACATACAATGGGGGATCATAAGAGTGAGCTTTTTTTAACATCCACCCTCCTTTTCTCCCTTTTAAAATATTGTTATTGTGCTGAGGGCCTGTGGAATACCAGAAATTGTAACAAGGAAAGGCATTCAGCCTCATGCCTTTCTTCCAAATGCTTGAGTGGAAATATTTGGAGACAGTGAAGAACCACCAGCATGGACTATTGTGTGTGTCTGAGGCTCACTCCTGTGAAATACAGTGGTGTTACAGAGTCCATAGGAATTGACATCCCTTGAAAATATACCTCACCCATTTTACAAAGAAAGATCTAGCTGTGAATTAAGGAATGAGACCCTGTGGATCACTCTGAGGTTTTTATGGCCACTGTCTAGGACAGTGTCATGAGTCACAAATGACAGCCCCCAAAATGAGTTATGCATCTCTTCCTATACAAATGACAGTAAAAATGCTGTAACAATCCACATCACTGTAGATTTTGTTTGATTCCCTGCATCTTTTAACATCTCCTTTTTTCCCTGCTAATGGATGATTCTGGAGAAAGAATTCTGCCTGTGGTACAGACAGTGGCAGTACCAAGGGGATGCCTCCATTTGCAAGTGTAAATTCAATAAATAAATTCAGTTGATCCGAGTTGAGATTTATATCCTGGCTTGTGGGGTACAGGAGTTTGGGCACCACAGTGGGTGTCATTGTTTCTTGCAATACACATGCAGAGATGTGGAGAATTTTCAGACTGGATGAAACCATCAGTTCAGAAAGTCCAATAACTGTTTTGGCAGGAAATAAAGTTTCAGAGAAGGGACAGTTGTCTGCTCCCATAGGGAGTCAAGAAAACCACAGAAGACCAAACAAAAAAAAATCCCCAACCAGTCAGGAAAAATATGTGTGTTCTTGAAAACAATTTACACTCTTTATTTAGTTTAATTTGGCACCTCTGCTGTCATCCATGTTCTTTCCAAGCAGGCCATCAAGTCATCCCATTAGTTTTGGCCCATTTTATAAATGATGCAGTTAAGTGAAGGAGAATAATCTCTAAACACCAAACTCAACAGGCAGAGACAATACATCTCTCATTGTGGCTGTTAAAAGCATTTTAAAAGCAAATCGAGCCACGTAAAATTATAGTTTGGGAATATAAGTTTAATTCCCATTTTATTTATATTTAAATGTCATTTATGGCCAGCAGGCTTTACAGCTAATTTCATTTTCTCAGGTATGATTCGTTGGTTCACTCACAAGTTCGGGAGCTGTCCTTCCAGTGCCAGCAAATCAAGGAGATCCGCCGTGGCTGTGCCACCTACCACGAGCACCTCACCAGCCTGGTGAAGGCCTTTGAGGAGCTGCTCCAGGCCAGTGATGTTGATTATGATGTTGCTGAAGGCTTCCGTGAGCAGCTGAACCAAAGTGTGCTGCTGTTTGAGAAGCTGGAAATGAAATTCCTCTACGGTGAGCAGCAGTGGTTTGTGCTTCTTGTCAGACAGATGAACACCCTGGAAATGGGAAGGATTTTATGTGGCTGTTGGTGAAAGGAAGCCTTCCTTGCTGTTGGTTGCTTTGGGATGGTTTATGGGGAGGAATGTCATGGATAGTAAGATTTTTATGATCCACAAGGAATCACAGAATTGGAAGGGACCTCTGGAGATCATCCAGGGTCACCTGCAGCCGATGCCACAGGAACTTGCCCAGGTGGGTGTGGAATATCTGCAGAGAAGGAGACTCCACACCATCCCTGGGCACCTGTTCCACCCTCAATGTAAAGAATTTTTCCCTTACGTTGAGGTGGAACTTTTTGTGTTTTGCTTTGTGGCCATTGCTCCTTGACTGGGTTTCACTTGTGTAGCTGTTCTCTTTATTGACACCTGCTATCTGGGGTCATCCCAACACAAACATATCTTAACTGTGAAAAAAACAGTGGTTATATAAAAGTTTTGTCACACATAGCTTCAGGGTTTCTTGTTTCAGGGAACAGCCCAGCTGACTGTTGAAGACACCTGGGAACACGAGTTAGTGCTGGGCCTGGCACTGCTGGGGTAACAGATGAACTCAATGTTCTAAAGTGTCTTCTCCAACCTAAATTATTCCATGATTTTCCTAAGGGACCTGCATCTTGCTGCCTGCTAGTCTGTCTGGTGGAAAAATGTATGCTGCCTTTCATAAGAGAGCTAAAATACAGCCATGTTTTGGAAAATGAGCATCACGATTGACATTTGGCACTAGAAGGAAGAGTATAACCTGCATACTGCCTTCAGTCTGTAGTTTGAAGAAAGTTAGCAGGAAAGTGATGGAAAAGGGATGCTGTTGTGAGGAACAGCAAACAAGACCTTTTCCTGGTGTCACGAGTGCTGCTCTTGCTGACCCAAAGAACCAGCAATCCTTCACAGATATCAGCTGCAGGAGCAGAACACTTGAGGTGCCTGAGATGGGGCCCTGACCCTCCCATCCTCCTGGAGCTGGCTCTGGGGCTGCCTTTGCTCAGCCCCATTTGGGGCCCAGCCACGGCACGATCTGTGGTCTGCCTTTCACTGCAGCTCGTGGCAGGATGCTGCAGTTTTGATTGCTCATATAAAGCAGCTGTGTGTGAGAAAAAGGTATTACAGCCTTGTGTCAGAGCAGGGTAATAAAAGGTTGAGTGTATTCAACGATTTCGGTGGCTACAGAGATTCCTTGCATTGCAAATGAGAAGACTGTAGTGAATAAACATTAAATGCCTTTAAACCAACAGATGGTATCCTATATACTATGAAAAGTCACTGACAACTGAGACAATTCAATATATCTAACACAATGGTGCTGCATTGAATCACACATTAAAGTAAAATGATGTTTGTAAGGCTGTAAAGAACATCCAGTGTACTAAGAATTGACTGTAAAGAAGAAGCATGAGCAGCTGTCTGTCTCTGCATTTCCATCCTGACCTTCAGTTCATTCCCCTGAAATTTCAGCTGTGCAACTCTTCCCTGCCACTTTTGCTTAATTGCACAAAAATTTTAAAATAGGGGGAGCCAAGGTGACGCCACCAAGCTCTTATTTCTTTATTCAAATTGGAGTCTGAGTCCAGATCTCTTGCACTGAATTGTGTCTGTGCTCACACACAATTCCACAGAGAATGTGGCAGGCAAAATCCTGTGTGTGCTCCTTCATTAAGGATGACTGGTTAGCCTGACTCCACAACCAGCACAAAAAATCCAAGTGCAATGGAATTTCTTTTATATAAATGTTGTTGAAGAAGTAACAACATGTGCCTGTAATCCTTTTGCATAGAAACACAATTATTTCAAATAGGTATGCTAATTAAAACACCAAGGTTGTAAAATCTGGCACCTGTGGTCCCTGATATTTTTTTTTTTGTGAGTTCCAGAGCAAAGCTATTGCTTGGTTGCTGGGCTATAAATGGTTTTGCTCATGTACAGAATTTGACTCTAATACAAAGTGTGCTAGTGTCTGTTGACTCCTCTAATTTCTCATCAATTTACTACTCTGTATTTAAACAGAGTGAGATGGAGGGGGGGAAATTGTAATTCTCAGTATGTGTTTTTAATCAGCTGTTTCTGCTTTGCAGGAGAATCCATAGGTACAGAAGTCACTATACTTTATGAATTAGCTCAAAGGTAAGAGTGCAACTGAACGTTTAGCAAAAATATATTGTTTCATCAACTGATAAGGATACTCCACGTTTTGTAGCATGTTTAGCTGTTGGGAAGGGCTTGCTTATTGATATCTATTTTGTTAATAAAACATCCATTGAAAACAGTTTAAGGCTTTTTTCCCCACTTCTCACCAAGCTGGTGAGATACTGAAAGGGAAACACTGGGCCATCAGGGTTGTTCTTTTCATGAACAAAAACAACCATGTCCACAATCCACTGTGGTGCATGCTGAGACATGATCCTGGTGCAGGTGCCAGGGGGGACAGTCCCTCCTTGTGTGTCCCCATGCCCTTGGAGCTGGCTCAGGGTCACTCCAGTGCAGCACTGCTGAAGTTCATTATTGTCACAGCACCTTGATGCTGAAGGTGAAGAGAGCAGGTGTTGTTGTGCTGTGTTTGTTGGTTTTCTGCCAGCCTGGGATTCTTCTGTGCTACAGAAATGCTCAGCTCCCTGTTCAAGGCAGCTTGAGGTCCCCTGAACACAAAGGTGACTGCCTGGTGCTAGAAAATACAAAGTAGGCTGGAGGGCCAGTGATTGTTCCTGCTGACTTCAGTGAGCTCTGAATTTCAGTCTTGATACAACCTCTGGTGTACAGTGGTTTTTCATGCTCTGTCACATTAGTTTACCTGTAAATCAGTGTAAATTTGGCATCCTTTGTTCACTTTCCAAAGTCGTAGAATAACTTTTATATTTTAAACCATTTTGTTTGGCACAAAAGGAATAATGAGAAGAATGCCACCATGTACCAGCATCTGCAGGGTGAGTCTCCTGTGCCATCTGCTCTTCACAGCTCGTCTGACTTTGATGTGTCAGAGAAGTCTCCTCTTGGCTCACCTGAGCACAGGCATGACCTGGAAGGCCAGCACAGCACACTGCCACTTCTGCCAAGCAAGTTTCCTCCAGGTAATGTTTTTCCCATGGAAGATTTGCTGGATGTTGGGAAAAGCTGATAAATAACACACAAGGGAACTAATTAAGAAATAATGAAGAATGTTTGTCTGCCTCAGCTTTCCAGTTCCTTGCATAATCATTGCAGTTTCAGTGATGAGGCACACAGAGATGGCAACCATCTGAATTACCCTGTTTGAGGCAGTTAGTTTGTGTCCTTGTTGTTTTAAGCTACCAGCTTTTACATTGCTCCAGACACTCTTTAAATAGACAAGTTATAAAGTGAAAATAGACAATTGTCAAGATATTATTATGTAGAAAAGGAGAGATTTTCCAATTTTATAGGAGCCAGTGTTGTGTTTCCTTGAGAATTGTTAAGTGCTGCATAATTAATAAGTGGTGTCATGTTTGACCTGGATAGTTCCACTAAACACAAGTGATGCTTGCAGAACTTTATCGGCAGCAATGAAAATTTAATAGCTGAGCTGGCACATCCTGTTCAGGGAGAAATATTGCAGAGTAAACCAGGAGTGTGTGACATGGATAAACTGACACATCACACACTGACAGGTAGAACAGATCAGCTCCTGAGGAAGGATGAAACTCGCAGCCAGTGGAAGAAAAATTGTAGAGTAGCAAAGCAAGAAGGAAAAGGTACAGTAATGAAACTTGATACAGCAGATTTCTTTACTGTGGAGTGCATTGTGTTAGTCAAAGTCAAATTTCTCTCTGAGTTACTGTGGGAGCTTCCTATTGTTGTAATAAAAAGTGTGTGCTGGTGGTGTGTCGAGCCAGAATGTGGAGCTGCATTGCAGACCTTTGGATTCTTTCCTCAGTACAGGGAATGTTTAAGTAGATGAAATTGTTATCTGTTCCACTTTTGTAGAAAGAAGAAATCTGAAGAGCCTTAAAGTTAAAAAAAAAAAGAAAAAAAGTTAAAAAGTTAAAGCCTTAAAGTCTGTAAGTAAGAATGTAGAGTAGGAGTTGTCACTGAATGCATGGTTTGAGCACTGTACAGGAAAAGAGTGTTGTGGAGTCAGATATTCAATATCTGCCATTTTTAACAGCTCTGTGTCATCTTCCAGAATTAACACCCATTAAATTTGACAAGGGTACATAGTGTAAAAGAATGCAATCATCTGCTCTAAATAAGAAGTGGTCTCTTGCTTTATTTAGAGTTATTAATGGAGCATCTGCAAGAAATTAGAATCCTGAGACAGCGTTTAGAATACTCCATAAAAACTAATGAGAGACTGAGGAAGCAGCTGGAGAGACAAGTAACAGACAAGGAACTAGATCAAGGTAAGAATTCATTAATGAGAAACTGAATCCATCTTTCCTGCTGAGAGCCTGAGGGATCAAATGCCAGTGGAAAGGTTTGGAGACACTGTTCTCTGTTCTGGTGTTCAGCATCTCTGAAAGCCAAGCTCTAAAGTGGATTTAAAACTTTTCACAAGCAGCCAGCTTTCACTAAAGATGCTTTTGGAACACCTTTTGAAGCACCCCATCCCTTTATTTTTCTACACTTTTCTTCACTCTCCTTCCAACCTTTTGCCCCATAGGAAAGTTGATTAATATGCAATATTACTCTGACTGGAAGCAGGTAATAAATACAGAGATACTTTCCTTTTCCCCAGTTCCACTGGTATTGACATTAGATTCATTACGTTTTACATCATCCCCATGATCCATTTCTGTTGTTGTTTAAATGGAGGCAACCTGCACATGGCAGTTTGCTTTCAGGGATAATTTACAGTGATGGAAAGGTGGATAAAAAGCATCCATTTCATTCCTGAAGTATTTACACTGCTGGAAAGGCATTCTGTGCTCGTGAAATAACCACACTGAAACACTTCCAACTCTTTTACAGCTTCATAAAGATTCTGGCAAGGGCATCCATTAATGCAGTGAAAGTATATTTTCTTTATAAACTGTCTTAAGCCTTCCATCTGTCTTCTTGTTGCTTTAGCACATCTACCAATGTGTGCAGGAGAAATTTGGAAAAGTAAAGGAAAAAAGCAGCTACCTGTTAGAACAGCTCCTTTTTGTCACTGTGTTCTTTCAGTTCCTGTTTCTCTCTGTATCAAAGATCTCTTTCATGCTATCAGATATGCACATGCTCTCTTCCTAGCGAGGCTCCTTTTTCCTGATAGATGAGCTTTCTTTGACTTTTGGTGTAAATAGAAACCCTGAAGTGAAGCTGAGAGGATTCCCAAGGGCAAGTGGCAATGGTCTTAAGCTGAAGGAGAGCAGGTTAAGGTGGGATATTGGGAAGCAATTGTTCCCTGGGAGGGTGGGCAGGCCCTGGCACAGGGTGCCCAGAGCAGCTGTGGCTGCCCCTGGATCCCTGGCAGTGCCCAAGGCCAGGCTGGAGCTCCCTGGGACAGTGGAGGGTGTCCCTACCATGGCAGGGGGTTGGAACTAATTGAACCTTAAGGTGCCTTCCACCCCAAACCATTCTGTGACTTGCATTCAACAGTTTTGCTTTTAACTAAATGTCCTTAGTTTGTTTTCCTTTAAAACACACAGGCCAAGTTGTAACATATGTAAATGTTTATGGCAACCTGCTAAATTCATGATATTGAATTGTTTGTTCAACAGAAGCTATTGCATAGATTTATTCTTGTCTGATAAATATTGTATGGCTGTATATACACACATCTGCCCATTGTTCTTGCCATGTTATTTTTAATATTTAGATTATTTAAGTATTTAAATGCCTCTGGGCTTCCAGTATCCTATAAATGACTCAAATGCTGGTAATGACTACATCATTCCTGTGGAGCTGAGGCTTGCAGTGCAAGTAGAACTAAAATAATTGCTTCAATAGTTTCAAATGTTAGGATTCAAAACAAAATCAAAGGTTTAATTTTGAGTGTCCTAGGTTTCAAATATTCTTAACAGCAGTTAACATTAAAAGGGGGTTTATTTGCTTTTTTTAACCCACAAACAGCTGATGTTTCTACTCAGACTTCTTTTCAGCATTTGAATGCCTTTATTTTGCTTTCCCTGGGAGTGAATATCTCCTTCTCCATTGCTGTGATTTTCAATAGTGCCTTTCTTTCAGTCAGTGTTTCCTTTGAAACCTTCAAGGTATGCTTCCTTAGCACTCACTTTTTCAGCACAAAACAGAATGAAAACTCAAGTGTATTGCAATTGTGGGCCCTGATGCTCCACTTTCCTCTGCTTAGATGGACCTTTGCCTCTGTGGAGAGAGTAATTGATGTCAGCAGGGCTCTGCACACAAGCAGCAGTCTCAATAGTGGGTCAAATTGTGGGATTGTGGCCCTATTACCACTGGCTCTACATTATCCTTTATTATGTAAGATAACCAATAGTTATATTCTAAAGCCTTTCAGTAGAACTGCAATAGCATAACTTTTCAAATAGCATAAAGCTGGTAGATGGGCAATAAATTAAATTAGAATCAAGATGAGACCATCAAGCCTTGCCACTTCAACTTGGATTGCTTTGTTACAGACTGAAAGGAGAAAGCCTTTTGAGTTCACATAGCTGCCTCAACTCTTTAACATATAGATAGTAAAATGCCATTAGTGCCAGGCTTCCAGAGCCTTTGAGTCTTTCAGCAGCGACAAGAGGTTCATATCATGGCACACTACATCCCAGTTAGGTAGTGGGTAAAAGCTTCAATTGGGATTACAATAAAATGAGATTACTCAGAGGAAGTGCAGCACATCAAATTGAATTGAACTGCCAGAGCTGAAAGGCATCCTCCTCATACATTCAGCTAATTTTTTTTGCCAGCTGGTTATTTCTCTATTAACCAAATAGTTGACACTCATGTACTTATCTCGGGCTTTAAAGTGTGGGAGATACTGGGGTAACCAATCAGCTGAAGAATGCTTTCACTCTGGTGGGTCCTGAAGGGTTTTAGTGACCATGAGAAGGTTACAAAGGGCAGTTACAATGACTTGACTTGCACTTCAGAGGCAGCACCTTGAGAGTGGGACGTGGCACTTTGCAGGCTGTGCTGCACCAGTGCACATCACTGGGAGTGACTAGCACCACTGCAGTGCACTGAGGATTGCCTGGGCTGGGGTTTAACTGGCTGGACACAGGATTTGACACTTAAGAGTCACTTGCCTAGTGCACTAAGGTCCTCAGAGCAGGATTCATCACCCTTACGTTTGTCAAAGTCAGACATTTCATTCCTGCCAGTTACCCAGAGCTTCTTGTGGAGGCTCTGGAGGGAAATCCAGCCCTTGGAGGACAGGGGATCTCATCCTCAGAGGTGTGAGAAGAGGAGACACAGGGTGAGTTGAGCTCTGGAGGGGCCTGTTCCTCTCCATGGCTGCTGATGGGTGATCAGGACTGGCTTATTTATCTAAATGTTAGAAACACGGATTTAAGAGGGATAAATCTTCATCCCTGTGATCATAAATGGGCTCTGAGTTTGTAATCTGAGGCCAGGACAGTGACTCCAGCCTTGTGCTCTTGCTGTGTGGTAAGAGATCTCTCACCAGACTGTTTACAAGCCTCTCTGCATTAACCCCTGTGGATTAGCTGGTAGAATCCCATTGTTCTCTCACTAAAAGTATGAGCAGAGCAAGACTAAAATACATGGTAAACCCTCCTTCAGTTTTCTTTCCAAATCATAGCAATGTCACAAAATACTCCTGCGTTTTGTCCTGTTGGGATTTGAGCTGATAGGTAAAGACTGCCAGGGATAATTCTGCAATTTTAGTAATGGTTGCCCAGCAATGAGAGGCACTTGTGCTGCACAGGGCTTTGGATTACTTGGCATTAACCTGAGCTGCCTTTTAGCCTGTAGTGATAACCTTCAAAATATATAGGGGAGAAATAGCTTTTATAGCATGTTTTTCTGCAATTTTTTAAATTGTTCTTGTCTGGAAAGTTTAATCTTTAATGACCTAGAGATGACTCATAAATCATCTTTTATGTATATATTTATAGGTTCTGCAAACATTTTTATCCATGGCTCAGAGCAGCATAATTCCCTGACTTCTGAAATACATTTCCTGAGGAAGCAAAATCAAGTCCTGAATGCAATGCTAGCAAAAGGATCTAGAGGTAAAAATGTAAACTGTTCTTTACAGGAGTAGCCTGCACTCATCCCAGATCAGAAAACAATAAAATATTCACAGCCCCCTCATTAAATTGAATTAACCATTCTTTACACCCCTGAAATTCCATGTTCAACCATAAGCATTCAAGCTGGGATTAGCAGTGATGGAGTAGCAGCTGGATCGTCTCTGAAAAAGCTGATTAAGTTAAAAATCATAGCCTTAGTGCATTGTGGGCATTGCAGATACCTTGTGTTTCTTCTTGTTTCAGATAAACAGAAGGAAAATGAAAAGTTAAGAGAATCTCTTTCTAAGAAGAACGCAGTCATTGAGCATCTTCACGAGGACCATGAATGCATGAAGAAAGAAAACGAAAAGTTGCAAAAACAGATTTGCCAAAAGGAAGATGAGATCAGATACCTGACGTGTCAAATTTACAGCAGCCGCAATGAACTGAACAGGTATTGATTCTGTCCACATTTCAACATCCATTTAGAGAAGAAGCTGTCAGTGTGACAGGCGTGTGTTTAGCCATAGCCATTAATATTAATGAGGGGCATGGATGTATTCAAAAGGCAAGGGAAGAATTATGGAGAGAAAGAGGAATGGATATTAGATTTTGAAAAAACAAATCAGAGTTTAACTCAGCTGTTTATTGGGACTTAACAGGTTGCAAACAGAAATTAATGTAAAGCAGCATCAGATCTCTGAGAATGAGAAGTTGCTGCAGTCGCTGCGGACTGAGATCAAGGTGTATGAGAAGCTGGAAGAAGCAAGAAGGAAGGGGACAGGTACAAATGCACACTTGGCTCTGTGCCCTTTGCCTTTGCATCTCTTCCCTCTGAACATGCTCTTGTCAAAGGCCAGGAGGGCTGGGTCACTGTTCCTTTGCTCCTGCTTGTGTCTGCTCTGCAGAGAGAGCTGACAGCCTGCTGCTCAGGTGCTTTCTCCTTGGCGTGACTGCAAGACTGAGGTGTGTCAGATGTTGTCTAGACACCCCCAAGTTTCCTTTATCTTTTTAGCTAAGCTAAAAACCAGAATTGAAGACTTAGTGGCTCAGGCTGGATGAGTTTCCTGGGGATCTTAGATATTTTCTTTTCTTCTGAAATCTTGCTGCTGCATCCTTGCAGGTCCTGCTTTCCCAGGTAGCTTCTGCTTTCTCTTGGGTGCACGGGTTGGGGGAGGGGGGTAGGTTTCTCCCTGGGGCTGGCAGAAGTGTTGGCACTGCTTTCTGAATTAGATGTTTAATAATTTCTTGTCCACTTCGTTGTTATTAAAAGTGAGAGGAGGACTATAGCTCACTATAGAGTTCTTCTTCCCCCTTAGAAAGAAGTTGTGCCACCACATAGCTCTTGGTGTGCTGAGGTAAAGAGTGGGATGCTTTCATTGCTGAAAAGCTCTTACCATATCCAGCAAATTTCCACTGGAAGTTCTTAAAAGTTGATTTTTTCTCCCTGCTCCTCCATGTTATGCCCTGCTGCCACTGGTTTTGCTGCCTGGCTGCAGCAGAAGAGCCCTGTAGGGACGAGGCTTTGAGGCAGAGCTGGCTCGGGGTGGAAGGGATTCTCCTTGCAGGGCTCCTGATGTCATTAGAGAGTGGCAGCACCCTCCTCATGCAGCTGAGCCCCTTCCCACTGTCTGGAGAACACCCTGAACAGCTGGATTTCAGCAGGAAAGAATGCATGGAGCTGTTTGTGTACTGATCTCTTTCTGTGAGAAAGCAAACACAGCCCTTGCTTTTCTCAGGTTCAGATTTGTTCCTCTGGTTGCCAGGTGATCACTGTTTTCTTTTTCCTTTGGTGTATAAAATTAAACTCCCAGTTCTACTCCATCCCTCCTCCACACTCTGATGTTCCCCATTCCTTTTCCTTTCCCCAGACTGCACTACTGCACTTCACATTTTGTAAATCCTCTTCATTCTCCTTTTATCTAAATTTTAGCTTTTGGCATGAGACATAGTAGCTTTTATGGATGAGGTAAAAAAAAATTTCAGTCCTTTAAATCTTTCAAGAGCAGAAGCAATTAAGACATGCTCTTTTTTTGTCAAACCTTTATCTTAATGCTGTTAGTAGTTAATTCTTAATATTGAGGATAGCACTGGCTATAACTTATGTGCTGAGTGTTCTGGTGGGTAATATTATTTTAATTGTTAGAGATGTTTGTGTTTCTTTTGAAATTGTCTCAGATCCCAGATGTGATGCCTCAGAAGAATTCCAGAAAGATCAGAAAAATCCACTTGATTTACACGAACTGCTGGCTGAAATCCAGAGCCTGCGAGTGCAGCTGGAGAGGAGCATAGACACCAACAAGTCTTTGCATGAAAAATTAGAAGAGCAGCTTTCCAAAGGGAAGAGAGAGGAAGTGGGCCCAGTGTCAGCTGTTAATATCAACTGTGTGTTGAAGGCAGGCTCTCAGCCCTGTGCAGGACTGGATGGTACTGTGCTCTGTGTGCTTTTGGCTACTGCAGAACCTGTGCCTCTTACAGCCTTAAACATCAGCAGCTCTCCTCAAATCCCTCTGCTGTTGGAGCAGGGGGTGAAGCGCACGCTGCACTGTCCTAGAGCAGCTGGTGCTTCCTTTGCATCCAAGCAAAGCAGAGTCTCTGGCTGGGAGGATGCCTGCAGTAAATTGCCATAAATTCTGCTTACCTGGGGGGTTCTTTTTTCACTGCTGAACTCTGTAGTGTTTGCTAAGGGTGAGTGTGTATCACTCAGGAATGATCAATAAGTGCACTAAATGGGCTCTGGATAAATCAGTTGTTCCCTCTTTGCCCTTGAGGAATATTTTACCTTTATTTCAATCACTGTTAAGTGATGCTGTTCTAGCAAATAAAGGGAAGTGTAATGTTTACACCCAGGGTTAGGTTATTGTTCCAGTATTGATGTACATGGGATACAGAGGGCACTAGGATCTTCCTCCTTAAAGTGCTCTGCACAGTAACAGCTTTCCATGTGTCCAGATAAAACCACATGGACCAGAAGGATTCCTTGCAATGTCAGCAGCTGAGTTTTTTAGATGTGCTTTTCTCCTAGGTGCTTAGGGAATGTGGAAGTTCTGAAGGAGGAATATATTGACAATCTTTAGTCTGGTACAGCTGAGAAAAGTGTCCTACTGCTTGTGGAGTTAATGGGAAGCTTATATTTGTTAATAAAATATGTTCATCAGGATGTATTTTAGATTTTTTAACTATGGCTTGATTTTGGGAGATACCTGGAATCTGGATAGGTGCTCAGGTATAAAAGTGGGTAAATACTGAAAAATCAGCTGGTATTCCCTGCTTCCAGGGGCCAAGTGTAGCATCAGCAATAAAAGAGCTGAAGAGCTGGGAGGGGTTTTAAAATCTAATAATACAGCTTTCCTTCTCCCTTTTTATATGTAGAAAATCTCTGCAACTGCCCTGCTGCCAGGAGGAACCGTGGTGAGCTGCAGAAGCAGCAGAACAGACACTGCATTTCAGCAGAGAACCCAGGTACACCCAGCCCTGTTTTGTGACTGTGTTCAAGGGGTCCCAGGACGAGGTGAGAGAGGAGAATCTTGACTCCATGCTTCAGAAGGCTGATTTATTATATTATGATATATATTATATTAAAAATGCTATATTAAAAGAATAGAGAGAAAGGATTCATCAGAAGGCTGGAAAGGAATAGAAAGGAATGATAACAAGAGCTCGTGACTGCTCAGAGCCTGGACACAGCTGGACCAATGCTTGGCTGTTAAGTAAAAACAATCCACATGAGACCAATCAAAGATGCACCTGTTGGTAAACCACCTCCAGACCACATTCCACAGCCATCAGATACTTATTGTTTACATTTCTTTCCTGAGGCTTCTCAGCTTCTCAGGAGAAAATCCTAGTGGCAGGATTTTCATCAAATATCACAGTGACACTGTTTAACAGCAGTCAAGGGCAAATCAGTTTTGTTTTTTTTTTCGTATGAGGATAAAAAACGACCTGATTTTTCTGTCCCAGGTACTCAGGCAGCCCCTCAGGGTGAGGTGGACAGTGCCTCCCTGTGCAGCAGCACCTCGGGCTCCAGCAGGACGTGCACCCCTCGCCTGGTGCCCGGCCATCGGATGTGGGCGGACAGGAGCGGCCGGCACGTGCTGGGCCTCATCGAGGACTACGACGCCCTGAGGAAACACATCTCAGAGGGGCAGCAGGTGCTGGCAGACATGGAGATGGCTCTCAGAGAGGTCACTGGCACCAAGCTGCAGGAGCCTGGAGTAAAGGTGAGTATTGGTTTCTCTGGGTCTGGATTGGAGGCGCTTGAGGCAGTAGTTCATGTTTGGACTCAGGTGTTTATTGTTTCTTATCAGTGAAACAGTCTCACTTCTGTGAGTTCAGCAGCTTTTCATAGAAGGCACAAAATGGCTAACAATCTCATGTTACAAAGTCTTTTAAGACTAAACTATCTAATTAAGAACTGACACCTAGATTATTTTCCCTTTTAACCCAATAACTGATCCCAAAGTGCCCCAATGTGGACTTTTCTGCCCAATTACAAAATGCCACCCAAACCCATGAAGAAGAAAGAAGAAGCATGAAGAAGAAACCCAGGACAACACCCTGTGCCCTCCATCTTGCTTCCATCCACAGCATACTAAAAATCCCAAAACCTAAATTTCTCACCAAGTGATTCACCTACACTACTCTCTGTAATCTATTTCACACTTTTTAGATTCTAGTCTATCCTGAAGTCTAAGAAACTTTCTCCATGAATGAGGGTCAAAGTCAGTGCTCCCCTGGGGGTCAGGGCACCCCAGAGCAGACAGAGAAATATTCCTGGTGCTCTGAGTTTCCACAGGTGAGCACTGAAATCCTCTAAAGGAGGGTGGATTTTACCCAGAGGCACAAAATGGTGCGAAGGGAAGAACTGACTGAATAACTCAGGATGCCTCAAGGTTGGCACAGTCATTGTCTAGATTGACTCAGTGGGATTCTGAGGTAGTTAATTCTAGGCCTTTAAGCAATCTCACTTTCAGTTTTGGCTTTAAATGAGGTAAAACTGCTTGATTTTGCTATGGAAGTCGGTGTTTGTTGTGCTGGAAATGATAGAAAAGCCAAACAAAAGCAGCAGCAGAAAACCCCAGGTAAAAATCTAAAATGCTGTAGAGGGGGTTTAAACTAGGGGTATGTAAAAGTAACCTAAGAATAAAAAGAATTAGGATTTTCATATAATGAAGACTTGAGATAAAGCCAGGAAATATGAGACAATTAAAAGAAATGTGATACAGAGCTGCTAAAGTTCTCCCCTTAGTCGAATTCAGCCTTTTAGTAACACCAGGTTATAACTGTACATTAAAGATGAATGTATGCTGATGAGGCTTGTTTCATATTACATTCATATTTCAGGGAAGATTTTTTAATATTTTTCCACTTCCAGGTTATCAGTTGAACATTTAACAATATCATAAGCTAGTCCAAAAACTTGAATATTTCATTAATGGTCAAATACGGTCTTCTAGGACTCAGTGTATCATCCTTTCTTCATTCTCTGACAGTGTTAGCACTCATGGTGCTCCTGCTGCAGTCTTAAGGATGCTTAACTAATAAAATGTTTATTTTGTCTTGAATAACCTCAGTCCTTTTTGTCTAGAATAGCAGAACTAGTTAGTGTTTACTTCTGCTAATTTTCTCTTACGTAATACTAATTTTTGGACACAGTTAATGATGGCATATTTGGGGGGTTTGAAAAGACACATTTGCCTACAAGCTTCAATTAAAGGGAAGGAACAATCTGTGCACATCTGTGGCATCTAACAAGGAACTAAAAACTTAAACCCCCAGCAGGAAGGGCCTGGATCAGGCATGGAAAACAGCAGCCAGTGGTAAAAATAATGAACCACTGGCATGGAGGGTGCTCAGAGACTCTGACTGGAGGCAATTTTGAGGATAGATTATGCCAATGTTTAAAAAATCCCATGTAGTGCTTTCCTGCCTTGGAGAGGGAAAGGAAACTAAGTGTCTAATGAAGGTCCTTTTCACCCCTATGATTTTATGATAATATAAATGCTGTAAAAAGCATGCTTACTGCTCTTCAGAAAACAGAAGGTCTTAACTGCAGGGATAAATTCGTGCTACTTATTTTTGCAGTTGTAATTAGTGAAGCTGTTGAAGGTGCAGTCTGCAACAATTCTGAAATTCTTTCTGTGATATCACATGTGTGCTCACTCAGTCAAATGATGCCTGAATGACACTTAAGACTCTCTGAAGTATCATATATTTCCCAATGACCTAGTTAACATACTGATAATGACTGAAAAAGTGATCTCTCTAAGTTTTTAACTTGTTTTGTTGGTGTAAAGATAAAAGCAGTAAGTTTCACAATTTGCAGTTTCCTATCAAGCCTTACATCACTGAAGTTTCAGACTACTTAGCAAATGGGATATTTTATGTGACAGGAGGCTTCTGGTTTGATAACAATGCTAAATAAATATTCAGATTGTATCCTGCATGGGGCAGGAACTGCAAATGCTTTTTTTTCATTACCCTTCCCCCTTCTGTAGCACCATTGCTTTGGTAATTCATTTGATCCCCTCACATTCTTTCCCTCCTTTATTTCACATTTATGCAATTTCCTCCATTTGGTTTCTCATCTGTCAGCAGAGGAAAACATTTTATGTGTACCCTGATAGTTATTTTAGCATTAAATGGAAGAGTTTAAAGGGTCTGCTAAGGAAGAAACATCTATATTGCTTAAATTGATGTCTGTAATCATTGACTTTCAAATAACATGACACAAAATGCAAATGAAGAAAGAAGAGAGTTGCCAAGTGTTACCATGTGGCATAGCAAATCTAGTAAATATAATCTATTGTTAATCATGGTTATTGATTAGGATAAATCCCCTCCCTCACTGAAATTCTCAGATAATACATAATTCAGCAGCCTTTGTTAACTAACTGATTAGTTTTTATGGCACACAATGGCTGTGTACATTATCTTAAATATGGAATCACACCAGCTGCATTAAACCCATTAATTAAGATTACATTTTCATAGTGGTTTAAGTATAAAATATAAAAAAGTCTCTAATGCTGTGCTACAGGTACCAGAGCAGGCATCCCTGCTTGGCTTTTCCACGAACACTCACACGGTGCAGCAGATTTTGGAAGAGGCTGCACGTTCCCTGAAGCTTCTCTGGAGGGTTTCTCTTCCCCTGAAAGCTGCTCATGGTACTGCTCAGGGCCTTCAGGTACTGCTGGGCTTCAGCTGGGCTGGGCTGGAGTTTTGGGGTGGTTTTTGGGACTTTGGGAATGTCTCCAGGAAGATGCAGCAGTTAGAGATGTGTCATTTTGGAGAATCATGCCCCCAGTCTCCAGCCACATGGATTGAGTGTAAGGCTGAATATGTCCTGGTGATGTTGCATGGCCAGCTTCATTTACAGCATACTTTGTAATAAAAATGGAATATCTAATCGTGTTACATGACATCCAGGAAATCCAGGGAGGTGGCAAATGCTCCATCTCAACAAGAAAAGGTTTGGGCTCCCTGTTACTTGAACCAAATTCAATTTGATTCTGTGTCAATTGGTAAGAAGAGAAACATCAGCAACTTTGATGTAATCTCAGCTACATTTTCTTTTATGTTCTTGATGCCAAAGTGGTAAAAGAAGAAGCTTTTGTAAAAGTGTGACAAAACCCCAAGACATGTTTTATAACACTTTAACAAAAAAGGATTGCACTATGCAAATGCATAAAAGTAAACTAAATGAGGAATGAAATATCTCTGCTGTCAGAATACCACCACTCAGCATTGAAACTGTTTCAAACCCTGGCTTTAAAATAAATCTAAAGTGATTTCACTGAGTTTTTGTAGGTGTTGATTAAGGGAAGCAGGATGTTTCTGAAAAAACACTCAAACTTTGGAAAAACAAACATTTTCTATATAATTTCATAACAGTTTTGGGGATATTTTTTAGCATCCTTAAGTATATAACATCACAAAAGCAGTGGGAGTGAAGTTTGCTGTCTGATACATTCACTGATGTTTCAGCTCCAGATTTGGGATGCCTTGGCAAGAGTGTGTACTTCCATTTTTATCCTCATGTGTGTAATCCATGCAGACAGCTCCCTGCTGGCCTGGATTGCAGGGATTGAACATCCCTCAGCCACACAGGGCTTCCAGGATGGGGGGAAGCATCTCCTGCTTTCCTGTCACTGATCTGAACCTTGATTTGGATCAGCCACTTCTGCAAGGCTGATTTTAATGTGTGTGGGAGTCTGAATTCCCAGGATGATCCTAATTAGAGCCAAACAGATTTTTTTCTGGAGTTTCTTATCCAACACCCCCTGATCTTATGGATGTTAGATTGCTCCTGATGTCTTAAATGCAGAATATGCAAGAATCTCTCTCTCTCTTGAAGTTTGGGTTCTAAAATACTCTGAGTATTCAGTGCCTTCTCTGCAGCCCCACAGGAGTTGGGAGTAATCAATTCTTCAGCAGAGATAAATAGTGGGGGCAAATTCCAGAAGTTTTATTACTTGACAAGTGGCACAACAAGAAAAAAAGTTCCAAGCTTAAATCTGCACAAGGACCCAAATCAGTGACACTGGCAGATGTGCCAGGGCTTCTCACAGTCCTGTTTTGCAAGTCACTGACCAGAACTTTGTTGGCATTGGTGGTGAAAACTGAACCTTAATAACAATACTGTCAAATAATTTTGCAGTTAAACTGTCCCAGTGCCTTGTAGCCCTGGGATAAAGCAGCATCAGCCATTAACAGAACACAGGGAGGAGGCTGGAATTCTGAACCTGGCACACAGGGCACTGATCCCTTGGCACATCCCTTCCTTATCTTTTCTAGTTAAAAGCAAAAATAGGCACCTCTCTAATAGACTTCCCTCAGTCTAACAGAAAAATTACTTGCTCTAAATTCCAGCTAAGATTTGGAGTTGTATCACAGAATCTGGTGTCACGGGGGATGTGAAGGAGGAAGGACAGGACTCAGTGGTGCTCCTTCCTCCTTTGAGTTGTTGTTCTCCAAGGAAGCTTGAGGGTGCTTGCACAAAAGTGTTGAGCAATTCCCAATGTAGAAAGTACTTTTAGCCAGTAGTTTAATATCTTACTTTCTTCTCTCCATTTAGGATGAAGGAATGAAAGCAGAAATATTTAGGTTACGTAAGAAACTGTCTGAGCAAGAGAAGAAGTTGCACAGCACAGTGAAACGCCTGCACTCCACAAACCAGCTGAAGGAGAACATGGAGAAGGTCATCATTGACCAGTGTGAGTGTGTGCTTCAATAATGATTCTGATTTTATTTCTGTAGGCTGTGGCTGCCTTTAAAATTGGTGCTCCCTTGTGTGGCCCAGACAGGCTCAGGCTGTGCTGAGCTGGTGGAGCCTCATTCCAGTGGGTAGAAGTTGCCCAAAGTACAAAAGGCTGTCGAGGATATCATGGGAAGCTGTTCATGGTTTTACACAAACCACTGACAATGTGTCAATCCATGCAGCTGCCACTAATTCCTCTTGGGTTATTCCATTTTGGATACTCCTGTTTCCATTTTACAACAGCTCTGGACAGAGGCAAAGTTTCTGTTTGCTGTAAACCTTTTCAGCCAAAGTTTTTGACATTGTCAAAATTGTGATTTTGCCTCAGTCTTAATAAATGTGGAATTAGGCTTTTACATTTTCTGAGGTACTGCCCTGCAAGGAGCTCTGTCAATGCTCTGCACCAGACTGAGAAGTGCAGGAGAACAAGCTCAGAATAAGGCAAACAAAAGCTTGCTATGAGCAATTTTTTAAAGAAAAATTAGGGCATGCTGTGGAATTATATTTTTACCCTTAGTTGCCCATGTCTAGAAAATGATCTGGAAGCATGAAACAAGTGGGATGTAGGGAGTATTGTAGCTGTGTTAAGCCAGGTGTCTGTCTGAAGAGATCCATCTCTGCTGCTGCAGACTTTAATCACTCACCAGAGATCTGAATGGAACTCTCCTCTGCCTTCCAGCCACAGCAGTGTGTCTGTTGTGGGAGGAGCAGTTCATTTTCTTCTATTAAAAAAAAAGAAAAATTTTAAAAATCCATTCTTGCCTCCTCTGAAGTGGTGGGACTGAATGGCTCATTCACCCTTGCTGGAGTGGCACTTGTGTTATCAGTAATTAATCCAGACTGGAAAATTTTCCACACCATACAAAGTGATAGAAATATCTGTAATATTATATGTTACTCAAGTCAGTTAAATGGAATGTCGAGTGATAAATGTTATTTTGCTCCATAGCCTGTAATTTTTATACCTAAGGCCCATATATCTTCTGCCTGCAGATTTTTGTTGTTTCAAGCATTTATGGGCTGCTGTTTGGTCACTTCTTTCAAAATTGCTATATTATATGTGTACAAATTACTTGTATTAAATCATAAATTATGTTTTGTTCAGGTTGTAGAGCCAAATAGCTCAGTTTGGGGTTGTCATGTAAAAATCCAAGCTATTCTATTATGTCTTTCCAAATAATTTACCTGGGGTGGATTCACTGGTCTGGTTTGTCCAGTTCCAGTGTCATGTCAGTCATTTCGGAGCTAGGCTGGGTATAAATCAACAGATTTTACCCTTATAGCAAAAATGTTATCCCTGAGCCACCCACACTTCCCTAAAGCAGACAGTGCCTGTTGCCCTGAATTTGCTCACTTTTTTTTCAGGGCATTCAGCCTCCTCTGAGTGAGGTGCTGGGAAACTGAAACCTGCATTTTCTGAAATCTCTGTAATGCAAATCTCTGCTTGGGAGAGCAGTAGCTGTGCCAGCAGTGGCACAGCTTCCAAATTCTCATCAGTGCCTGAATTTAAGAGTTTTGATTTAGAAAAATCTAGTTTGCCAGGTGAAATGAGTTTACTAGGAGAGCTCTTCTGAGCAGTGAGCACTCTGCCACACAAAGAAACCTGGATGTGATTTTCTCCAAGTTCCATTGATTATGGGAATTATGGATGTTGAGTTGCCTTTGTCTTAAAAGAGCAATTTCAGAAATGTCTCTCATTTGCATCTGTACACAAATTCCTGGCCAAGCCTACAGCAAAACCGAGGGACCACCTGAAGCTGCTGGATTTTATTAGGTTGCTTCCTTCAGTTTTGAGATTTCTTCCCTTCTCCTTTTGCTAGCAAGAAGGAAAAAGCACTGCAGTGGGTGACCTTCATTCTGCACACATCCTGTTACCTGCCTGCTCCAGTGAGGATATTCAGGTTCCCTCTGTTATGTAGCTGAACATTCCTAAATATATTTAAAGGCAGAGACTGGAACATTCTTGTGGCTCAGAGTCTTCTGTGTGCTCTCTCTGGTGAGAGCTCATTGCTTACAAACCTCATCTGAACCTCTGAGCATGGAACAATGCAGTGCCAAATTGCAGTAATCTGCCAGGGGTGTAATTATCTTGTGACAGCTCTACCCTTGGAGTTGTTGGCTTCTTATTGTTGTAATGAAAAATCTTTATTATGGTTAAATTGTTTGTTTTTGAGACTGGAATATCAAATTGATGATTGTGAGTGGTGCATTTCAGCAGTTACAGGACTGACACAGATTAGAGACTCGCATATTTAACCTGACATTTCTAAATACCACTTGTGTTTGGAAACACCCCCTCCTCCATTCACAGGTCTCCTGCTGGCCCCACAGAGACAGACTGGGCTGGATGAATGGAGAAAACCTGGAACCCTTCAGGGCAGGCCACTGCTTTTTGATTTCCCCATGGCACAGAGAGGTTGCTTTGTCCTTGAACTGACTCCTTTTGCCATCTGTCCTCTTCTCCCCCTCCTAACTGCCCTCCCCAGCCCAAGCAGGATACTTTAAAGGATCAAACTGGAGTTAAACCATGCACCATTTCCTCTTGAAAGGAACAGAAAATCTTCCTGTTTGACTTGGATGGAGGGATGAGCAGGGGCTGTGCAGGTCTGGGGGGTCCATGCAGTGCTGAGCTTTGCCTGTTTCACGTGGCAGAAAAACTTCAAAACCACTTGCAGGATGCTTAGGTTTGAAAAGCAGATTGTGGAACACAGGCCAGCAGGAAGAAATGACATTCCAGGGGTGGCTCAGCTCTGGAGCTGCAGTCCTGAGGGAATCCTCTGCTCAGACATCGTTTCATGTTTGGTCATAAGACAAATACAGGGAATTTAGAAAGACTTGCAGTATTCTTTTTAATCTTTTTAATCTCCTCTTTCTTTCCAGTGGTTTTAACACATGATGTCTTGAAGAAGGCTAGAGGAAACCTGGAAGTAAGTACAATTTTTGCTTGTATTGAATTCCTTGGTCTCTGCTAGTCAGAAACACACAGTGCTGTGTCAGGAGTATTTTGCAGAATTAGTCTGATTTGCTTTAGGTTTGCTGCCTAATCAAGCCTGGGTGACAGCAGTTTAGTGTGATAAATAGCCTGCTGTGTTTGATGGCTGAATTAAGAGTTTTATGAGTGACCACATAAACACCTAAACCCTCTCCTTCCTGATGCTTTCCCTAGATTAATATTCATGCCTGCCTTCATCTCCCAGCAGTTCATTTCCAGGAGAGCACAGCCTGATGGCCTGCCTGCTGCACGAGACACCCTTGGTAGAAGCTGGAGCCTGTGTTAGCCCCTGGTGGTGCTTTTGTTTTTTAACCACACACCCAACAGGGGCAGCTTTTGTCAGCAGCTCTGCTGGTGCAGGGAGCTCAATCCCTGGGAGTGTTTCAGGAATCCCTGCTCTGATTTGATTTCTCTTTTTCAGACTTTACTCCCTGAAGGATGCAATGCATTCCTGGACTCTGAAATCCCACCCTTCCCCTCTCACCCCTCCACTCTGAATAACTGGACAATTCCCAGCCCCTCCTCACATTTTCCTCTAACCTTTTGCATGCATCCCTTCTCCCTCCTCCCCATCAGCAGCAGCATCTCCCTCTGCAGCTGCTGTGCTGTTCTCAGCCCTACCTGAGCTACAAAGTGATGACATAAAACAAATCTTTCTGCTCACAGAAGTCTTAACCACTTTAATTTGAAGATCTGATGAACACAGGAGCTGCTCTTGGCACATCCTTGTGCAGCAGGATGGGGTTGGGACAAACTGTGGGCATTGAAGTACTGTACAATAATTATAATTACTGCTTTTCTGACCAGGTTCCACCAGCTGAGAATCAAAAATCACCTTCCTACACCAGCAAAAAAAGGATTCTCTGAAGGAGAAAGTTCTGCTAACAGAGACTGGTTTTGTGAGTGTTGTTTGCTTTGTGCTGCCTTAATATTTATTGATGTAAAAAAGGTTTGTTCAGCTATTTTAATGGAATCAGCCTTTGACCAAAAAAAAAAAAAAGGACAAAAAATGACACCTTTTGGTAAATAACTTATTTAACATTTTCTGTAATGTAAAGATGGTTTTTAATATTTATTACAGAAGCAAGGTACTGCAGGTGTGGAGGAAAAATCCAGATTTTTTTAAAGTTGGCACATTTGAAATTTTATATTTGTACTTGCCATGTTGTAAAACTATTTGTTGTTGTAGTCAAACAGGTCCTGAAAGAATCAAGAATGTGATCCTGTTTCTCTCCTGCTAAAAGAATGTAGGTTAAAAAAAATACTCTGCCAGTTGTCATTGTTTTGTAGCAATGTGAAAAAATGTTAAATATTTTAAAGCATTTTAACCATCTCTGGAAGGTTCTTCTGGAATCTGTCTGATGCTGGGCTTTGTGTTAGGTACTTAGATTGATGGTGTGTCTGAAATTGTTACTTAGAATCAGACAATTAAAATGAAAAATAATCACAAATGTGTTTGTGTTATTTTGTTTAAAACCTCAGACTCGGGCATTCCTGACCAAAGCAGCCACATCACATCATTTATTTCCTGAGTGGCACAAAGTGGGCTGGGAAAATAGTTCAGTTTAACATTCACAGCGCCATAATTTGCAGTGATTTTTGGTCACAAAAGCAGAGTTTGTGGTGCAAGCATGACTTTATTGAACTGATTTTGCACAACGCACTGTTTTTTCCCCCTCAAGCTGATGGCATCCCCATTGCACAAGGAAATTTGCCCTTGGCATCCAAGCACTGGGACTGGGAGATCCCAATACAGGCTTGGGGTTATACTGGCCCTTGGATTTTGCCCTTTTGTAATGGGCTGCCACAAAACTCTTGAGTTTGTGTTCTGAGGGTGGGGAGAGCTGGAACTTCACCCACCCCTGAGCTGGGGCTGTTCCCTGCACAGGACATGGGGGGAAAGGACCTGGAATCCCATCCCATCCCATCCCATCCCATCCCATCCCATCCCATCCCATCCCATCCCATCCCATCCCATCCCATCCCATCCCATCCCATCCCATCCCATCCCATCCCATCCCATCCCATCCCACCCCTGCCATGGCAGGGACCCCTTCCTCTGCTCCAGGGCGCTCCCAGCCCTGTCCAGCCTGGCCTGGGACCCTTCCACAGCTTCCAGGGCCTCCCCACCCTCATGGGGAAGAAAAGTTTCCTAATATCCAGTGTAAACCTCCTGTCTCTCAGTTTAAGGCATTCCCCTTGTGCTGTCACTTGAGGGCCTTGTAAAGAGTCTCAGTCCCATCTTTGCTGTTTGCTCCCCTCTGGTCCTAAAGAGGCCACGACTGGATCACCCCAGAACCTTCTCTTGTCCAGGCTGAGCAGCTCCCAGCCCTTCCTCGCAGGAGATGTCACGGGTTATCTGCACGGGGGGTGCTCTCTCCCATCCCTTCCTTCCCCACAGCCCCTGTGCACGTGGGGTTTTTTTGGAGAGAGCCACCCTAATGCCTTGCACTTCCAGGGTGCCTCTTCCCCTGCTCCCTGCTGGCTCCCTGCGTTTAATTTCCCAGCCCAGGCCTTTTCTGAGACACACAAATGGATTTGTGGGGGTCCCACAGCCTTCTGCAGTGTCATCTTCTGGGAGGTGCTCTGTGCCCTGCAGACCCTGTGTCCCTGAGTTTTCCTGGAATTAATTCCTGGTGTCTGGAAGGTTCTCTGTGCCCAGCAGAACCCCTGTCCCTGAGTTTTTGGGAATGAATTCCCGGTGTCTGGGAGGTGCTCTGTGCCCTAGAGAACCCCTGTCCCTGAGTTTTCCTGGAATTAATTCTTGATGTCTGAGAGATGCTCTGTGCCCTGCAGAGCCCATGTCCCCGAGTTTTCGGGAATGAATTCCTGGTATCTGGGAGGTGCTCTGTGCCTGCAGAGCCTGTGTCCCTGAGTTTTTGGGAATGAATTCCTGGTATCTGGGAGGTGCTCTGTGCCATGCAGACCCTGTGTCCCTGAGTTTTCCTGGAATTAATTCCTGATGTCTGGGAGGTGCTCTGTGCCTTAGAGAACCCCTGTCCCTGAGTTTTTGGGAATGAATTCCTGATGTCTGAGAGGAGCTCTGTGCCCTGCAGACCCTGTGTCCCTGAGTTTTTGGGAATGAATTCCTGGTATCTGGGAGGTGCTCTGTGCCATGCAGACTCTGTGTCCCTGAGTTTTCCTGGAATTAATTCCCAGTGTCTGGGAAGTGCTCTGTGCCCTGCAGAGCCCATGTCCCTGAATTTTCCTGGAATTAATTCCTGGTGTCTGGAAGGTTCTCGGTGCCCAGCAGAACCCCTGTCCCTGAGTTTTCCTGGAATTAATTCCCGGTGTCTGGGAGGTGCTCTGTGCCATGCAGAGCCCATGTCCCTGAATTTTCCTGGAATTAATTTCTGATGTCTGAGAGGTGCTCTGTGCCCTGCAGACCCTGTGTCCCTGAGTTTTTGGGAATGAATTCCTGGTGTCTGGGAAGTGCTCCGTGCCTGCAGAGCCCATGTCTCTGAGTATTTGGGAATGAATTCCTGGTATCTGGGAGGTGCTCTGTGCCTGCAGAGCCTGTGTCCCTGAGTTTTTGGGAATGAATTCCTGGTGTCTGGGAGGTGCTCTGTGCCATGCAGACTCTGTGTCCCTGAGTTTTCCTGGAATTAATTCCCAGTGTCTGGGAAGTGCTCTGTGCCCTGCAGAGCCCATGTCTCTGAATTTTCCTGGAATTAATTCCTGATGTCTGGAAGGTTCTCTGTGCCCAGCAGAACCCCTGTCCCTGAGTTTTCCTGGAATTAATTCCCGGTGTCTGGGAGGTGCTCTGTGCCATGCAGAGCCCATGTCCCTGAATTTTCCTGGAATTAATTCCTGGTGTCTGGAAGGTTCTCTGTGCCCTGCAGAGCCTGTGTCCCCGACTTTTTGGGAATGAATTCCCGGTGTCTGGGAGGCGCTCTGTGCCCTGGAGAACCCCTGTCCCCGAGTTTTTGGGAATGAATTCCCGGTGTCCGGGAGGTGCTCTGTGCCTGCAGCCCGTGTCCCCGAGTTTTTGGGAATGACTGATTCCCGGGTCACATCCCGGCAGAGGCTGAGCCCGGGGCCAGCAGGGGGAGCCAGCCCCATTCCTCTGGATTCGGGGAAAACGGGAAAAGTTAAAAATAAACGCCGCGAATTGGGGAAAACGGGGGGAGGTAAGGGAAGAGCGTGCAGTCAAACTTGTTCTTCAGTCTCTTCACACATTGTTGTCCTCACAGCTCACTAAAAACGTCAAGTTAATTTTACTAAGTAGCTAAATTATAGACACTCAGATGTAATCAGAATCCGCTATACATTTCAACTTTCAGAATTAATCATCCTGCGTTTCTGAGTTATCACACCTGAAGGAAACAGCTGTACAGCTATATATAGCATTCCCCTGACTCTTGGTCTTCTCGCAGCCTTTTATTCCCCCCACACCATCTGCACTTCAAAATAAATAAATAACCAGGTTAAATGTTTCCCTTTCCTGAGATGATTTGCCACGTACTTCTTAATGGTCCCTGTTGTGCCCTCTCAGAGACCTTCTCCTGACCCCTTTTTTCTTCTGATAGGCTCTAATTGCTGCACCCAGTTCACACCTGGGCAGGTCTCACCACTGAGATTGGTTAAAAAAAAAAAGATGCAGGATATCATTACCTCTTTAAAAAACAGATGATCCTACAAGATCAAAGTATTTCATCTTAATGAGAAGTGCCTCTTAACCACACACAATTTACTGGGCTGGTTGAAAAATAATTAGAAAAAAAAATCCAGGAAAAAAGCTCACCAGATGGTGGCTGTGGAAGACAAAGCTTACCAAGTGTTAAACTTTGTACCCATTAAACAAAATTAAATTTTCCTTTAAAAATAATTATGCAGGAGAAAAATAAGCAGCATAAGCAAATGGAATTACAGGAGGGGCTCATTTGCTTAGTGAGTTGCTTTCATTCTGTGGGCAAGGTGAATGGAAACATTGCTGAGAGAGTGGTTCAGGGAGGAGCACTCAGGGGGAGAGGGGAGGCTGCTGTCACTGCCTGTGACCTTGAGCCTCCTGCTCGTTCCCCAGGCTCGCAGGAGTGGGCAGCCTGAGGTCTTTCTCAGAGAGGATGCTGAGGGCCAGCTGAGATTAAGGAAAAAAAGAAAGGGGGGAAAAAAGGTTAATAAACAAAGACGGGATGTCCCAGCTCTCTAGGCCCCCTGCAATATGTGCAGCTGTGCAGCAGCACTGAGAAGAGGCAATATTTACTGCCCTGGGGCAGAGCAGGGCCTGTGCCCAGCACTGAACACCCACCTCTGCCAAAGGGAGCGAACACAAATAACACCCAAAAGCTCACAGGTCGCTGCTGTATTAAAAATAAATCAATGCAAATGCATTCAGGTGTTTTTAAAAACAAAACCACAGCAGATCTTGTGGTATTTTAATCTCCACCAAAGCTGCCCATTCATTGGGAGGCTTTGCAGGGTGCTGTCTGCTGGGGTTGGGGCTTCCTGGGGCTGCTGTGGGATCATAGGGAGATTTGGGGAGAGGGCAGAGCCCTCCCCACCCTCCATATGGAACCACGGAGCAATTTGGGTGAACTTTTCCCCTTCCAGCCTGGCCCAAAGAGCCAAACATGCAGCCTGGACATTTTGGGTTTATTTTAAACACTCCTGAACTAACAAAAAGCAAATCCTGTCATCACTCCCAAGTTAAATGACAATGTGGGAAGAGAAATATAAAAAAGGAAGTGGCAACACTCTGCAGTTCTATTGGTACCAAATTCCCGAGGTGCAAAGAGCCCAAACCTGACCCTGGTCCCTTGTGGTCCCTCCTTGGAGCCCAGAGGCTCCCAGCACAGGCAGGCAGGGACTGGGGCAGAGCAGGAGCCTGCAGGGAGGCCAGGTCTGTGCTGTGGGTGACATCCAACCACTCCAGTGCCAGGGAGCCCAAGCTGCTCCTGGTGCTAAACCCCAAGAGCCACTCTCCGTGCAGTGCAGGGGCATTTGCACCTCCAGCCCTGGCTTCTGCTGCTGCCCGAGCGTTTTTGGCCTCTGGATGCTGCGAGCAGCCAGGCACAGCCGTGTCACACTGAGAATGCCACATTGCAGGGCATCCCACGGCTGTAACAACCTGGGAAAAACTACTTGAATAGCACAGACCCCCTCCATACATCACTCCCTTACCCCCTTCCCTCCTGAGCTGGCCCTTGGCTCCTGGAGCGGGGCTCAGCCTTGCCGGCGGTTGTGCCACTAGATGGCAAGAGCAGGACGTGCTGGCCCGAGTGGGTTGGGCTAGCCCCAGCAGGATGTGCTGGCCCCGAGCAGGATGTGCTGGCCCCGAGGAGGATGTGCTGGCCCCGAGCAGTTTGTGCTAGCCCCAGCAGGATGTGCTAGCCCCGAGCAGGATGTGCTGGCCCTGAGCAGTCTGTGCTAGCCGCGAGCAGGATGTGCTGGCCCTGAGCAGGTTGTGCTAGCCCCAAGCAGGATGTGCTGGCCCCGAGCAGTTTGTGCTAGCCCCGAGCAGGATGTGCTAGCCAGAGCAGTTTGTGCTGGCCCCGAGCAGTCTGTGCTAGCCCCAAGCAGGGTGTGCTGGCCCAGAGCAGTTTGTGCTAGCCCCGAGCAGGATGTGCTGGGCCTGAGCAGTTTGTGCTAGCCCCGAGTAGGTTGTGCTAGCCCTGAGCAGTTTGTGCTGGCCCTGAGCCGTTTGTGCTGGCCCTGAACAGGATGTGCTAGCCCCGAGCAGTTTGTGCTGGCCCTGAGCCGTTTGTGCTAGCCCCGAGCAGGTTGTGCTAGCCCTGAGCAGTTTGTGCTAGCCCTGAGCAGTTTGTGCTGGCCCTGAGCCGTTTGTGCTGGCCCTGAACAGGATGTGCTAGCCCTGAGCAGTTTGTGCTAGCCCCGAGCAGGATGTGCTGGCCCAGAGCAGGATGTGCTGGCCCCGAGCAGTCTGTGCTAGCCCCAAGCAGGATGTGCTAGCCCTGAGCAGTTTGTGCTGGCCCTGAGCCGTTTGTGCTGGCCCAGCTGTGCCCGCAGCTCCGGGGGTGCTGCAGGACCTGGCAGAGCCGAGCCCAGCTGGGCTTGAGCTCCTGCCCAGCTCCTGCCTGCAGGGAGCTGAAATAAGCCCAAACATCCCTGCTGGATCGGGCTGGGCTCATTAGTGTGAGTGACACGAATAAGATGAGATTTGGAGCCTGAGTTATTACTGAAATTAGGGAAAAAATCCCCAAGCAAGCCCGGCCTCAAGTTGTGCCCTGCATGGATCACAGTGATCCAGGAGCCCTGGGCATTATTGTTGGTAGGAAATGACGAACAAGTTTAGTGCTTGCTGAAGTTTTGGGACTGCCTCTCCACATCCCTGGAGGCAAATTCCTTCCTCTGATCCTTTTCAACATGTTTGGCCTCCAGCCTGAACGGTTTGGCTTGCAGAGGAGAGTGCCCCATCCAGCAAACCCCTCTGTGCTGCCTGCACAGCCCGTGGGGATGGAGCCCTCACCCTCCAGGGGCAAGGAAAAGCAAACCAACCCATCTGCTCCTAAAATACCATTTTCCTCCACCTCAAAGTTAACCCTGGACCCACAGCTCAGCTGCCAGGGCTCACCACAGTGCTGGCTCCTGAGCGATGGGGCAGTGGATGCTCCCTGACCTGCAGGGGATGATCCAGCCTTGGCAGGGGCACAGGGAAGGAATGTGGTCCCTTACTTTGGCACCTTTTGCAGAAAACTCCTCTTGCAGGGAGCAGAGGCCTCATCCTTGCAAAGCAGCCGTGGGGGAAGCCAAGGCTGCTCCCGGGCTGGTGACACCAGAGAAACAAGAAAGGTTTTGGTGACCTGTTCCCATCTTTCCGTCCCCCTCCTCACCGTCCTCCACACCTAAAATGACCTCCCACACACAAAATCTGTATTTTTATGGCTTCTGTTTCCAGAGAAGTGGCACAAAGTCCAGTGTCACACAGCAGCACAGAGCTGCAACACATCCCTGCAAACCCAGCACACCGAAAGTGATAAATAAACCAAATAATCTCTTTTCCTGCCTCTCTCCATGGGAAGTCACTCCTCTAATAAGTTCCCAACACCAAATCAAGCCCTCAGAGACCTTCACAGGTACCTTTGGGCTCCCCCCTGTTCTCCAGGAGCTCCAGGACCTGCAGCTGCCCCTGCCCCATCCCCAACCTGCTGCTCCACTCTCTCCAGCCCCATCATCCTTATCTTTAATTTCTGAATTGACCCCCTGGAGAAAAATCTCTGCATGCCTATTTTTTATGTGTTTATCTTGTCATTTCTTTAGAAAGATACTTGTTACAAATATATTTTTCCCCTCCTTCCCCCCAGCCCTGTTGGAGGAATCTACTTGGGTAATTTGTTGAGCGGGTTGCTGGGCCATGCATTATGCATGAGATGCAATCTTGATTTTTGCACTCCACTGTGTGCATTCAGAAACAGGAACGGCATCGTGCCCACACGCAAAATGAACATTAACAGCTCAAAAAAAAAAAAAAAAACCTCCAAAAAAAACAAAACAAACCAAAAAAACCGAACCCAAAAAACAGAAAGTGCCCATTTATTTAGAGGGAAATGAAAAAAACACTTTTCCAAGCTGTTCTCGCTGGGTTTGCTCAGAGCAGTCAAGTTGTTCCCATGTAAGCTCTGCTGGGAGTGACTGGGCCCAGAGTTGCTGGGTGGGACAGCAGTGATGGTGCTGCAGCATCCAGGGATGGGGCTTGGGATCCTGGCTAGTGGAAGGTGTCCCTGCCATGGCAGGAGGTGGAACAGGATGGGCTTTAAGATCCCTTCCACCCCAAATCATTCTGGGATTGTGTGTGAGCCCAAAGGCATCGCCACCTCCCTGCAGCAGTGGAGCATCTCTGTTCCCTCAGGAGGAACATCTCTGCCCTGTCCCTCCCTCCTGCTGTCCCCACAGACACACACACACACTACACACACAAACATGGACACTTCCTGCTCCCAGAGACAAATAAATCCTGCTTCACCCACTCCTGTTCCAGTGTCTTGTGCTGCAACACCTTTTGGAGCACCATGGCGCCAAGCATTTTGGGTCAAACTCCAAAGGCCACCATTCACTGAAGCTTTTTGCCAGGTGTGCCCTTGTTAATCCACCACACCTCCACTGCCCCTCCACCTTCCCCTGGCTGGGCTGGGTGCCCAGCTCCTCGCTGGAAGCAGAGGATTTGGGACATGACTCCTTGGCTGGAAGCAAAGGATTTGGGACACGACTCCTCAGCTGGAAGCAGATGATTTGGGACATGACTCCTCAGCTGGAAGCAGAGGATTTGGGGACATGACTCCTCAGCTGGAAGCAGAGGATTTGGGACATGACTCCTCGGCTGGAAGCAGAGGATTTGGGACATGACTCCTCAGCTGGAAGCAGAGGATTTGGGACACGACTCCTCAGCTGGAAGCAGAGGATTTGGGGACACGACTCCTCAGCTGGAAGCAGAGGATTTGGGGACACGACTCCTCAGCTGGAAGCAGAGGATTTGGGACATGACTCCTCGGCTGGAAGCAGAGGATTTGGGACATGACTCCTCAGCTGGAAGCAGAGGATTTGGGGACACGGTGGGAGGTGGTGACACTGCAGGTGACAGAGTGAGGGTACAGGCTGCTAAGTGTGGTGTCAAACCCTTCAGGTTAAAGCCATAAAGCAGAACCACAGACACAAGAAAACAGATGCAGAAGATTCCCAGCCCATCCACGCCCCCAGCACTGTGCCCTGCAGTATTTCGTGCTTGGAGGCCATTGATTATTCCAGAGCAATCACACCCGTGGCTCATTCTGAAGTCTCTTGGAAATCCAGCTGTGACAGTGACGTCCTTACCAACCTCTGCTGGGGCACCTCTGTCACCTGCCTGGGCAGGGGCTCCTCCTGCAGCCCCCCATGGTGGGACACAGCCAGCACGGGCCACACTGCTCCCCTGGCCACAGCTTGGAACATCTGCAGGGGAAAACAGGACAAGAAACCACGTCTGATGGTGAGCAGTGGAAAAGAATCAGAAAGTGGCCCCTGAGCAGGAATTGAGAAGGAAAAAAATGTCAGAGAATGAGTAAGAGGGAGAGAGAGGACAGGTGGAAAGGAAAAAGGAGCAGGATAAAATGGGGACCAAGATATAAAGCCAATTATTTTTGATTCTTTGGCTTAGGGGCTAATTTATTACAGCAGTAAATCATGCTTAGGACAGGTAATACAGCAGCCAGAGCATGGACATTATTTAGACAGTGTGATCACGGTATTAGCGCTCAGAAAAGTGGAAAAATTTAAATTTTAACGGCCTTCAGGCCACATCTCACCCTTTACAGTCTCCTCTTGGCTCAGCATTAAGAAATATGGTATTTTCCCAGAGCCAGGGACTGCACGTGGAGCCAGAAAGGTTTAGTGGGAAAGCACAGGGCTGGGTTCCCTTCCCATCCCATCCCATCCCATCCCATCCCATCCCATCCCATCCCATCCCATCCCATCCCATCCCATCCCATCCCATCCCATCCCATCCCATCCCATCCCCATCCCCATCCCCATCCCCATCCCTGGGCTGGGCTCGGGCTGCAGCCCCACATCCTCCTCCTCTGCAGCCCGTGCTGGTGCCAGGGATGTGCCCACCCACCAGGGCAGAGCTAAAGGGGGGAAAGAACCCCAAAAGAGCTCTCAGCGAGCTGGAGGTGTCCCTCAGGCAGGGATGGGAGAGCTCAGCTGCGATTCCAGGGGGAATTTGGGCTGTGGGAATGCATGAGGCTGAGCCTCTCATCACACCTGCCAGTGTGGCTTGGCTGGCAAGAAAACACCTTTATGGTATCTAAAGGTGGTGCCTTTATAAAGAAACCTTCTAGGTGTGAAAAACGCCAATCACTTGTTTTTAAAATTTTAAAAGTTTAATAGTAATAAAATGGTTATAAAAATAGTAATATAATTAGAGTAATAAAAATTTGGACAATTAGGATTTAGGACAATACAAGACAATAAGAACAAAGAGTTACAGACAGTCCAGGTACCTCTTCCTGGGCAAAATAAGCCCGAAAAAGGACACACATTAACAGAGGATTAACCCTTAAAAGCAACAGCCTGTTGCATATTCATACACCTCATACATGATGCATAAATTCCATTCAAACCAAGGATTCTGTCTGGTCAGCGTCAGCTTCTTCCTCTGAATCCTCATGGCTCTTCAGGGCTGAGGAGGCGGGAAGAAGTTCATTTCTTCTGATAATGGAGCCATAAATTCTTTTTCTCTGAAAGATTGAGGTGTCTTGTGGCTGCTGTCTCAGTGCGAGTCCTCTCTTTAAAAGCCTCTTACACAGCATAGTTTCTATTTTAACATTATGTTATAACCTAAAACTATATTTAACACACTACTTGAGAAAACCAATACAGCATAACTTTCTAACACAACACATATAATATTCATTTTAATATTTGTGAAAAGCCAATCGTATAACACACATTTTTCACCCTAGGGGTTCGAGGAGGCGAGGTGGTTGTTCACAGAGCCTGTGAATTGCAGCCCCATCCCTGCCTTCCAAGAGAAGCACACTGGAGCAGCTCTTTGGGAAGGCTTTGCTCCCACACCTGGGGGTAGCAGGACTTACAGATCTCGCCCTGAGCCTGTGCCTGGCTCTCTGCACCACATTTTGGGGTGTTCACCCCGTGCCCTCTTGGCCCTGGTGTGAGCATCCCTGGCCGAGGCACAGGCAGGGACCCGAGGGCAGCGAGGGATGTTGGCAGCCTTGAAAAATGATGTCAAAGACAGAAAAACCTCAACCTGCCCCCCCTCCAGTCACCGCAGCAAATTGTGCATTCTGCAGCAAAATCAAGTAACTCCATTATTGTATTTGCTGGGAATGTCCCAAAGAAGGCAGGAATGATGAATCTGACTCCGTGTTCTCAGAAGGTTAATTTATTACTTTATGATACTATATTATATTAAAGAATACTATACTAACTATGCTAAAGAATACAGAAAGGATCCTTACTGAATGCTAAAAAGCTAATAATGAAAACTTGTTACTCCTTGCAGAGTCCTGACACAGCTTGGCCCTGATTGGCCCAAGAGTGAAAACAACTCCCAGCAGAATGCACTGAAACAATCACCTGTGGGTAACAATCCCCAAACACATTCCACATGAGCACAGCACAGGAGAAGCAAATGAGATAAGAATTGTTTTCCTTTTCTCTGAGGCTGCTCAGCTTCCCAGGAGAAAATCCTGGGCGAAGGGATTTTTCCAGAGAATGTGAATGCCACACTCCATTGTGCACAGACCTGGCTGTGAATGGGAGGGAAAGCTCTTTGCTTCCCCCGAGTGCAATCTGAGCCTGTTTGCTCTGATTTCACCTGCTGGGAATCCACAGCACGGTCCCAAGGCACTGCTTGGCAAACTGACAGCAGCACAGGCAGCTGCTCCCTGCTTTCTCCTGCTTTCCCCAGGCATGGAGCACGTGGAGACAGAGACTCACTGTCCTCCTGCACAGCCTGGTCCAGCCTGGGGCTCTGACAGTCCCCACCAATATTCTGCCTGCCTAAAGCCACGGCAGGATATTTTTCTTTTTGTAGATGGGAATATATTTAAGAACTGTGTTTACTTCTATCCTGTAAAAGCACAATAAACTTATCTCCAGCCATTGCATCAAAGAAACATCATGATTTTAAAAGCTACTTTGTTCAAAACCTCCTCCAGGCAGGAAAGATTAAAAAAACTAGCAAGGTAGTGGTGGCTAAGGAAAGCCAGAACCATGCTGTTGTAATTTCACTGTCCCTAACAGAGCAACACACACAGGGCACATGCGGGATGATAAGTTAAAATAACTTGGAGAAAGCTATTAATTTCTGACAATGGCAAACACGGACAGCAGAGGTGTTGTAAAGCACTGTTCAAGTTATTGAGCCCAGCAGATGCCACACAGGCACTTTGAAGCCTCAGGTGGTTGGAAATGCAGCACAGACTGTCTCGTGTTTGATCTCCCACCCCCGTCTCACTCCATCACCATCAGTAGATTTCAGGATAACTGGGGCCAGCATTGATGGGGGCCTGATTGGTTTGTGTTGGGCCCAAAACCTGACATTTCTACCTCTTCTGTGGGAAAAATGTGACTTTAAGCAGAAACAGGGCTGACTTCTACCCCAAAGCCAATCTGCCTGATGGAATTCAGGCTGCAGAGCAGGCAGGATGTTTGTATGTTCATCTGCCTGAGTGCAGGCGTGCACCCACCTGCTCCTTGATTGTTTTTAGTTACAGCTGATGATAATGCAGAGGGAAAGATCAATATGAAGTGTGTTGGCCTGCTGACCTCCTGAAACTGCAGAACTTGCACTGAGTTGTGACAGGAGGAGCTGAGAAACAGCAGGAACACTTTATGCAGCCAGAGGAACTCTCTGAGGATCTGCTCCCCATGGGCCCTGAGGTCTCTGTGCAGGGCTGGTTTTCCTGGCTGCTCAGGAGGGATTTTGCTGCTGCTGCTGGAGTTTGTCAGCTGTGACAAACTGCTGGGAGACCCAGAGCAGAGCCTGACCAGTCCCCTCCATGATCTCCTGCATGGATTGGAGCACCCTGGACCTTCTCTGGCCTCAGAGCAGTGCCCAAAGAAGCTGGGGCTGCCCCTGGATCCCTGGAAGTGTCCAAGGCCAGGCTGGACAGGGCTTGGAGCACCCTGGGATAGTGGGAGGTGTCTCTGCCCATGGAATGAGACAGGATTTAAGATCCAACCCAAACCATTCAAATATTGTATGGCCTAAATGCACCCTCTGCCTTTCAAAGCTCTGGGCCACCCCCCGCTGCAGCAGTGGCCACCCTTGGCATTGGCCACCACCTCGGGGACAGCACCACCCTTGCTGCAGCTCCTCCCCCAAAGATGCAACCTTCAAGCCCACTTGGCACGGTATTTCTAGAAAATAGAATTTTCCCAGAAATTGGGCTTTTTTCCTCAAAGCCAAGAGCAAAGAACCTCCATCTTGTGAGGGCAAGAGCACACATCCAAAAATGAACCAGCCCAAACCTAAAGCTTTGCAGCTGTACCGATTACAGGTGGGGGCCTGCTGAGCTCACCAAACCCCTGACCTTTGCAGGGACGTGGCTGGGGGAGCCTCTCGGAGGCCTGGCTTGGCTCCATCCCAGGGATCAGTCACCTGGCTGAGGGCACCAGGATTTGGCTCAGGGGACCGGAGTGATGTGGAATCCATTAAAGGTTTTATTAGCACGGGCTCGTGTGGCTCACCAGTGCCAATAAACCCCTCCTACCACACCACTCACTGCTCTGTAGATGCTCTTCTGTAAAATACTTCATGAAGCAGTTTCAATTTTTCCATTGTATTTTTTCCCCTTGGCCATAAAGCCAGGCTGTGTTTAACAGTCGAGAGCTCAGCTGAGCAGAGCTGGCTGGCATGGGGAAGCCATCCTCACCTTTTCACTTGTTCCATGGTGTTACAATTTTTTTCTTAGGTGGGAAAGCATGAAATGGAGTAAAAGAATGCAATGTGTAAAATACGGCATCCAAAGCAACCCTGCAATTTCTCCTGAGCCCCATGGTGAGCATCAAGACCCAGGGTTTGGGGCTGGTATTTTGGAAAGTTTTCATAGAAAAAGGCAGAGGGTGCTCTGGCAGACTTGGATTTTCAGTCTGTTTTAACTGAAGGACAGATTTGAACACAAGGACAGGTAGAAAGGAGGACTCATCTCCAGCAGTGACGGGAACTGTTTTCAAAACAGGGAATCACTCAAAGCAACCCCCAAAACCCAGCCCAGTGTAGGAGCACATGGTCCAGCTGACTGCTTCCCAGCTTTCCTCAGTGGGCATGTAAGTTTTGGAGAATCTGGGCATGAAGAACCCAAAACCCAGCATAAGGGCAGTTAGAGCACATCTGGTTTGTTCTTGAAGGACGAGGAATGAATTGACATTAGGACAAAATACAATCACCTCAGCTCAAACCTCAGCCAGGATGGTTCTCTGTTGATGTGGGAAAAGATTAACATTTGGTCACTCCTAAATCTTTAGGAAAGGGGAAGCTGCACAGGGCTGGCAGTGAAGATGAATCC